>NW_012150297.1:476453-479041 GCF_000956105.1 Propithecus coquereli
GAGAGAATGAAAATACATGTGTAAAGTACTTGGCACATAATAAGTACTCTGTAAGTGATAGCTTTTACATTTATCCATGTTCTCGTATTAATGTGGCTACATAATTTAGAGGGAAGGCTTTATACTTTAGTTTTTAATCCATTTTTATAGTGCTTTCAGTAAATGGAAGCCTATATATTTGGAATTCTTCATTTTATGGTAAAACTCAAAGGTTCCTTGCTTTGAGGTAGACTAGCATGTATCTTTCTGGGAAAATTTATAGAAAGATTATTCACAGATTTTGAAATGGTGGAGTATCTTGTGTATTTCAAATATTTGAAAATGCTATAGAGATTTAACAAAGCATTTTCTGTTCTTCCTTTGAATATACAAGGTCTAACTAATAGAGACATTTGGTATAGACTGTCAGATTAGAATACATGAAAATAGGTATTGGTTTAATACAATAAGTTGGTTCCAGGCATGATATTCTTTGCTATGTATTAAAGCTATTGATTTCTCATAAAAATTTGAATTAGAAATACCTTTATTTCTGGTATCATTATAAGTCATAACTCCTTTGGAAAACAGATAAGGTAGTAAGAAGCAAGTCATTAAGATGTTTGTACTGTCTTGGGTTCAACTTTTGACTCTGCCATGTAGTAGGTTTAAGATTTTGGACAGGTTACTTAACATTCCTGATCTTTGTTTTCTTCATTTGTGAAAAGGCAATAATAACAAAAATACCATGAAGGCTCGTTAGGATTAAATGAGAGATTTATAAAGTCGCTAGCACAATGCATGGTACACATTAGATGATTCACAAATGTTAATTCTGTTCCAAATTCCATTTCTAAATTATCTAAAGGAAAGTACTAGAAAGATGTATTTGCTCCAAAGAACTTGCATCCCTAGTTGTAGGTTCATTCATAATGATGGTATAGTAGGCTCTCTCTACCCTCTTCTCAAATATGCCCAAGTGGTTTAGATATTTTAGGGGCAATGGGGTTACCTCTGTTTGAATTTCAGATGTTCCAGGGAGAGTACCTAAGTGAATAATAGTTTCTAAGAGAAGACTCTAGTGACTTGAAGTAATGTTGGGGTAGTTGCTTATTGCATGGTTGTCTTATCAGGACAGTGATCCCACTGACAAAAAGAATCATCAGATACAGTTTGAAAGTGTAAAGTTCCTGTAATAGCAAAAGACATGGAAACTCAGCAGACAACACAGCATGCTCAGAGCTGCTGCCGACACCCTCCACCTCTATCCCTCTACTGATTCAGGAACAAGTAATTGGAGCAGACAATCCCAGCACATTCTTGAGTGTTCACTGTGAGACTGGATGAATTGAAAGAGAATTTCCTAGTTATAGCATCTTTCAGTAGGCCCAGGCTTTAAGCCTCCCTTCCTTTACTGATATTTGGTGAGTTGAAATGAGTACCTGGAACAAAATGGTATTTGGGCAGTCAGCTAGGTTTCCCAAGGATGAGAAAAAGTGCAGAATCTGGGTTATTTTAAATTTAATTCTTCACAATCAACGAATTGAATGTTCTTCTGTTGTCTGGAGGGTTCCTAGTCGGTACTTTCATTGAAATTGGGACATGTTTAAATAAATGGGATAAGTGTCAGTCCATTAAGTTGGAAAAGGCCCTTGCTAATGTTTCTCTGTCCCTACCTTCCAGAACATGCATATCTGTACACTAACACCCATGTTAAATTTTTCTAAATTGTTAACTTGATGTTTCTCTTTTCACCGTAAGTATCAGTGGCTTTTGATAGGAAAAAAATTTCCTCATTTCTGAGTTTTCTTACCATTTTGAGCTGTCCAAATTGCTAAATAAATTTCTGGGAACTGTCCAGCATGGAGCAAAAATCAACAAATTGTCAATACTGTTTTTACTGAGCCACATAGTATCAGGTGTTTACGACTCTAGTGGTAGTAAAAGGAATCTGGGCAGGCTTTTCCCCAAACCGAATAATTAAACCAAATTGGATGGGAAGAGAACAGGTTAGTGGACGAAGCGCTAGAACAGGGATAGGAGACTTGTGTTCTGTCACTAACTAGTTTGGAGACCTCTTTGTGTTGGTTTCCTCTAGGAAGTGAATTTTTCTCCTGTCCATTTTGTAGGGTTATTGTTAAGATCAAATGGGGCAATTTATATCAAAGAACTTCAGAAAGTTAAAGTGCTGTGTGAATACTGTGTGCCTGTCACCCTGTTCTTTAATTTCAGTTAGTGTGTGTAATGAGCAATCTTTAGTCTCTTTGGGAGGCTGATTGCTTGTCTATTCTTTTTTTTTTTTTTTTTTCCTAGAAATTAGCCCTCCATAGGCAAATCAGAGGAAAAACTCCTGGGATGGTTTGTGTTTGCCTCCTTTTCAATGTTTTCCTTTGTCATTTTTATTAAAAATTTTCTATTATTTAAGTTTTTCTTTTCATGGATGCATGGGAAGCTGGCAGTGGGATAGATCCTCATAGGGACACCTAAAAGCTTTGAACATTGTTGTTATTTTTATGGTTCATTAAGAACAAAGTATGTTCAAACCGATCTCCCGGTTATCCAAACTCATATTTTAGCTTTTTTTTTTTTTTTCCAGACAGAGTCTCGCT
>NW_012150297.1:488631-491157 GCF_000956105.1 Propithecus coquereli
AATATTAAAAGTTTACTTCCAAAAGAAAAGTCAGATTTATGGATTGCTCTGAGAACTCTGCTTTGGCTTATGAAGACAAATATGCCCTGTGGTAACGGCAGATTTCTGCAAACTCACTGAAAGACTATTGGAAAGCATGCTATCATGGGACATTTTTAAAAATTAAGATTTGAAAAAGAAATCTATGGGATTAAAGCTCTTTTTGTAAACCTAGAGGTTTTTAAATATAATTCTTAAAGTTTTGGATCTTTTCTCATTAAGCATTGTACTGTTACAAAAAGATTTTTAAAAGGTTTTATTTTTAATCACTTGAAGTTATTTTAAAAAGTTCTTTTTGAATAATTTTTATTCTAATTTGGATCTGAAATAGCTATGAATACCAGTTTTGAATTTTCAAGACTATTCCACATTTGGTTTCACATTTAGCAAATTTAGTTATAATATTCCCAAACCCAGTAGGGTATAGTTGCTATGGTTACCAGACCCTTTGTACAGTGACAGGTTGGAATTCTGATTCTCATGAGTCAAATTTTGGCCTTTGACTCTGTCCCTTTTGCACACCCTTGCTAAGCTTGGGCTGTTGCTATGCTTGAAGGCTTGTCAGCAAGTTCCTATGGTAACAGGAATGGAAATTGGAAAGAAGAAAGAGTGGGAGCACAAAGGCTTGGTTGATTTGAATTTGAACAAAGAATGGAAGGTTCCCTGTAGTGCACCTTTGTTGTAGAAACCAGAAATTTAATTTTAGAAAGTTACTTTCCAGTTTGTAAACTTCCTATATCCTGGTCTTGATTTAGTGAACAAAAGTATTACTGTTTAGGAAACTACTCAGTAAGATTCTTTTAAAATCCAATCAGTTAAAAGTTCCTTTTTTCTACTTCATACAACTTTAATAGTATTCCTTATGTTATACGTTTGTTCTCAACTTTTCAGTATTCAGGCTACCTTATTTAATTTAGATTTTGCTGAGATTAAAACTCTTTAAGGTTAAAATCAAGGCAATTTGTTTATTTGAAAAGTATTAATATTTTGATTTGTTTTTATATAACAGCTTTATTGAGATAAAATGCATGTACGATAAACTACGCTCACTTAAAGTGTTCAGTTGGAGTTTTGACGGATCCTGTGAAACCATCACCACAGTCAAGATATAGAACATTTCCATCACCTCAAAAACTTCCTTATACCCCTTTGTAGTCCACCGTCTCTATCCACTGCTTCAAGCAACCACTGATCTGCTTTCTGTCATTGTTGGTGGCTGCGGACTGGTATGGTCCATGATCTATTAGGAACCAGGTGGCACAGCAGGAGGTGAATGGCAGGTCAGCCAGGGAAGCTTCATCTGTATTTACAGCTGTACCTTATAACTTGCATCACTGCCTGAGCTCTGCCTCCTGCCAGATCAGTGGTGGCATTAGAGTATCGCAGGAGCGGGAACCATGCACGTGAGGGATCTAGGTTGCGCGCTCCTTGTAAGAGTCTAATGCTTGATGATCTGAGGTGAAGCTGAGGCGGTGATGCTAGCACTGGGGAGCAGCAGCAAATACAGATTATCATTAGAGAGGTTTGACTGCACAATATAATGCACTTCAATCGTCCTGAAACCGTCTGTTCTCCCCCCAACTCCGCCCCTGGTCCGCGGAAAAATTGTCTTCCATGAAACCGATCCCTGGTGCCAAAAAAGGTTGGGGACCGCTGTTCTGGAGTTTTATATAAATGGAGTCATTCAGTATCTACTTTTTTGTCTGGTTTCTTTCACCCAGCATAATGATTTTGACATTGATCCATGTTTTGTTTTGCTTTTAAAAAACATCATTCCAAGCTCAGCACAGTTCCACGGGCCTATGGTTCTAGCTACTTGGGAAGCTGAGGTGGGAGGATCTCTTGACCCTAGGAGTTTGAGTCCAGGCTGGGAAACCTGGCAAGACACTGTCTCAGGAAAACAAAACAAAACACCAAAAATCATACCACAGTTACGAACAGAGAGTTCATCAGGGTTCCTCATAACCACCACATAGGCCTGCTACAGATCTACTAATTTGTAACTATTCTCTAATCTCTTTTTAAGCTATCATTAATTGTGTTCTATATGCTAACTATATCTTTGTTATTGAGACCATTTTACAGAAGAGGAAAGTAAAGTTTAGAGAGGTTAAGTGGAACAAATTGGTGAAGTACAAGGGTTCTGAATAAGAATGCCAAGGTTTAATTGATTCCTGGGTCTATCTTTGTGGCTCTGATCTTGGACAAATTACTTAATTTTCTTTTTTTTTTTTTTTTTTTTTTTTTTTGAGACAGGGTCTCGCTCTGTTGCCCAGGCTGTAGTGCAGTGGTGCCCTCATTGCTAACTGTAACCTCAAACTCCTGGACTCAAGTGATCCTCCTGTCCCAGCTTCCTGAGTAGCTGGTACCACAGGTGCTCGCCACCACGCCCGGCTAATTTTTTTCTATTTTTAGTAGAGACAGGGTCTTGCTCTTGCTCTGGCTGGTCTCGAACTCCTGACCTCAAGCATTCCTCCTGCCTCTGCC
>NW_012150297.1:491207-493738 GCF_000956105.1 Propithecus coquereli
AAAATTAGAGAGATGAAATAGGAAAGGTCAGAAAAGAGGTACTCTGAGATTAGTAGGAATCTAGGTCCTGAGAATGTGAAGCTGTATAAACTTTCTTGTAGCAACCAGGAGGCAGTATTTTGAGAATGAATGTATTTTTTAAATAGACAACAAAGGACCAAAGACTATATAAATTTTAGGAAAAGGAAAATAACAGTCAAATAATGAGTATACTCTAAACGTACATTTTGTCTCTCTAACGAGACAAGAATTTCCTTGAGAAAAATGTGTTATTTAGAGGTAGTCATTGCTAGTCCTTGCAATGCATTCTTGGAAAATGAGTCTGAAAGAAGACAAAGAATATCCCTTCTGTTCCCACTGTAGCCAGTGTGTATCCAGCATTTAATCTGAGGCAACCTTTAGGTGGTATTTCTGAATTGGAAATGCAAAATGTTACCTGTATTTATAGGGTGTCAAGAAAATGAAATCTAAACAGAATAATGGATCATTTTCTGTAAAGAAGGTGCAAGTTGGAGTAGAATTGCTGAACATAATCTTTTGTTGCAGAACCCCCTAGACCAGCTCTGGGTCTGGCTTTGTAGCCAGCCTGGGAAAACAGTCTTTCAGGGTTGCATCCCCTCCCTTTATTGCTGTCCTTCAGGGCAAATACTCAGTTGATTTTATTTTAAGGGATTTTACTTTTGTTTTTTTTTTTTGAGACAGAGTTTCACTCTGTTGCCCAGGTTAGAGTTCCCGTGGCATCAGCCTAGCTCACAGCAGCCTCAAACTCCTGGGCTCAATTAATTCTTCTGCCTCAGCCTCCCAAGTAGCTGGGACTGCAGGCATGTGCTACTGTTCCCGGATAAATTTTTCTATTTTTAGTAGAGCTGGGGTCTCACTCTTGCTCAGGCTGCTCTTGAACTCCTGAGCTCAAGCAATCCTCCTGCCTTGGCCTCCCGGAGTGGTAGGATTACAGGCATGAGCCACTGCACCTGGCCAAGGGATTTTACTTTTTATAATCAAAAGAAAGCTGATAATAATTGGGGAATATCAGATTCCTGATGTGTTGTACATTCATAGTCCTTTTTGTTTTCTGATGGAATGTTAACCCAGTAACTTAATCTGAAATCAGTTTTTCAAATATTTAATATTGCTATATGGAGAAGTGAATGTGTCTCTTTTCCTACAGGTAGGGCGTGAACAGGTGTTGCCATAGCCCTGGGCCCTGCCTAGCCTCTAAAGCTGTTTACTCCAGTTATGCTAACCTAGTAGGTCCCTTTTTTCATTTGAAATACTGCAGATTCCTGTAATAAAAAAATGATAATATCAATAAGAATGCCCCAAACAACTGTTAACCTTTATTTAATGAGTTGCTATATTTTGACAGGATCTCTTTGGGTTCAGAATCTTTGCTATGTCCTGCAGGTCTGGAACTTCAACTTAAAGCATTTTCATGGATGCCCCTGCGTTCGGAAAATGATACATTCATATGATCCTGATAAGCAGATATTTCATTATGTTATTGAAGAGTAATTTGGAATATGTATTAAAAGTTTATGGCTGGGTGCAGTGGCTCACACCCATGATACGCAAAAGTTCAGGAGGCTGACGCGGGAGGATCACTTGAGGGCAAGAGTTTGAGGCTGCAGTTAACAGTGATTCTGCCACTGCACTCCTGCCTGGGAGACAGAGTTAGATCCTGTTTGGGGAGTCGCGAGGGAGTTTTAAATAATGTGCATACCATTTGATTCAGTTGATAGGTGATCTGATTTTTTTTTTTCAGTATTGAAAATCAGTTTTTGACTCATACTAAATTGATCATCACTTATTTGCTTTTCTTACCACCTACATTAGGGCAGTAGTGTGTGTCTCTTGGCTTGTTGCTTTAATTAACAGCCAATAAACCAGTCATTCAACTAGTATTCTTGTCAGCTAATCAGCACACAGTTATAGATTTAGCAGCGTTAATTATTCCTACACAAAATAATGTACCATGGATTCTTTTATAAAATCCAATATAGTAGCTATAATATTTTTAAACAATTAAAAATTTCATTATGTGTACATATTTTTTTCTGACAAAAACGGGATATATGTACACACTGTCTTGTAAACTGCTTTTTTTGTGTGTGTTTTTGTTTTGAGACAGAGTCCCGCTCTGTTGCCCTGGGTAGAGTGCAGTGGTGTCATCATACCTCACTGCAACCTCAAACTCCTGGGCTAAAGAGATCCTCCTGCCTTAGCCTCCTGAATAGCTCGGATGCCCGGCTAATTTTTCTATTTTTAGTAGAGACAGGGTCTCACTCTTTCTCAGGCTGGTCTCCAATTCTTGAGTTCAAGCAATACTCCCGCCTCAACCTCCCAGAGTGCTGGATTACAGACATGAACTACTGCACCTGGCCTTAATTTTTTACTTTTTGTTACTGTCTTACTATGTCAATAAGTGTAGGTTTATGCTTATCATTTTAGTGACTATAATATTTCATTATATGATTGTACTATAATTTAACCAATCCCTTAGTGGTAGACTTTTAGGTTGTTTCCAGTTTTTT
>NW_012150297.1:493788-494690 GCF_000956105.1 Propithecus coquereli
AGTGTAAAATGAAAATTTGAATTGTGGTTCCCTTCTGAATTTAGGTAGATGCAGCAGCAGAGCAGACCAGCTGCATCAGTGAGTGCTATGTGAACGTATTCAGACAAAATCTTATTTTGTAAAAGTGGTTTTGATAGACTGGGATCGTTTATTTACGGGAATTGAGTTACTTTGCAGAGCCACTACCATCTGAGCAAGCGAACAAAGACCTCAGCGACCCTGGGGTATTACCTTCATCCCTCACCCTGCTTTTAGCCTTTGGTGGTGTGCTGGTAGCCCTTACGGCATTATAGGCTGGGAAAGGAATAGAAAGCCTTAGTTGTTTTATTAAGACGTGGTTACTCCTGAAGATAACACTTTGTATCTTTACTTTTAAACAAATCAATACCATTTTTTTCCTCCAGGAAAAAAAAACTCATCTGCTTGAGCCACCAAACCGCAAAATAAAGGTAAAAAGATTCAGAATTAGGGAGCATAGGAAACAGGTGTAAAAGCTGGACTGGGTGGGGTTGGAAGGATTGAGCTGAAGACAAAATATAACTAAGACACAGCCCTCCTCTTACCATGCCTCTCCCATGCTTTCACTCTATTAGGAAGCTAAGTAAATTATTGATAAAACCTACCATTCCGCCCTCTTTCTTCTTGCTTTTTCCCCCACATCCACCACAAATATTTTCTGTCTGCGTCTCTCCTAAATCTATAGCAGTGTCCCATTAATAAAAGAAGAAGAAAGGACTATAGGCTCTTTCCTCATCTTAGCTACTATCTTCCTTTGAGCTTTATTTTGTGCTTTGAGCTTTATTTTGTGCTTTGAGCATTTAGGTGGATTTTTCTTGGGAGTTTCATGATTGAGATATTTGAAGTAGAGCGGATTGAGGGGAATTTAATAGCAAAGTGCACAT
>NW_012150297.1:496514-503862 GCF_000956105.1 Propithecus coquereli
TCCATTTGATTCTTCCAATATATTCTGACTTTTTGATGAATTTTTTTTATCTTTTGTTTTCTTGAAAATATTAGTCATAGTTATATACAGTCTCATCTGTTAACTCTAATAGTTGGGTCACCACAATGTGTTTTTTTCCTTGGTTTTCCGTTGTATTGCCCTGTCTCTTGGACTGCCCAGTAATTTTTAACTGAGTGCTAGACATTATAAAATATTGATGACGTTCCAGATGATGTTATATGACTGCAGAAACAGTTCATACTTTTTTTGGCTTAGCAGATAAATGGGGGCAGATTACTTTAATTCAGTTGGGGACTAAGCTGAGTTGAGGCTGGGTTGCAATGTTGGTAGGTCTCTCTCCCTCTCATTAGTCTCTGCTCCTAGGGTATAGTCATTCAGGATTGAATGCTGAAAGTCTTATATGTTCAGTTCCTCTGCAGGGCTTGAACTGTAATTCATGTCTCCTCAGCCTGGTAAGACTGCCAAAATCTCCACTCTACTTTACAGAGACTTTCTCTTAGCTTCTTAGCCTCCTTCCCTGTGCAGCTTCAGAATTTTAAAATAGCCTGAAGGGAAAACTGGCTCTGTGTCAGGCTTAAATCCTTCACACTTCCCCTCCTCGCTTAGATCTTGTTCCTTTCATTTCCAGTTTTGTCTCTGTAGCCTCTGGAGACCACCTGAAGCTCTGCTGGTTTCTCAGTTCTCTGGCACCAGCCTAGGCAAAGCTTGATTCTCAGCCTCTTTCCATATTCCCTATCAACCAATGCTTCCTTGGAGAAGTGGCTGCATTTACCAGGCCTCCTGTCTTTTCTTCCGTGCTCTTTGGATTCTTGGTCCCTCTCATTCTTTTGCTTTAGCAGTTCTCTAATAGCTTTAAATAGATAACTTAAAACTTTTTGTCTCTCTTTTTAAGTTCTTGATGGAAACATTGGTTTACCATAAAGTTCTCCATCATACTTGGAAGTGATAGTCGGGTATAGTTTGTTATATATCAGTTATTACATCTTTATAGTTTTTTGACATCAGTTTCTTTTACTCTTGACTTTTTTTTATTGCATTATGGAAAATATTACACATCAGTGTAGAAATAAATTGATTAGAAAGGCCTGGTGAGAATTTCTATAACCAGTTCAAAATCAGCAATGACTGAAACTATCATATAAACAAGTAGAAAAACTATTCGGTGGTCAAAAGCCCAGGTACACATTTCTTGGGATATTTTATCTATTCCTGTCATTATAATGATTATTTTAGTATGGTTTTATGTTTGGGACCACTATTTTTATTTCCTTAATATTATTAATAGCTTACAGTGTTAGCTCCATTTACTTCATGTGATTTCAGAGTTTAAAAAACTGTTTAGAAAGTTTTTTAAAATGTAAAAAGAACAAGAAGATTTGAGCCAAAGGTGAGAGACCCTTCTGTACTTCGAACTCCTCAAATAACTGCTGTGTATTACTACTGGGTACTACTGTGTTAGTGTGTATTACTACGCAATACTGTTTACCTTCTCCTCCTCTCTCATTTCTACCTTTTACTTCTTGTCATCTCTTTCTTGTTGATAGTTGTTAATTGAAGAAAATATAGATACTGAAATACATAAAAGGAAGAAAATTAAAATCTCTTGCAATCCTACCACCAATCCCTAATCGTACTTTTGAGCATTTGGTACATATCTTTTGAGGATTTTTTTGTGTAAAAATGGATCATATTGGTAGTGCTTCTCAGCTCTGACTCTTCAGTGATATCATCTGTAACACCTAAAATATACATATAGATTCTGGGATATACCTCACATTTAACTAAATCAGAATCTTCAGGCGTAGGGCTAAGAGGAGTTTATTTAAAACAACAACAACAACAAAAACAAAAAGAACCTTTTCTTCAGAAATGTTTAGTAGTCCTCAGAAATTATTTTAAATGAAAAAAATGAATGTTGCAATTTTACAGGACGTTTTAACTTGTATACAACGTTTTATCTAATTATTCACTTTTAACTTTTTCCTAGCCATTCCACCCTATGGTGAATCTGGATTGTTCTCGGGATTTCCGGCCATTTCTTTGTGCACTCTATGCTCCTATTTGTATGGAATATGGACGTGTCACACTTCCCTGTCGCAGGCTGTGTCAGCGGGCTTACAGCGAGTGTTCAAAGCTCATGGAGATGTTTGGTGTTCCTTGGCCTGAAGATATGGAATGCAGTAGGTGCGAAAATGATAGATTTTCATGAATCATTTCTTATGTTGCAGTATGTTTTAAATTACTTGTCTTCTATTTCATCTGTTTTAAAAACTTTTTTGAAGTATATGTATTAGTCATTAATTTTGAACAGTAGTTTTATGGCCTCAGAATTGTTTATTTCCTTGGGAATTTGGAAGCACTAAATGAAAAGGACAACATTTCTATGAAGAAATTTTTAAAAGAATTAAGAAATACTTAAGTTATTTAGTTGATTTTTCCTCCTCTAAAACATTTTTTCCTGGTTATAAAAGTAGTGTCATTTACGAGAAATTATAAAATAGAAGAAAATAATCATTTATTACTTCATTGTGGGGGCTTTATTTTCAAAATACCTTTATGATTTAGATGTGGTAATGACTAGGGTAGTTCTGTCAGTCCTTTTTTTTCTGTGTCAGATACCTTTCAAATTATATCCAATATATGGACTGTGAGTATTTCTTAAAGATTTGAGGATTTGAGGCCAGGCATGATGGCTCATGCCTGTAATCATAGCACTCTAGGAGGCTGAGGTGGGAGGATTCCTTGAGGGCAGGAGTTCGAGACCAGCCTGACCAAGAGTGAGACCCCGTCTCTACTAAAAATAGAAAAAATTAGCTGGCCAACTAAAAATAGAAACAAAAAATTAGCTGGACATGGTGGTGAGCACCTGTAGTCCCAGCTACTTGGGAGGCTGAGGCAGGAGGATCACGTGAGCCCAGGAGTTTGAGATTGCCATGAGCTAGGCTGACGCCACGGCACTCACTCTAGCCTGGGCAACAAAGCAAGACTCTGTCTCAAAAAAAAAAAAAAAAAAAAGTTGAGGATTTGTTTGTTAGACATTCTTATAGTTTTATATGAGTGAACATTATTATTAGTAATAATATACTATATTACATAACTACTGTTTTGTATTCTGAAATATTTCAAGGGTAAAGAATAATAAGGTGAATACTTATGTACCTTTTATTATCTAGGTTTGTCCAATCTTAACATTTTGTGATATTGGCTTCAGGTTTTGTTTTAAGAAATAAAACAATATAAAGTTGAAGGTTCTTCCTTGTTACCCATCTTGATCTGATTCCCTTCTTTCTTCCCCAAGAGTAAGGTAATCATTATGTTGAATTTGTTGTTAATCGTTCTCATGTTTGTTTTTATACTTTTATTACATATATACATATCCATAAAAACATAAATTTTTTTTACATGTATCTATCTGTAGGTCTGGTTCATTTCTTTTAATTGCTATGTAATAGCCAATTGTGTTAGTATCCTGTAGTTATTTAGCCATCTTCTGTTGATGGTCATTTAGGTTGTTTCCAGGGGTTTTTTTTATTGTTCATATAAACAACATTCTTTTTTTTAAAATTTTAATGGATTTAGGGGGTACAAGTTGAATTCCATTGCATGTAAATACTGTACAGTGGTGGGGTCTGGGTTTTTGGTGTACCTGTCACCTGAGTAGTGTACGTTGTACCTCATAGGTAATTTTTTATCCCTCACTTCTTCCCACCTTTCCCCCTTTGAGTCTCCAGTGACCTTTGTACTGCTCTATGTGTCCTCGTGTAGCAAGTTTAGCTCCCACTCATAAATGAGTATGTGTGGCATTTATTTTTCTGTTCCTGAGTTACTTCACTTAGGATAATGGCCTCCAGTTCCATCCAAGCTGCTACTGAAGACATTATTTCGTTCTGAGACATTATTGCTGAGTAGTACTCCGTGGTATAAATATACCACATCTTTATTATCCACTCATCCGCTGATGGGCACTTAGGTTGATTCCAAATCTTTGCGATTGTGAATTGTGCTGAGATAAACATACAAGTGCAGGTATCTTTTTGATAGAATGATTTCTTTTCCTCTGGGTTGATAAGTGGGATTGCAAGATTGAATGGTAGATTTAGTTCTTTGAGAAATCTCTATACTGACCTCCATAGAGGTTGTACTAACTTATGTTCCCACCAACAGTATGTGTTCCTTTTCACTGCATCTGCACCAACATCATAAACAACATTGTTTTCTCCTTTACGTTAAAAAGTAATTTTGTTTGCTATCTGGCTATAGCCCTTGGAGGTAAGTAAAGCAGGTGATATTACTCTCCTTTGACAGAACAACTTAAGAAATAAAGCATGCACAGTAAATCCTCACTTAATATTGTTGATAGATTCTTGGAAACCATTGTTTAAGCAAAATGACATAAAATGAAACCAATTTTTTTCTCATCAACATGTAACAAAATGACATTGAACAGAATGGTGTTATTCCAGGACCTGCTATATGTTGTTTTGCTTAAAGGCATAGGTTATAACAACCTGTCAACAACATTAAATACAGACTATTATATTAGCTTCTTGTAGTCAACTCATGGACATTTTGCTTTCTCATATTTATCTATTTCCCATCTATTTGACCTATTATCTAGCCCCATCCGTTTATCTAGTCTCTCTCCAGACACCTGGATTTCCCCATAAGTAAAAATGGTTCTCGTCTTATGTGTTTTTTTTAGGTTCCCAGATTGTGATGAGCCGTATCCTCGACTTGTGGATCTGAACTTAGCTGGAGATCCAACTGAAGGAGCTCCAGTGGCAGTGCAGAGGGACTATGGTTTTTGGTGTCCCCGAGAGTTGAAAATTGATCCTGATCTTGGTTATTCCTTTTTGCACGTGCGTGATTGTTCACCGCCTTGCCCAAATATGTACTTTAGGAGAGAAGAACTGTCATTTGCTCGCTATTTCATAGGATTGATTTCAATCATTTGCCTCTCTGCCACGTTGTTTACTTTTTTAACTTTTTTGATTGATGTCACAAGATTCCGTTATCCTGAAAGGCCTATTATATTTTATGCAGTCTGCTACATGATGGTATCGTTAATTTTCTTCATTGGGTTTTTGCTTGAGGATCGAGTAGCCTGCAATGCATCTAGCCCTGCACAGTATAAGGCTTCCACAGTGACGCAAGGATCTCATAATAAAGCCTGTACCATGCTTTTTATGGTACTCTATTTTTTCACTATGGCTGGCAGTGTATGGTGGGTAATTCTCACCATCACATGGTTCTTAGCAGCTGTGCCAAAGTGGGGTAGCGAAGCTATTGAGAAGAAAGCATTGCTATTTCACGCCAGTGCATGGGGCATCCCTGGAACTCTAACTATCATCCTTCTAGCAATGAATAAAATTGAAGGTGACAATATTAGTGGCGTGTGTTTTGTTGGGCTCTACGACGTTGATGCATTGAGATACTTTGTTCTTGCTCCCCTCTGCCTATATGTGGTAGTTGGGGTTTCTCTCCTCTTAGCTGGCATTATATCCCTAAACAGAGTTCGAATTGAGATTCCATTAGAAAAGGAGAATCAAGATAAATTAGTGAAGTTTATGATCCGGATTGGTGTTTTCAGCATTCTTTATCTCGTACCACTCTTGGTTGTAATTGGATGCTACTTTTATGAGCAAGCTTACCGTGGCATCTGGGAAACAACGTGGATACAAGAACGCTGCAGAGAATATCACATTCCATGTCCGTATCAGGTAAGGGAAACCTTGTTATAAATTTCAGAATGTATGATAGTAAAATGAAAGCATATTATAAAGAACTATTCTTAGCTAATGAACCTTAAACCTGTACATTAAAAATTTAAAGGGAAGATGGTTAACAAATATGTTGTAGTGAATATGTAATACACAATATTTATATAGACATCTTCATTATGACTTATAAGTCTAAGCTATGGGCTTTTAAGCAGTTTACTTCTGTTACACAAAAGCATTTCCTTGTTGATTTTTTTAAGAAGTCTGTAGGTTTGTTGGGGAGAAGCACTTTACCAACTCTAATAAAAAGATGCTGTCGTTTTGTAGGAATTTTACTGATGTTCATATTAGGAATTAATTGTTTTAACAGTTTTGTAAAGCTGATAGAATGCAGTTATACAAATATATAAACTCTTAATGGTCTTGGTTTTTCTTCTTTGCATACTGGATATTTTGTGATTTACCTTTGAGTTTAAAGCGTTCAGAGCCTCTGATTGTCCTACAATCATAGGATTTTAGAGCTAGAAAGAACTTTAGAGATCATTTACTCAGGTTCCCTCTACAATTTAGAGTTCTTAAACATCTAGTACCTCATTTGAAGCTTTGAAATGTTAAGAGACTTACTAATGCTTAATAAATGACCAGCTGGGACTGAGTCTTACATGAAGAATTTAGTCAAGGAAAATAGTTCAGAGGAGTTGATGCTAAGTATTTCTCTCTCCCAGTTCCCACAGGAGGATCCCTCATCCTCCTATGCCCCTAGCGATTACCCTCCTTTCTTCCTTTTAAAACTGTTTTCTTGTAACAGCACTCTGACTTGGTGCCTCCTATTCATCACGTCCTAGGTTTCCTATTCTGAGGGTGCCAGCCACCTTTCCATTTTCCCCAACCCATATGTTACTCTAACACCTTTTAAATACCTTTGGTAAAGTACTTATGTATTATAGATAACTTCTGTTTACTAGTCACTTTCCCCTAGGCAGTGAACTCTTTGAAAGCAAGAACTTTATTTTTTGAATACATATTCTGTAGGTCAGTAGATGATAGTAATGAGAATGTAGGTGTATAGATTGAGAAGAAGGGACATTTTTAAGAAATGGTAACAGTGTTACTGGGAACAAGGAGTGTGGGGTTAGCAGGTAGTAAATGCTCATATAGAACACTGAGAATGCCAATTTCTCTTTTACTTTATGATGTAAGTTCATTTTAACCTGTAGTAGAGTATGCTATTATATAAATATACTGCAGTTTATTCACTCATTCTTCTGTCAATGGATATATTGTAGTTCTCCGTTGTATTGTTATTATAAACCAATTTGCAGTGAACATTCTTGTAATACCTTCATTCCTTGCATATGAACGAGAGTTTCCATGGGTTGTATACCAAAAAGTGGAATTTTGGCATTGTAGGATATAAGCATCTTCAACTCAAGTGGTTATTTTAATTTATGCTCATGCCAGAGTATGAGTTTCCCATTTCTCTTCATCTTGGTGCTTTTAAGTTTTTGCCAGCCTTTGAAATAGTTATCTCAATTCTGTAGTGGTTTACAATTCTCTTATTACTAGAAAAGTTGAGTGTGTTTTCTTGTGTTTATTGGGGTTTCTCT
>NW_012150297.1:507627-507877 GCF_000956105.1 Propithecus coquereli
GTTTGAGGTTGCTGTGAGCTAGGATGATGCCATGGCACTCTAGCCGGGGCAACACAGTGAGACTCTGTCTCAAAAAAAAAAAAAAATAGTAAGATTGCCTTAAAGTCATCTCTCATACTAGAGAAGTTTTCAAATATTTGAAAAATCAGTTTATGAAGTAGTTTATCATATTGTTTCAAAATACCAGTTGGGTTTAATGCAAATCATGTGAATGTAAATTCATAATTTGAAGAAAAATGGGCTAGTTGTA
>NW_012150297.1:509480-513713 GCF_000956105.1 Propithecus coquereli
GTTATTATTGTGGCTCCTGTTGAACAGAATAGCCTAAGCCATGTGTTCATTTTTAAGTTTTAACTGCAGATATACCTGGTGTACAAACGGTTTACACATTTTTAGGAAAAAATTCAATGTACTTGCTGGGCATGGCAAACTTTAAACGGTCAGATAGTAAATATTTTAGGCTTTGCTGGCCAAATGGTTTTTGTTGCAGCTACTCAGCTTTGCTGCTTTGTTGGAAAAGCAGCCATAGACAATAAATAAATGGAAGGAAGTGTTCCAATAAAGCTTTATTTACATAAACAGGCATTGGGACAGATTTGGCCTCCAGGATATGGTGACCAAGGGCATTTTTCTATTCTGTGCAAATTGCCATTTTTGGATTCTTATTACTTACTAGTTTCGAGGATCATTGTTTTATTCTATTGCATAATAGTATTAAAAATATTCTGTACAATCTAGTACTATTATCACTATAGTTAGTAAATAAAAATGAATTCTAATACATCACTATAATGAACACGTGTCCATAAAACTTATTTCCTATAGTCTTTGAAGGCATCACCACACCAATTTAAGGAAATAATTTCAGTATTTTATGAGAATAGTAGACTAGAAGCACCACAGTGCAATAATCATAGTGGCTTTCAGTTTTTTTAGGTTATATTCTATGTGCTGGGTCCTTTGCTCAGGAATTTATGTACATTATCTCATTTAATCCTCACAATAGCCCAGTAAGGTGGATTGTATTCAGCTTTACAAATTAGGAAACTGAGTCTCATCTAATTATACAGCTTATCCTAAGTCATACAATAAGTGATAGAGTTGGGATGTGAACTGATTTCAAAGCCTGTAGTTATCTTATGCAAAAAAACACAGGTACGAGTATTTGGAGAGACATATTTTAGTTCTGGCTCACACCTATAATCCCAGCACTTTGGGAGACTGAAGTGGGAGGATTGCTTGAGGCCAGGAGTTTGAGACCAGTCTGGGCAACATAGACCCCATCTCTACAAAAACATTTTTTAAATTAGCTGGGCTTGGTGGTGCATGCTTGTAGTCCCAGCTACTCGGGAGGTTGAGGCAGGAGGATCCCTTGAGCCCAGGAATTCAAGGTTACAGTGAGTTGTGAGTGCCACCGCACTCCAGACTGGGCAATAGAGCAAGACCCTGACTTAAAAAATCTATAGAAATTCAGTTCATCATAGGGCTTTTTAAAAATAAAAACTGAACAGTATATTCCTTTTCCTTTATTTAAATATTTTTCTTTACTGGACTTTGCCTTTCTAGCTAATATATAGCCTGTTTTTCATATTACTTCATTTTTTGTGTCTCCGTCTGATTTATAGCTGGATAATAATGCATTCTCCTTCCTCTTTCTTTTTCTTCATTTGTAAGGAAAAACTTTCCTTGTAGCGATAGCTTCAACATTCTTCCCCAGTGTCTTGGCCCTCTGGCTCCACCACTCTGCCTATTATTGCATGTTCACAAAACAGGTGTTGTTTCTCACTGTACCTTACCATGGACAGGTGCTGACTTGTCTTCCCTGGAAATTTGGCTTTAACCAGAACCTTATAATACAAGGTATTCCATGTTATATCCCTGCTGTCCTCTAAATCTCTGTACTGCCTTGCCTAATTGAGGGTTTTAGTTGTTCCTGTTATTACTGATTTTGTTTTTAGTGTTCCTTCCCTCTAATTCAAGCATTTGTGTTACGTGAACAATGTTTCTAATTTACAAAAAGACAATACAATACAGTTTAATATACAAAAGAATGGAAGTTGGGAGGTAGGGTGTCTCACCTAGGCACTCTCTTTCCTTTTTACCCTGCCCTTTTTTCTGGGTAATCTTATTCAGTGCCATGTTTTAGACTATGTATCCCAACCTTGTTGCTGAGCTCCAGAATATCTGTTTTTATGGTATTTCCATTTGAAAGTCTACAAGGCATTTCAAATTTAAATCATCTAAAATAGAAGTAGATTTTTCTGCTTAAACCTACTTCTTGCATCCCATTCGCAGTTCTTCCCCATTCAGTAAACGGTATCATCATTCACTAGTTGCTGAGACCCGGATTTGGAGCCATCCTTGAGTCCTCTCTTTCTCACATATCTCACGTCCAGTGCGTCAACTTCTCACCACCTCTACCTTGCAGTAATTCCACGACGGCTTTCCAATTCATCTTCTTCTCCTTTTGTCCCTTTACAGTTTATTTTCAACACAGTAGCCACAGTGATCTCTTTAAAATATAAATGAGATCATGTTACCCCTTTGGAAAAAACCCTCCAGTGGCTTCCTGTTACTCTTAGAATAAAATCCATATTTCTTACAATTGCTTGCAGTACAATGTATGACTTGGCCCCTGCCTACTTCTTTGACTTCATCTCCTACCATTTCTCCTCCTTCCATCCTCAGCTGTAGCCATGCTGACCTCCTTATTACCATTCTTCAGAGACAATAGATTTGTTCTCTCAGGATCATTGTTGCTGTTTCTTCTGCTTGTCTAAATTCCTGCTTAAATGTCATGTCCTTGGAGAGGCCTTTTGTTCCAAAATAGTTTGCCTCATCCACCACACCACACCCCCAAACACTATTGCCTAACTTGCTTTAGTTCTTATTACTACCTGAAATGACAAAATTTCTTCAGTTCCTATTGACAGCACTCTACCCTCACCCCTTGACTGTAAGGTCAAGAAGGGCAGGGAGTTTCCTGACTCATTTACTGCTATATCTTCTGTACCTTTTGTCTCTTTGTTCCCGATACACTGTTCTTTTAGTTTTATGTCTGGCAGGATATCTTATTGAATTGGCTAGGACTTCTGGAACGTTCGCTATAGCCTTGTTCTTTTTATAGCTCCAGAGGATAGAACTATGATGGCAGGTGGGCAGAACAGCTACAGCTACAGCTATTTGAACATGGACAAGGCAACCTTGTATTTTATCAGTACTACTCCACTAATTACATTCATAGAACAAGTAAGTTGAGAGCAGATTCGTTAGGTAAAAAGTAATGCTTAGATGGCTTCTAAGCCTGGGTGATGAGTCGAGAGTATAAAGAGAGAAAAAAGAGGAATGACTTTACCAACTCCTATAGAGAGTAGTAGGGGAGAAAAGGGTAAAGAAAGAGAGTTGGTGTGGGAGGCCAAGAAGACAGTGTAATATCCGATTAGGGTGAAAATTTTGTAAAGTATGAGATGTCATCAATAACTGATACTATGTAGAAGTGTTTAAAAAAAAAAAAGTGAACCAACAAAAAGCTATTGTGTTTGTTAACAAGGAGCTTTTTTAACGATGTGCTTTAGTGTCTTCTCATCTGCTTCTTCCTAATTGTATTAATAGTTCTTAACTAGTCTGTGGTTTCTTTAATTTGTATTTTCATCTAGATTATCAGCTCAGTGGGAACACTGAGCAAGCCTGACTTCTGTTGTATAAGTCTCACAGAGGACTTTGAACAGTATTATTCCTAGATAGTAAGCTATCCATAAATATTTATTGGTTGATTGGTTGATTTTTATGTAACACCTAGAAGAATTACACCTTAATTTCAGGTCATGATTATAATTTTTCTTTTTTTTTTTTTCCTCACAAAGCAAAGGCAAATAATTTAAGTTCTATGTTTTGGGTTTCCCAAGCCAACCATAATCATATATCAGTGATAGACAAAACTTTAAAAACGTAATCTAAAAAACAGCATAAATTTATTTGTAGAATAAAATGGAAAATGGTGTCTAGAGAGAAAAACATGGGCCCTCTGGACTCAAGGTCTGGAAGTGGCAGGAGATGACCAGGAGTTCAGTTTCCGTGGGGTATTGGGAAATCAGAGTGTCACATGGAAGTCAGGAGACTACAGCTAGGCTCACTGGTTAAAAGTAGGAATTGCAAGTGGGGCTCCCTTGCTCCTGACACCTTTGTATAAAAGGTGTCACCAGCTGTTCCCTTAGGCTGTGATTTATGTAAAGAGTACTTACCTAGAGATGTGGGAGGCCCTGAAGACCAATACTTGAGCCAAACTGCAATGGCTCAGTGCCTGAATCTGTAGTAGCCCTGATGTCTGGAGCTTTTAGTCACCAGTGAAACACCAGGTTTTCGACTAGGGCCTCATGGGCACAGGTAAAGGCAAACGAAAGGGCATGAGACAGGGTGAGCTGAATGGGGAGAGGGATAGGGAACTCTCGCACTTAAGATCTGCAAACTAGGCCGGGCGCGGTGGCTCATGCCTGTAATCCTAGCTCTCTGGGAGGCCGAGGCGGG
>NW_012150297.1:515088-517946 GCF_000956105.1 Propithecus coquereli
GTTCCGTCTTTGTAGGTTACTCAAATGAGTCGTCCAGACCTGATTCTCTTTCTGATGAAATACCTGATGGCTCTCATAGTTGGTATTCCCTCCATTTTTTGGGTTGGAAGCAAAAAGACATGTTTTGAATGGGCCAGTTTTTTTCATGGTCGTAGGAAGAAAGAGTAAGTTGAAATAAATTATCACAATGTTCACAAACCTCATATTTATTTAAAGTTTTTGTGTTGCTTTTGTTAAAATGATTTGGATTTGGAGAATTACTCAAACAAGATTGTAACCTTGTCAGCAACCTTCAGTTGTGATTGGCACAGCAGCATGTCTTCATTAAAAACTAAAAACTTACTTTGAAAAGATGGGCCAGTAGAACCAGGCTTGTGGTCTATTTCTGTACCAAGTCAGAATATTTGAAGAAAGGCTAATCATTTTTTTTTTTTGAGACAGTGTCTCACTGTGTTGCCCTGGCTAGAGTGCCGTGGCGTCAGCCTAACTCACAGCAACCTCAAACTCCTGGGCTCAAGCAATCCTTCTGCCTCAGCCTCCCGAGTAACTGGGACTACAGGCATGCGCCACCATGCCCGACTAATTTTTCTATATATTTTTAGTTGTCCAATTAATTTCTTTCTATTTTTAGTAGAGACGGGGTCTCGCTCTTGCTCAGGCTGGTTTTCGAACTCCTGGTTCGAGCTCAAACAATTCGCCTGCCTCGGCCTCCCAGAGAGCTAGGATTACAGGCGTGAGCCACCACGCCCGGCCTCCCCCTCTATTTTTGACTTGTTCTTCTGTCTAGTTTTTGACACTTTGTTTTTGGGATATATGTAAACACTGTTTTATCATTACTTTGTGATTAGCTTCTAAGACTTTAAACTTAAGTTTGATCCTTGCCTGTTGGTTTTGTTGTGATTTTTTTGAAAGTTCTTTAATCTCTTAGAACTTCAGTTTCTTTGTCTATAAAATGGGGTTCACAATATCTATTATTAATAGGTATCTAATATTCCCTTAGAAATATCCTCTGAGGACATTAATCTCTGTAATATTAAGAAAATGTATGTATAAATACTCAATAACTGTTTATCTTCCTTCGGCCCTTCTACCACTGTGCTAAAAATACCACCAAGAATAACAATCCCTTTATAATTTGAGAACCTGGCATATATGTATTTTCTCAACATATGATCCAATCTTTATGTGTTGGAATTTGGTTTTTTGTTTGTTTATCTAATTTTAACTTCAACTCTGATTCTTATAGTAAGTCATTTATTTACATAAACCAAGACATTGATCTTTACAACTATTTAATTAGATCTTTTACTAATTTAATTACCGCTCTGTTCATCATCATAAACATCTGTCTACTTTTAACTCTTTCATAGCAGTTAAATACTTTTGCTCATGACAATAATTCATACTTCTGAAATTTTCTCCTTAAGCTTTTAATATACCTGAGACTTAATTGTATGTTTGCTTAAATTTTTCAGGTCATTTTGTTCGAATTATGACCATTTATGTTTATTCCAGCACGAGACAACTGCTTCTGCCATAAAATCAACTTGCTCTTAAAACAGCTGCTCTCACAAGTTAAAAAATGTTGTGTCTGTACTACAGTGAAGCCTCTGCTACTTCCATAAAACATGCAAGAAAACAATTTTATAGTTATATCTTTGTAATGTTTCAGTGTCTTGAGAATCATACATTTCTTCAGCTGAAAAGGACCTTTTAGAAATGATGAAATGGTTTACCTTCGTTTTACGGATGAGGAAAATCAAGGAAAGGGGGCAGTGACTTGCCTAAGATCACATTGATAGAGTTGGAACTAAAATCCTGATTTCCTCATTCAAAAACAGTCCTCTTTCCATCATACCACTTTAGGGGACAGATTGACGTGGATTTTTGTTATTCTTTCCTCCATCAACAATGTTACCTTATATCAATCCTAAAAACCTAATTTGGAGAGCAGTTAATTTCAAGAATAACTTCACTACTGCACAGAAGTATTGCTTTATTGGTCTATAGGGAAGTTAGCATGTTTCTTAAACTTACTCTTTTGTTGTCTAGGATAGTGAATGAGAGCCGACAGGTACTCCAGGAGCCTGATTTTGCTCAGTCTCTCTTGAGGGATCCGAACACTCCTATTATAAGAAAATCAAGGGGAACTTCCACTCAAGGAACATCCACACATGCTTCCTCAACTCAGCTGGCCATGGTGGATGATCAGAGAAGCAAAGCAGGGAGTGTTCACAGCAAAGTGAGCAGCTACCACGGCAGCCTCCACAGATCACGTGATGGCAGGTGAGTTTTGTTAGTAGCTTAGTTTATTTCATAATCTGAATGATGATCATACAGCTTAAGAAAGAGGAGTAGCCAATTGTGAAATAAAAGTTGAACGTTACTAACCTTTGAACTTTGCTAGGTAGAATTATCCCAGATTATGGTCAGACTTAAAGCCAGCCAGAGGAGGTTCGAGTTTAGATTTGATATGTAAGCAATATGGGAGTCGTTGTAGGAAATCGAGTGGGGAGATGACAGTGTGAAAGTAGTTACTTTATTAAGATCGATTTAGTAAACAGTTATGGAATGCCTGCCACATCAGACACTGTGCTAGGCTCTGGGAATATAAAGACGACATAACCATGATTTTTGCTCCTGATAAGCTCACAGTCTGTTTAGAAAGATAATGTAGTGAGTGTTGTGGCTTAGAATGTGGGTCTGGAATAAGCCTCAGTTTCTTCATCTATAGAATGAAAATAGTCATTTTAGTAATGTGGTAAAAATTGAGATAACATACGTAATTCCTTGGAACAGTACCTGTCCCAGTAAGTGCCTGATATCAGCTTTTATTGTTATAAGTGAACAATTAAAAT
>NW_012150297.1:520046-521990 GCF_000956105.1 Propithecus coquereli
AACAGAGTGAGACTGTCTCAAAAAAAAATAAATAAATAAATAAATAAATCTAACTAACTAACTGTCTAACTCATCGTGGAAAGTCTCTTCACAAAAGAGTTGGCACCTCTACGTTGAATAGGATTCAGAGGAGGCAGTTGGGATTTAAAGGCAAGTAAACAGCATGTGCAGAGGCAAGGACGACAAGCAGGCAGTTGGGTGTCGGGGTATGGCTAGCACACAGGATTTATGTTTGAGCAATTATAGGAGATTAAACTATGCTGAGGAATTTGGATTTTTCCATGACACCAATGAGAAACTATCATAGGACTTTGAGCATTGGGTGGGAAAATCAGATTTGTATTTTAGAAACATCACTTGGCAACAGCATAGTAAAGAAGATTGTAAGACCAATTAGGAATTTTTTACAGTAATTTAAGGGTCCTAACTTAAGATACTGATAAGGAGGGAAGGAATCAGTCTTTTAGAATATATTTGTCAATTATCACCCTCCATGAACTCTCAGGATTATTTGACATTATTGACCTCATCCTTTTTGGTGATGAATGAACAATTATTTATAGTACAGTACCATGCATGTGGCACTCTGTGTATAAAGATATACAAAAGAAAAGATGTAATTTCTGCATTCTAGGAGCATATAGAGAATATAACCTTATATCAAAGATGGGACATACACATATGAACCAATTAAATAGTAGTGCAAGCCAGGATATAATTAAGACAGTGAGTATTAGAGATACTAGATGTAGAACTTCAGAAAAGAGAAGAATCAGACTGTTGCATGAAAATATCTTAGAGGCAGTAAATCGGGTGAATGAACAGTAAATGAAAAGTTTATGTTGATAGAAAATTTCCAAAGGCAATTAAAGATAGGAGATTTCAGCCATCATAATCTGAATAGAACTGGAGCTTAGATAAGGAAGTTTATATTATCAGTATAAAGTACTTGGTAATTAAAATTCTGAGCTAGAATCCTTTGAATCACAATAAAAAAAGAACAACAGACCAAGACCACCTTGGTAAATACTCGCAATAATAATAATATAGGAAGAACAGTGGGCATGTGATTCAGAGAAAGTGCTTATAGACATATGAGAGAATCTATAAAGTACAGTGTCACAAAAACCAGAGAATAGATTATGACTTCCTGTAATGCCCTTTCCTACCTCTCTGCTTAATCAAATCATACCCATCCTTTAAGGCCTGAGTAATTCCAATTTCCATGGAAGTTAATTCATTGCTTTTTATCTTTATCATTCTTTTGGTTATGACGTATTTTCAGTACAGTTCTCTTTCCTCAGCTAAGCTTGCAGCTTCTGGATAATAAGAAGTAGGTGGCATCCATCGCTGTATTGTTCCACAGTATCTAGCGCTGTGCTAGGCATATGTATAGTAGGGGATGAACAAATCTATCAGATAAATACTGACTTTAGAAATAATGTGAGTGTTTCCCAGAAATTCAGGACAGAGAGCCACTGCAACAGCCTACTGCAGGTATTCTGTGATGTGGCACGTGAATGCTCATACTGTAGGACCCTCTTCCATACCCAGAACTTTAGAGCAACTTTGAGAGATTCAAGACCACATTGCACCTGAAAGTCTGAACAAGGATTTTTATCATTTCAAAAGCCACCTCATGGGGATTTCTCTCTGCGCCATTCAGTTTTTAACTTTGCATATTAACACTATCTTTTGGCCGTTCTCTCATCATCTCATGGTATCTGGGTTGTGAAATCACACACATACCCACTTCCTAATACTCAGTCTGGCCCAGACTCCTTGATGGATAATTATTGATCTCTGTGCTATGTAAAATAAAATAGGCTTAGATAAATCCACCTACACATATATGTCAACTTCAAAGAATAAGTAATTGGTGGTTAGATGAAAGGATGGATAGAAAAGGAAGTGGATGAGTGATTAGGGGTTGGTAAGTAGGTA
>NW_012150297.1:522040-545672 GCF_000956105.1 Propithecus coquereli
AGCTGGGACTACAGGCATGCGCCACCATGCCCGGCTAATTTTTTCTATATATTTTTAGTTGTCCGATTAATTTCTTTCTATTTTTTTAGTAGAGACGGGGGTCTCGCTCTTGGTCAGGCTGGTCTCGAACTCCTGAGCTCAAACAATCTGCCTTCCTCGGCCTCCCAGAGTGCTAGGATTACAGGCGTGAGCCACCGCGCCCGGCCTACTAGGTACAGTTAACAGCGTAGAGGAGGGAGTGACTAATTCTGGTGGGGGATGGAGGGTGCTGTTTCCAAAAAAGCTTCACAGTGAGAATGTTTGAGAGAAGCCTGGCTATGGGATTCTAGTTAAATTTGAGGAATGAGGTACTAGAATTAGAAACTGCCTAGGAGCTTTGCAGTAATCCAGTTGAGAGATGATAAAGGCTTATAGGAGAGTAGTGGCAAGTGGGGAAACAGGAAGAGCTGACGTGAAAGATATTTAGAAAGAAAAAATGATAGGAGCCGGTGATAAATTAATATTAGAATCTTAACAGCTGGAGAAAAGGAATGCACCAAAGATTTTTCTCTCTTTTTTTAGGCTTGTAGTTTTGGAAACTGAAAGAATGAAAATTCTGATACCTAAAATCAGGAGCATTCTGTTTACTTTAAAACATCTGTGTTTGTACAGCAGTTTTCTATCCTGTCAGTTTCATCCTTCCCCCTTTTTTCATCTTGTAGAATGTGATTCCCGTGCTCTATATTCCCTTTTTTGACACGTTCTTCTCAACTTGCTTTCTTTTGCCTTCTAAATTGGTCAGCTACCCTGTGTTTAAAAGAGCAACAATCTTTCTTTGACTTTGATAAATCTTCTGTCATGTATTTTTCCTTGCCTTGCCAGATTTTTGAAATGAATATTTCAAATATTTCCATTCTGTCTATTCTGTCCTTCATCCATTGTAAATCTAGTCTTTTTCTCCTCTCTAACTACCTGAACTTTACCTTGTAACATAACGAAAGACCTCTTTTTTAACCACATTCAGAGATCCTTTCTCCGTCCTGCTTTCTTTTCTTCTACTTAGCACTCCTACAAGAGAAACATTCTTATAAGTGCTAGGGTTGCAGAGATAGAAGTCAGAAGAGTACACAATTACAATACACTTTAATAGATTTAATAAAAATCTGTACAGGGTGCTTTGGGAATCTCAGGTAAGAAAACCATGTAGGTTGGGCACAGTGGCTCACACCTGTAATCCCAGCACTTTGGGAGGCTATGCAGGAGGATCCCTTGAGCCCAGGAGTTGGAGACCAGTCTGCATGACACAGCGAGACCTTGTCTCTACAAAAAAAATTAAAAATTAGCTGGGTGTGGTGGCTCGTGCCTGTAGTCCCAGCTACTCAGGAGGCTGAGGCAGTAGGATTGCTTGAACCCAGGAGTTTGAGGTTGCAGTGAGCTATGCTGACGCCATGGCACTCTAGCTCGGGCAACAGAGTGAGACTCTGTCACACACACACACACACATACACACACACGCACGCACGCACGAAAATACAGCCTGCTATATTCTTTTTATTTTTAGAAATGTTACTTAAAACTTAATATGTTAATTAAAGTCATAAATTATACTGAGCTTTCTTTGTGCTTTATTATCCTAAATCAAATACTTTTTACAAAAGAGTGTATGTATGAGTGTAAGTATGAACAAAAAGTATCTTAGACAAATATTTCTTAAAACGCTGGAGATTAAAAGATAAATAAAATACAGTCCTCATCCTGAAAGAGCACACTGTAAAGCCAGAAACATTGATAAATAGCATACTAGCTCTATAAGCAAAGGACTAATTAAAAAATGGTAATTGATTTTTGTTACCCTGACTGACCTAGAGCTAGTCTCTTATTCGTCATGGCAGAGAATTTTTTATAATTTCTTGCCTGCAATGGGGCTCAGTGAATTAGGACTGCAACAGAAGAAAATTTAACAGCCCCCACCGTTGCCTTTGAAGATAAGTACAGTGAGGAGGAGACCGCCTGCAGTAAGCAGTGTAGCCCAGCTCACACACTCTTAGCGGGGTCTCGGGCTGGGGGTGGGTAGAGAATTTGCTTTAGCAGGGATATAGGTTACAAAGTGCTAGGATGTAACTTCCAGGTAAATGCAGCTTCTATGAAAGAGCATCTTCACAGCCTCAAGCCCTAATGAAAAGTAATTAAAATCATTTATAGGTAGTTATTTCAGCTGTTAACTGGGCTATTTGGGCCAGGCATGGTGGCTCACGCCTGTAATCCCAGCACTCTGGGGTGGAGGGGCGATCGTTTAGAGTCCAGCAGTTCCAGACCAGCCTGAACAACATAACAAGACTCCGTCTCTACACAACAAAATGGAAAAAAAATTAGCCAGGTGTGGTGGCACAAGCATATAGTCCCAGCTACTCCGGAGGCTGAGGTAGGAGGATCACTTGACTTCAGCATTTTGAGGTTACGGTGAGCTATGAAGATGCCACTGCATTCTAACCTGGGTAAGAGAGTGAGACCCTGTCTCAAAACAAAAAAAAAAAGAGAGAAAGAAAAAGTGGGCTATATGGAAATAAGCCGTGGGCATATATGTTGTCATTGCTTACCGAGTTTACTTATTTTTTTTAGGTTACAATAATTCCTCCACCGATGTCGTATGTTCCCTCTTCTATTCCTAATCTTTTACTACAATTTGAGTTTGCTATGCTACTAATTATAACCAATCTTCTAGACTCCCCGGGGAAAGGCCACATATTTTCTATTGTTCCTCCTCTTCCTGAACCCACCCCAGTGCTCAAAACTCTTGAATAAGAACAGAGTCCATACTCAGCATAGCTCCAGATCATTCAGCAGTTAGCCTTCACTTCTGTCCTTTTGCAGGGAATAGGACCCTAATTCCGAACCTCAGCGAATTTTCTCCTCTTTTTTGTTGGCCATGTCAGTAATTCTACAACATTAATGATATTAGTCTAAATAATTAAAAGTTCATTACTTTCTCTTTGTTGGTTTCCTAATCATTTCACTTAATGAGGCACTTTCATGAAAATCGTTAGTGTTATTTTCTAGTGTGTTCTGTTACTCACTTCAAAATACACTTCTCTTGTATCAGGTACACACCCTGCAGTTACAGAGGAATGGAGGAAAGACTACCTCATGGCAGCATGTCACGACTAACGGATCACTCTAGGCATAGCAGTTCCCACCGTCTCAATGAACAATCACGACATAGTAGCATCAGAGATCTCAGTAACAATCCCATGACGCACATCACACATGGCACCAGCATGAATCGAGTTATTGAAGAAGATGGAACCAGTGCTTAATTTGTCTTGTCTAAGGTGGAAAACTTGTGCTGTTTAAAAAGCAGATTTTAATTCTTTGCCTTTGCATGACTGATTGCTGTGACTCTGTTATGCTTTCAGTCAGGTACAGATTGTATCCATTGGAAAGGTAAATTTTTGCCATTTATATTGCATTAAACTTGGAACATTAAGGCATCCCAAACACTGAGAATCATATCATCACAAAAATAATTCTTCTTTCTGGGTTATAAAGAGATAATTATTTGTCTGGTGAGCATTTTTATAAACCTGCTTATTTTATATTTAGAAAAATTCTAAATGTGTGGTGACTGCTTTATAGTGAACTTTCATATAATATGAACTAGTTGTGAGATAACATTCTGGTAGCTCAGTTAATAAAACAATTTCAGAGTTAAAGAAATTTTCTATGCAAGGTTTATTTCTCAGATGAATAGCAGGACTTTGTAGTTTTATTTCCACTAAGTGAAAAAAGAACTGTGTTTTTAAACTGTAGGAGAATTTGATAAATCAGCAAGGGTATTTTAGCTAGTAGAATGTAAGTGCAACAGAAGGATCTGATCAGTCTATAGAGAGTTCTCTCAAAATTCTGTCAAAATAATCTTCAGAGATATTCACGATTTGGATTAGCGATGGAATAAAAGCAGAGATGGGCATTTTTTCCCTATAATTGTAAAGTTTTTATAACTTTTGTAAATATTACTTTTACTGGCTGTGTTTTTATAACATCCATATGCATGATGGAAAAATTTTAATTTGTAGCCATCTTTTCCCATGTAATAGTATTGATTCATAGAAAACTTCATATTCAGATTTGCTCCATGGAGGCATGTAATAAGATAAGCATCACACATTATAAAGTTTTTTTGTGGTAACCACAATTACAAAATGGCAAAATATTTTCTCTGTATTCATTGTTGTATTTTTCTACAGTGAGATATGATCTTGCCAAAGCCACCAGACCTTGGTATCCAGGCCCCTCCTACAGTGAGTTGATTGTCTGCACTTGCATTGCCCAGTAGCCAATAGACTACAGCTTCTGCCCCACACCCTAATTTTCAGATTCTGGATCATTGTTTACAGCTGACATATATATATAACCTGAATCCAAAGTGGTGATTAATTTGAATATCTGAAAATCATTGTGGCTAAATGAAGCATGATTAGTCTTACTATGAATATCTTTTAATCTTAAAAATATCGAGTAAAAAATATTTGACATTTTGTCTTGTAATGTTTAAATAATTTACAATATAAACTGTGAACCTTGTTAGGCATGAAATTGATCAAAAGGGAAAGAAAAATTCTGATAAATGCTGGATGTGTTATGTAGAAAAGCATATTTAAACAAGTGGTCCTCAGCCCTGACTGCAGATAAGAATCACTTGGGAAACTTCTGATGCCCAATACCTTCCTCTCATTCAGATGAGAATTGGTAGAGTTTCTTTTTAAAGCTTTCCAGGTAATGCTGATCTGCAGCCTGGCTTGAAATCCACTGCTTTTACTAACTCGCCCTGATGAGGATCTGAAGGCATCACGTTATATCACCTGAACATCTAGCTGGATTCAATGTTATATTTTTGTAACATTACTTAACATTCAATTGCTCTCCACTTTATTGTTCATTATAAAATGTAGAATTCTGGGCTCCACTCCTAGAGTCTTATTCAATAAGTCAAAGGTGGTAGGACTTTAAAATCTATAGTGTGAAAAATACCACAGGTGATTCTTATGCAGGTAATTGAAGAATCACACTTTGAAAAATTTTTCTAGACTCTAGGGAAGCCTGGTTCTGCCATATGCTAGTTTTTGACCTTGAACAAGTCAACTCTGAGCCTTGGTTACCTTGTTTGTAAATGAAGATAGAAGATAAATACCGACTCTACCTACCTCATAAAGCTGTCAAATTAAGATCAAATTAAAAAAAACATATGAAAGCTCTTTGAAAACTGTAAAGCATTATGAAATATAAGGGATTAGGTTTTATGGGTTTAAGAGATTCATTTCTCAACATTTGTTTAATTCATGTCTACTTTTCTCTCTCACGATTTACAACAAAAACTACCAAGAAATTAGGTGATGAAAAAGAATCTTTCATCAGGCAGAAGAGTCAGTTTTCTGATAGTAATATTAATAATGTTTGTCATGTTGTATCTTTCAAAGTACACATATCTTAATGTGAATTATTATTAATTCTTCTTCATAAGATATATTTGAACATTTGGCCCAAAGTGTTTTTCTTTTTCTCTATCTTCATTACCTTTCTCCTTGGAACTGGAGTTAGCGCTTCAAGGCAGGTAGGGTCTGAATTCCCTCATAACTGATAATTAGTAAACCTTTTCTCTGAAAGCCAAACTTATAACCACTCATTTATAAATAAATCAATAATTCATGAAGCTTTTGTCTAAGAATCTCTCCTGAGAACAGCATGAGAAAACCAAAACAAACATTCACAAACAAAAATAAGAAGTTAAAATAGAAGATACCAGTTTGAGCTCAAAGATGTTGTCATCTATTGCCATCTGCATTATATTATCAACTGCCAAAATGTTAATTGGTTTTCTTGTACAAGTGGGCCAAGTATAGACAGTTACGAAAATCTTAACTTTATGCTTTCAGATTTTTATATGTTCATTTGTATCTTCTCTATTAAGTGTTGGTATATATGTGAATGCTATATTGACTTTTCAGTTACTTTCAGTAAGTATCTTAATTTTGCTCCACAAAATTTATGTAAGATTGTTAATCCATTGCTTTAAATAGCAGTATTTAGTTGGGGCTGTGTTACTTATCAAACTAGTGTTCCAAATTAAGAATTTTTTATTTTGAAGAGACAGTTGAAGAACTATAGCAAAACAATTTCAAGCCTCAACTAGCTTAAACCAATTTGAACAAGTCTGGACAGTTTTCCTACCATATGTTTAACTTTCATTTGTGTTTTGATTGGCATATGATAATGTTTAATGTTTTATTCATTCAGTTGACAACTGAGAAAATAATAGTTCTCCTAAAATGTTAATATATTAGCAAAAGATTTTCAAAAAGTACTTCAATTTCAGCAATATTGTTTTATTCAGTAATTAGGCAAAAGATCCAAGACAAAATATTTAAGCTCAAAATGATAATTTGTTTCAAAGAACAATTGGTTAATCACTCAGCTGGCACAGGGCTTAGTACATAGTAAGTTTTTCAATAAATATTTAATGAACAACTCATGTCACACAGCTTGTTTTTACCCTAGTAGTGAGTCTCACTTCAAAGAAATTTGAAAAATCTAAATTTAAACTATGAAATAAAGTCTCTGCTTTACTTGAATAACATGTAGCAGGTAATAAGCATATGTAAATTGTACCAAATGAAGCTCATTTCTTTGTAGTAACAGTCCATATCACTATTTTAATTAAATCGTGCGTGTACAAACATGTACCAATCCTTTTAATTAATTTTAAAAGATGAAGAGTGATTCTTAGAAGTCAGTAATTAGGCTCCTGTGAGTCCCATACTAAGTTAGATCTTTGTACCAGCTGGGTGAATGAATATTCAAACAAACGTTTCTTTTTTCAGCTGCTTCTTAGAGTAGATTTATAAAAATTCTAAGAATCTCTTCAAATCAGAAAATTTTCTTTCATTTTAACCTACCTCATCCTTTTTTTTTTTTTTTTTGAGATAATAGCTGGAAATAATGGAAATTCTTAGTTGGGGCCATATCCTTGTCAAATAAAAGGTACTACTTACATTTTTTTTTTTAATAAAATAATGGATCATTTGCTGTGGCTTAGAAACATTAATATACCAAAATTTCATTATATTTTTGACGTGTCAAAGGTACATTTATATATTATCGTATTTGGATGATTTAATAGTCTAGTGTAATGAAAACTCCCCTGAGCTTGGCATTCAAAGACCCGTGATTATGACCCATGGTCAACTGGACCAGTCATTTAATTTCTCTTAGTCTCTATTCAATGTAAAATGAGGGAAGGTAATTTTTGGTCCCAGTCTATCTCGCTGGATATTGTGAAGACCAAATGAGAACATTTATCATAATGCTCTGTAAACTATAAAGTGTTCTACTGATATTATTTGTTTTTGTTAGAATTTGGGGATTGTAGAAAACAAGGATATGGTCTTCATTAGTATTTATTTTTAGCACTAATAATAAAATAGGCAATTAGACCAGTATTCATTTTGTGTAATCTTCAAATCAGTGATCCAATTAACCTTTAAACATTAGGGTTTTTTTTCCAAGAGTGGCTATGCTCTTAAATTGTGTTGGCTCTTTAACATACGTCATACCAGAGTATACTCTCAAATTTCATAGGGTTGAGTTTGTAGGTCACTTCCAACAGAAATTTGGGAATCTCTATTATAGTTTTCTTTTTATATAGAATTGTATAAGTACATAAGCTTGGCTTGACTGACATTTCTAAGAAAAATATAAAGAAGAATGCAGGCCCTGTAACTTTTTGTTCTTTGAGGACTTCTATGTACCTAATTCTTTCTGACTGAGAACAAGTTTTTAAAAGGCAATTACTGTAACTTAGTGATTTTCATGATGGCAGAACTTTAAGTCATAACACTGGGAATTATTCATATACATGTATTTATAATTTTTTTAACCTGTGTAAAGTAAGAATTTTTCTCCATTCTTCACACACAAAGGATAGCATTTTTATATAACAGATTTACAAAGACACTCATGATTATTTTAAACTTATTTCATGCCTTTTTACAACTAATTAAGAAAAAGTTTAATTTTGCTAGTTATAATTTTATACATTATTTTTATATAATTTTGACCTATTTTATATGAAAAATTATATTGGCATCTCTTCATAATTTAATTCTCTTCCCTTTTCTTTTTTTGTTCCGGTTACATGAGTTTTGGGAAAGGAATAGGAAGACTAAGCATCCATTATCTTCCACCTGACTATAACCGGTCTTCTGGGTTTTGGGTTTTTTTTTTTTCCTTCTAATTTAATTTTAATCCTATGTTTCTTTAGTAATCAAATTCAGACTGGATTACAGTTTTCTCTCAGGATCCAAATCTTCTAGGAAAGAAAATGTTAAGGTCGATCCAGAACCAGGCATGTTGGTAGACATTCCTGTTTGGTTGATTTATAAAGGTTTAATGTAAGTTAATAAATATATTTCTTATTCTGTCATCTCTAATTAGCAAAATTTTGTTGCCATAAAGATTCAAAAAGTGAAGTTTTACTTATATTTTAGTCAAACCCCAAGCCGGTATATTACTTCCTGTAAGACAGAGTAGTTCAATCTATTCAGATGTATTGAAGGATAATTTCCTTCAGATTGTGTCTTTTTTAATAATCACCTATCTCAGGAAATCTGTTGTGTTCTTTCTTGGACATTTTCACTGATGTGATAGCATTGCATATAATTTACTCTTATTTTAATGGCCACTGTCACCAGTTTTCCCTGATTTTTTACCTTATATTCAAATTTCGAAGATTCAGTGTTTCATTATTTTGCTAATACCATTAACTAGTAAACTTAGTATATTTAAGGTTTTTTTTAAGCTTGTTATTTTATATTTCCTGAAGTAAGATGAATTACCTTATTATTATTATCGTAGCCTTAAGGTTTTTCTTATCTAAGTCAACTTGTTTGTATATGCTAACTTACAAATGTTTCTTTGTAATTATTGGCTTTTTTTAATCTTAGAGTTTAATAACTTATTTTCTAAAATACTGAATTTTGTGTCAGGAAACCTGATTTCTAGTCTTGTCTCTCTTTTCAATTACCTGTGTAACTTTGGACAAGGCGTTTTACCTCTTGGGGCCTCCATTTTCTTGTCTGTAAATGAAGGGAACAAGGAAATTAGATTAGGTAGTATCTCAAATTCCACCCAGCTCTGACTTGGTTCTCCTTTGACCATTTTGTAGTCATTATTCTGTCTCTTTTAGTCTTTTTTTTTTTTTTTTTTGAGGCAGAGCCTTACTCTGTCACCCCAGCCAGAGTGCAGTGGCATAATCATAGCTCACTACAGCCTCAAACTCCTGGGCTCCTCCCACCTCAGCCTCCCCAGTAGCTGGGACTACAGGAATGTGCCACCATACCTGGCTAATTTTTCTATTTTTTGTAGAGACAAGGTCTTGCTGTTCTCAAACTCCTGACCTCAAGCAATCCAACCGCCTCGGCCTCCCGGAGTGCTAGCATTACACAGGCGTGAGCCACCAAGCCTGGCCTCATGTTTATACTTGTTATTCTTCCCATGAACTATATTTACTAGATCAACTTGTATGATTTGTGTGGTTTATGCTTAAATTGATAGGATTCAGATATGTTAACTTTGTTCTTCATTTGTAATTTTAAGTAATTTTAAAGGAGGAAAATTATATTAAGATAACAAAAGTGAAAGAATAGTTATAAATATTTGACATGACTTTTCTTTTTTTTTGAAACAAGGTCTTCCTCTGTTGCCCAAGCTGGAGTACAATGTCTTCATCATAGCTCATTGCAACCTTGAACTCCTGGGCTCAAGCAGTCTTCCAACCTCAGCCTCCAAGTAGCTGGGACTACAGGAACAGGCCACCATGCCCAGCTAATTTTTCTGTTTTGTAGAGATGGGAGGGTCTTGCTTCTGCTCTTGCTCAGGCTGGTCTCAAACTTCTAGCCTCAAGTGATCTTCCCACCTTGGCTTCTCAAAGTGCTAGGATTATAGGTGTGAGCCACCGGGCCCAGCCACCGTGACCTTTTTTTTTTAATGGGAAATGTCTTCTTAAGCACCAACATATACACCTTAATTGATATACAGAAAAGAATGACATATAAATTTTTGTGGTCTTTGTTCTCTTAAATATAAATATAGCTAGTTAGCCTAATCTTTACACAAAATGTATTCACGATAAAATTAGTGAACAAAGAATGATAACACTGGCCTATAAGGCTAATTGAAAAGCTATTAGGTTTTACCAACATTAAAATAGTTATAAAATGTAAAATGTCAGAGGAATTGATTGAAATTTTTCTGTTCAATAACTATTCTTGGGCCCAGTGGGGTGGCTCACACCTGTAAACCCAGCACTTTGGGAGGCCAAGTCAGGAAGACTGCTTGAGGCCAGGAGTTTGAGACCAGCTGGGCAACATAGCTAAACCCTGTCTCTACAAAAAGTTTAAAAATTAGCCAGCTGTAGTTCCAGCTACTTGAAAAGCTGAGGTGGGAGAATCACTTGAGCCTAGGCGTGTGAGGCTGCAGTGAGCTGTCGTCTCACCACTGCACTCCAGCCTGGGCAACGGAACAAGATCCTGTCTCTAAAAAAAATTATTCTTCTTAAACTGCATGCTCAGATTCGTTGAATAAATACAGTTTCCAGATTGCCATGGACAAGTGGTTTAAATATTGTTAGAGATAAATGTTTTTATTTTTTTTTCTGGCTATACAGAAAATGTTTCCATAAAGGCTCCTTAATAATCATGTAATAAAATGTCGAGATTCCATTAGTTCATCTCTCAGCAGGGTTCTCTTGTAGATTAACAGTGTTCTCTGAGAACCAGGCCAAGGAGGTTCTTGTTACTTTTAAAGATCGTTGTCTTTGCTCTAATTGTCTACATTAGCTCATATCAATGTCCTGAACACTCTGGACTGTGGAGTTACAGTCTAGGTGTTGGGCTTGGGATGTGAGGAGTAAAGTGTAGTGGAAAGTTAATACAGGAAGGTGTACTGGTTTCTGATGTGATTTCTTTAGCTACACTTGATTCCTTATCTTATGTCATTTCACCAGATCAGGTAACTCCTGGCTTCCAGAAATTAAATTAGATGCTCAGCCTTTCTCATTCAGAGATGCCTATATGATAATATTTTGATTGCCTGTAAAAACAACAACAAATTTATTTTCAGTTCTCTGGCTCAGCAAGTCTTTGTTGTCACGTTTGTTGAATCCGAGGTTCAAATATTTCATTGAATATTTTCAGGGTTTTGATGATGGGATATTCTGTAAGATAAACCAAATAATCCTAGAGTGACTTAATTGATACTTATCCGTCCATTTTCCTATTTCTTTACTCCTCCCATCCTCAGTTGTGAAAAGGAAATTTATAAAAGTCTTCCCTTAGCTTTGCCTCAGATAATTTTTCCCTGAACTAATCGTGTCAGCAGAAACATTTCATATGAAATAATTCTGTATTTCAAGATAAGATCAACACAGTAGTTCTTTGCATTGAGCTGAGGTAAATATGTACTTTAATGTATTTTCTTTTTATGTGAACGTAAAATTTTAAAAATCATAAATAGGACTCTCCAATGTGAAAATATTAATGTGGCAGTTCTTTTGTCTTCAGGTGCTATTTCCACTGCAGTTGTGAGTTTTCAGACTAAATCTGAATTTTTTATCATTCATTGTTTTACAGTACTTCTCTAGAGTCATCCCTTTTCACATCTTTAACACCATCTTCAAACAACTTTTCTGCTTTTATTTTCAAATGCTAAATTTTATTTTTGAGTTTTATTTTCTCATTGAAGTTTAAAAGTATTGCGTATATGAAGGAGTAACTATAGTTTAGACATTTGCTTTGCCATGATAAAGATATCACTACCCCCGCCTCTTTTCCCCTAACCCCAAGAAGAAAAGTTTCTGTGACAACTCAGAAGCTATTAAATTGTCTTATTTTGTTATTTAAAAGAGCAGTGAAAGCTGTTTATTCAAAATTAAAAATTTTAATTAAATACTTTACTGTATTTAAATCTGATAGTGAACTTGGGGGATTATTTATATGTATGTGTGTCTACAGTTAACGGTAATTATTAGTTATTTCACTCTCTGTAATATGTGATACCCAAAGCTCATATTTATTTAAGATGAGCTGGTTTTTGAGACTTGTGTCTTTTTTTTTTTTTTTTTTTTTTTTAAACTTTTTACAGTGTTGTGTACGTTAGATTATCATGGTCATCTCAGCAGAAAAACTGTCCTGTAGATCAACTGTTCTGAGAATCAGGCCAAGGAGATTCTTGCTACATGGTCATAGATGAATAGTATAGTATTGTTCTGAACTATGTGAAATTGCTGGTTTTGTTGGTTAAAAATGATCAGATGTTAGCAATTTCATAATGTATAGTCAAGAAACAACCAAAAGGTCTTCTAGAACAGAGATATTAACTTTTCATCCCAGGTCCTCTGATCAACCTATCAGAGGCTTTATGAAGGAGACTATAGGTAACCACAAGTCTTATCAAGAAAATTCTCCTTTGTTGTTAAATTCCCCAGTTTTCAAAGATATTTTATCAAAATGTGACTTCATAATAGAAGCAAATGCCTTTTGAGAATACATAAGTTACATAAGCCTTTCATTAAGTCGGTGTGTAGTTTTTAAGCTTTTATAACCTGAGATATTGTTACATATCAAAGGATTAATCTGTAAATATCACTTAGAGGCAAAATAATTTTTCCCTTTCACATCTAATATGGAATTAAATTTTGCTAACTATACAATTGTAAAATAATTCTAAAATAATAAATACAACTATGTTATATAATCAACAAATTTGCCATAAAAGTACATTTAAAGATTTTCTTTATACCTATGTTTCAGGTTATAAGAATAAGAGTATATGAGTATAAAAACACGTATAAAAATATGAAGCTCCTATACAGGAAATCTCCAATTTTATCATCTAAAAGGTTATAAATTGGGTTATTCCAAAATCAGACTACATCTCATATAAATATTATGAATAATAAGGGTAACACGTTAGCCAGTTTAAGATAATCTAGTGCACTGTAGGATTACCAGTGTCTTGGTTTTACATTTTTATAGTGGAGAAAATTTAATCTCTCAGTAATTGCCTGGTACACTTCTTCCTAGGTGTTACGCTCATGATTCCCTGAGCGTTGTCCACTTACATACCCCTCCATGTGGCCTGTTCCTCGAGTGCTGCAATCCCCAAACCTTCCTGCCTGCCTTCACTTCCCAGTCATCTTTGTCAGTACTTCCAAAGCATAACCCAAGTGTAACCAAGTGTAACCTATCTCAAGTGTTAGGAAGAAGGAAACTTGCTTTAACTAATTCATATTAAAGTGTTACTGACTACAGCCCTTTTATCTCTTTTAAAGAGAAGTCTATGTTAAAAACAAACTCATTGGTATTAGCACAAATTAATCTCAATGAGTAGAATATTAAGCTTTAAAATAAAAGTGGAAATAATTAGTGTTAGTGGGGCTATTTTGAGGCAAGAGCTACCATTAAGTGGCCTAACTTGGAAATACGCTTCCTTTCTCCAAACGCATGTGCTGTCTGAAAGTGCTATTTTCAGTGACCTTGAGGAAGGGAGCTTGTCATTTAATGTATGGGTCTTACGAAGTCAGGGCCTGCTGATCTGTTTTTGTCTTTCAATTCAAGGACGATGTCGGGACTGTCCTAGATCTCCTTCACCCTCATTCTACCTGACCTTACAGCTCGGTCTGTCTGCCAGCTCTGCTCACTGATAATACATTTACACAGGAGCACTGTCCGTGCTTGTAAAAAAAAAAAAAAAAAAAAGTCATTTTACCGTCACAGATAATTTGTCACAAGATATAAATGATATTCCTTTTTAATTATTTTAAAAATAATTATTTCTAAATAGGTAGCACTTAGCAATTTAGTTTTTCAAACCCTGTTCTGAATTAAATTGCTGAGGGGATTCTAAATTCTAAAATTTTTTAATCTTGCTTTATCATGTAAACATCTAGTTATAGGAAGTGTTTATACTAAAGACTTGTATTTTGTGGCATTAGTTCTTCATGTTTCTTTTTTGTGTGTTGATTACAGTTGTTCATTCATTTCCAAATGATGGAAATTGCTGTCGTTGGGACGCGTGTGGGGCAAGTGCACTTGGTGAGAGCATGAACTGTACTTCACGTTAGCTGGATGTGCTCTGCACTCTGCTCTTCTAGATTTATTTTGTTTACAGTAGACTGATGTCGGTTTTTGTAAATGTTTTTTCTTAGCACTTTAACTGTGAGTGTACAAACTGATTTTAAATGTAGTGGTTGTATATTTTGGTTATAAATTGGAAATTTTTAATAAAATTAAATAATTTGTTCTCTTTTCTGTCATTAGTACCTGGTTGAATATAATTTTCTATATCATCTTCCAGACCCTTTATTTAAAGTCTTTTTAACATATACTGCTATTTTTAAATTAGGTTTAATATTTTATATTCTTATACTGCTAAATTTTTTACATAGGAACCACAGTAATCTGGGGCATAGGAATATATAAACACATACTACCCTATATTACATCCCTTTTCTCACACTTATTTTGTCAATATAGATAAGACCTCTCTCTGAGCTGTTCATTGTTATATCCTTAGTACATAATAGAGGCTCAATGAATGTTGAAAGAATAGGATACATTAAAGAATTTATATCAATTTCACAATAAGAAATCTTACCCATATAAGCAAATACTAATAAATTATCAGGTGATTTTTATTTTTCATGTACAGGAAGGCAGACCACGATTTAAACTGTTAATGTATGAGTATATATCTTGCCTCAATCATACAGTCTTTAGTCAGAAGGGACCACAGAAATTATAATGTCCAACTTCCAACTCAGTGTATAAACTCTTCAAAACACCATCCTTTATAACCACTGCTGGAATGATTTCAGTAGCAGGAAGCGCACTGCCCTGTGAAGCGTTCCGTTTCGAGACGGCTCTAATTGTTACAAAGGCTCTCCATATATTGGGTGGAAAATGTACCTTCACTCATTGGTACCACAGTATATATAATAATACGGATATACAACAATTCTTTCACAGGACTACTTTCTAGACATTTGAAAAAAGGTGTCTGGTTTCCTCCAAATCTTTTCTGCAGGCAAAACATGTCCTATTCTCCAGTTCTGTGACATCTTGCCAGACACTGGTTGTTTCTCTCAAAAACACTCAAGTTGTGAATATTCCTCAAAATCTTCCCCAGAACGGTACACTTACCTACAGATGCTATAAAATCAGTGAAGATTCCATTGTACACAGTGTTCTATGCACCATACTTCTGTTAATTCTAAGTTTATGCCAAAAAACAAGAGCCCTTTTTTACAACCCTCTCCCTCCAGTTAGAGTCTGGCCATGCCTATGCTGAAGATATATACGTCGTGTTCATGAATTGTTCAAATTCTTATATTTATGATCTAAAGTCAAATATTTCCCTGAGGCCTGATTGTCTGCTACGTGCCAGTGAACCAGTTACAGTCCTTAATCTGACAGTTCATAAGATGAACCAAATAATTAAGACGGAAAATATCCTAAATTATTATATCATAGTTGCTAAATTTAAGGTATTCACATCAGAGGGAAGAGGAGGGTTTTTTGAGTGTTTTATGTCGATCATTGGCAAACTTGGTAGGCAAATGCTGGTCATTAGCGGATTGAGTACTAACGTGTGTGCTGAGCAGATAGGTGCACATCACAGTTTCTTCTGCAAAATCAAAGTACTGGACTGAGCCAATGGTTTTTAGCTATGGGATATTTTTTTTTTGAGACAGTCTCACTCTACTGCCCTGAGTGCCGTGGCGTCAGCTTAGCTCACAGCAACCTCAAACTCCTGGGCTCAAGTGATCCTCCTGCCTCAGCCTCCCGAGTAGCTGGGACTACAGGCATGCGCCACCATGCCCGGCTAATTTTTCTTTTCTATATATTTTTAGTTGTCCAATTAATTTCTTTCTATAGAGACGGGGTCTCGCTCTTGCTCAGGCTGGTCTTGAACTCCTGAGCTCAAAAGATCGCCCGCCTCGGCCTCCCAGAGAGCTAGGATTACAGGCGTGAGCCACCGCGCCTGGCCTATGGGATCTTTTCATCAAATAAAATAGTATGTGTAGCCTCAGTACATAAAACAGATAAAAGCAGACTTTTGTTTAAAAGTAAAGCAAGGTCTCTGAATCTCCTTTACTTGGAGCCCGTCTCACCCCGACTCCACCCACAGCATCCCTTGACGCCCCTAAGTAGAACTCGTACAGCTCAAAGAACCCACTTTAAAAATTACTAAATTGTTCTGTGTCTTGACTGGGGTGGTGGTCACACAAATATACACATGATAATATTGCATAGAGCTATATGTACACACAAATGAGTGCATATAAAACCAATGAAATCTGAGTAAGGTAGATGGGTTGTATCTATGCCAATTTCCTGGGTTTGCTATTATAGTTACCAAAAAAATAAATGTTATTAATGGGGGAAACTGGGTATGAGTGCTCTTAAAACTGCATGTATATCTACAATTATCTCAAAAAGCATAGGCTGGGTGTGGTGGCTCACACCTGTAATCCTAGCATTTTGGGAGACTGAGGCCAGAGGATCACTTGAGTTCAGGAGTTCAAGATCAAAATAAAACGTTTGACAAATTTTTTCAATTAATTAAGATGATCTACGGGTCTCTTCGATTAATGTCCCATTCATTTCCTAGGTGCCTTTTTATCCTTTTGTTAATTTTAAAGAACCTATTAGCATGTCTCTTACCAAGAGTCTCTTCAAATTTAAGGAATCCTTCAATTCTTATTTACCCTCCGAATTCAGTATTGTCAAATGAAAATAAGACCCTGCTAATCTGCTTTATATAAAGAAAGTGGCCTTTGCATTCTACTTGTTCTCAATCCTCCCCTTCCTCTAAACTTCCCAGGAGCAACAATTCAGGAGTCAAATTGTTCAGCACCCCATACTGAGTGTGGCAGAAGAATGGCCCCCCAAAGATGTCCACTCCCTAACACCCAGGACCTGTGACTGTCTTACCTTGCATGGTAAAAGGGACTTTCTGGGCGTGATTAAGGTTAAAAACCTTGAGACGGGGAGTTTCCTGGCTTATCCAGGTGGGCCCAATCTATTCACGACTCCTTAAAAGCAGAGAACTTTTCGGCCGTAGTCAGAACTCATAACTCTGACGACGGAAGAAGGACGAGATGTTGGAAGGACAACCCACTGTCGCAGAGGAAGGAGGCCGTGAGCTGAGGAATGCAGGTGGTCTCTGAGAACTGGGAACGGCTTTCAGCTTACAGACGGCGAGAAAACGTGGATCTCAGTCCTGCCACTGCAAGGTACTAAATTCTGCCAACAACCAGAATGAGCAAAGAAATTAATCCTCCTCTAAAGTCTCCAGGAAGGAACTGTTGACATCTTGATTTGGGGCCAGTGAGACCCATGTCAGACTTCTGAGCTACAGAACTATAAGACATAAATTTGTGTTGCTTAAACCCCTAAATAACGTGGTAATTTATTACGGCAGCAACAGAAATCTAATATGCTAAGCCTCACACCGCCACATCTGCGAAGTGTAGGCAATAAGTGAGTGATGGAAAATGGCCCGGGGAGGCCGTTAAGCATCAGAAACATTCAGAGAGCGGCCAGGTGCCGTGAACAGACCGAGGTGGGTGGAGACAGGTGGGAGGAACTGAGACTAATAAGAGCCGACAGCCCCTCCTGCCGTTCTTCTGATCTTGTCTCTTCTCTTCTTCTTTTTTTTAATACCATAATTTTTTGCAGTTTTCATTTATTCCCATATTTCCTTTCATCCTCTGTTCCAGCCTGCTTTTCTCTTTACAACTCTGGTCTTCATTTTCCTCTGTTAATCTAGTCTAGCATATTTTTTTTTCAACCCCACACTCCCACCAGCAAACCCACCCATTTGTCAGAGGGAGATGAGGAGCAGGGTAGGCGTTGGGCAAATGCTGAGATTTCCAAGCGTGCCAAGTATTAAAAAGGTTAGGAACATAGCTCTATTACCGGGTCTCTGATTACTCGAGAGCAACACACACATACACAAAAGAGAATTCTGTACAAATCTACTAATTTAAACAATTAACAAAAACTATGACAGCAGGCACTGAAACATATTTTAAAAATAAGAAGAGCTTTTTGCTAAGGTACTGATGAGTCACTATCTTCCATTCTGCAGCTGAAGAGTTACCTCGAGCTCTTTTCACCATCTCTTTGGAGACAACTCAAGACTTAAAGGCTCCCTGGGGCTAATGGACAGTCTTCAGCAACCTCAAATAAATCAGGTGGGATCATAATACAATAGAAGTACTTAAACACTCAGCATGAAGTCACCAACGAAGACTATATATTTTTATTTTAAGGAATTTTTGGACTCCAGACTTGTTAAGGAAAAGTGTTTGCTAAATATGGGAAATAAATGCACGCACTATATCCGTCTGCAAGCTTCTGGTTTCCCCGCACGTCCAGGTGGCCAGAAAGGCAGGAGGAAGGAAGTTGTTCTCTGACAACAGATTGGGCACAGTTGAGCCAGATTAAGGGAACTGTTGGTAACAGTCCCTAGGGCAGAGGTAATGCACGTGCCCCTCCCTCATCAGTGTAGTGGATTCCAAATGAACCCTTACACTAATGACAAAGAGAAATCCCTTGCATGCTCAGTGCGATGGTAAGCATTTCTGAAAATTCCATTGTGTGAGTCAGATATCGGTTTATTCCCAGAGCCATTGCTACAGCTCTAAAATGAGTTAGCAAATCCTGAGCTTCTCGGGGAAGAACAAACTAAATCCTTTAATCTAAAAAAGTTCTTTTGCAGAAACGTGACACAGGTAACAGTAAGCCTGTTTTAGCTTTCATAATTTTAGGTGTTTCTCCAGAGCCTAGGGTCATATGTGCACTGTTTTTCTTGTCTGTTGATGAAAGTCCTCTTAGAAAATGTTTCAAATCTCTATAACCATTCAATGGCATTCATTCATTCATTGAGTGAATACTCAGTTGTTTATTCCATACCGCAGGCAGTGATTAAGACCCTAGGCATTCAAAGAAGAAAATGACGTGGTTTCTGCTCTTGCAAAGCCACACTGTAATGAGAAGATAAAACTTTTAAACACCTGAGTACTATGATACTGGTGTGTTCAAAGTATTACGGAAGCACAAATGTGGAAAAAGTTACTTCTGCCACGAGGACTGAGAGTATAGAGAGCTTTATAGAATATGAAAGAGTCAATCAGTAATTATTCATTGACTGCCTAGTAATTTCTGAGGTTAAGGTAGATAACAAAACAGGCAATTGTTTTGTTACAATCCTGTAATCAGAATTTTGAGTCTAAAGGGAGAACATAGATAATAAACAAATAAGGATTAATTTCAGACAGCAATAAATGTTACGAGGTAACACTATCCCATAAGGAGGTCCGTAAAGGTCTTGGTAGAGAATATGGGTATTGTTTAAAGTACTAAAGAGTGGCACTGAAGATTATAGTTAAGGGGTTAACATGACATAATTTTTTAAAAATTATATTTATGGAACATGGATTATGAGAATCAAGAATGCACACGGGGAGACTGATAGAAAAGCAGTTGCATAGTACAGGTGAGAAATCGTAAGGACTTGGACTCAGCAGTTGTAGAGATGGACAGAAAAGGGAAGATTCATTACGTATTTGGAAAGTAGAGTCAATAAGCCTTACGACGTACAGACGTGACAGATGAGGGAAGGGGGATGAATAAAAGGGACTCCTTAGTTTTTGGCCAGCCTGGTGGGTCACAGTATCACTGAAATGGAGAAGATGGGGAAGAAGAGATGTTCGAGGGGAAAAAATAAAGCGTTCTGTTCTGGACAGGTTGGGTTGACGGTGGCTGTTAGCTATCCACGTGGAAATGCCAAGCGAGCAGTTGGACGTGCGAGTCTGGAGCTCTGGTTGAGATTTGGGCCTGACATGGCAACTTGAGAATCATCAGGTGTAGATGGGATCTAAAGCCATCAGGCTACGTGAGATCACCTGAGAGAAGACTGGAGAGAGACAAGAGCTTGTGCAGAGGACAGAAGGTCAGGAAAGGAGAGCGAGAAGGAGAGGCTTGTGAGAGAGGAGGGAGGTCCAGGGAACGCGTTACCAGGGAAGCGAGGAGAGAAGGTGCTTTATACAGGAAGGGGGAGTTCAGCTGATTAGATGACGCTTAGAGACAAACTAAGATGATGCCTAAGAAAGACCATTCGATTTGACAACATAGAAGTTATTGGAAAAAAACAGCTTCGGTGGAGTGGGAAGGAAGCCAGGTGGGAGTGGATTAAGGTATAACTGGGGAATTTGCATTCCAGCAGTTGGAAGATTAGATGCTTTCAGCAACCTTCCCAATGAAAGCAGAAAAAATGCTGGATTTTATTATATATAAGAATCTCTGTTGGCCGGGTGCAGTGGCTCACGCCTGTAATCCTAGCACTCTGGGAGGCCGAGGCTGGCAGATCGTTTGAGCTCAGGAGTTTGAGACCAGCCTGAGCAAGAGCGAGACCCCGTCTCTACCAAAAATAGAAAGAAATTAATTAGACAGCTAAAAATAGCCGGGCATGGTGGCACATACCTGTAGTCCTAGCTACTCGGGAGGCTGAGGCAGTAGGATTGCTTGAGCCCAGGAGTCTGAGGTTGCTGTGAGCTAGGCTGATGCCACGGCACTCTAGCCCGGGCAACAAAGTGAGACTCTGTCTCAAAAAAAAGAAAAAAAGAAAAAAAGAATCTCTGTTGTGATTGCATTGCTAAGCTGGCATGATCTTACCAACAAGTAAAAAACAATGAAAGCAAGAAACATAGGCCACGGATACAAGCACTAGCTTCTCTGAGAGCGTCTGATGTGGGGGCAAGAGATGAAGCCTACGGCCCACACAAATTGGACCATCTAACGGAAGACTTCTGCATAATGCAGAGACTCCAAAAGGTTATACCTTACATGTGAAGGTGAGGGAGAAAAACAAAAAGTCACACAGAACAGGACATCAAGGAAACATTGCTTCAATCTTAGCACTGGTTGGCAGGAAGGAGTATGGTGGAATCTCCCCTGAGAATTTGTAACCATAACTGCCCTCATGCACAGTTTTTATGCCAAAAATACACTTATCTCTGCATGGTTTGAACCTTAAGCCAAGAACATAACTCCAAGGGTCCTGAATTGCTGTAATTTCATACAATTAGCAAAAGCAAATGCACATTTTCTTTGCAGGGATGCAATTTCAGTTCAGGTGTCAAGGAATTCCCACAGAGACATTTGCAAGGGAAATGAACAGTTCATAGTCAAAACTAGCAAAACACACAAAAGAGAACGAGACATCGCGAGTGAGAGCCTATTCTCCGAAGACTGCATATTTTAAACTCAACTGATACAGAATATAAAATAAGAATTGAGTATGTTTAAAGAAATGAAAGAAGGTATTAAGTGTACAACTAAGGAACAAGATACTATGAAAAATAACGAGACAGATTTGAAAAAAAGAAGACCCAGTTGAATTTCAATTTAATAACTGAAATTAGAAACAACAAATGAAACAACCAACGGAGTGATTAGTGAACTAAAAAAGGTCTCATGATTTTTAAATGTCTAGAATTTTCTGATACTCTTTCCTTCGAGAGGTGGAGCTTAATTCTCCTCCCCTTAAGTATTGGATTGGATTTAGTGATTTGCTTCTAACAGATAGAATAAAGCACAGTGAAGCTGCACGACTTTGGAGATTTGGTCATAGAAGGTACCCTGACTTCCTGCTGCTTCTCCCTCTCTCCCTCTCTCTCTCTCTCTCTCACTACGATCACTTTCTGGGCACTCGGCTGTCACGGCAGGGCTACGCTCTGGCAGCCCTGTGGCGAGGCCCATGTGTTAGGGCGCTGAGGCGTCCGAGTGAGCCATGATGGAAGCAGCTCTCGAGCCCCGCTGGTGCCTTCGTGGGACCACAGCGCTGGCTGACAGCTCGGCTGCTGCCTGTGCGAGACGCTAAGCCAAAACCACCCACGTGAGCCGCTCCTCGACCCTCAGAACCTGAAATATTAATAACAAACGTGTGTTGCTTTAAACTAACTTTTAGGATAACCTGTTATGCAGCAATAAATAACACACACAAGATGAATTCGAAGAAATTATCCCAAATGCGGCACAGAGAGACAAAGGGATAGAAAATGTGAAATGATATTACATCAGCACTCCAGAAAGAATAATGGGAAAAAGGAAATATTTGAAGTGCTAATAGCTGAGAATTTTCTAGAATTGTTGAAAGACACTAATCAAGTCCATGGAATTTAATGAATCTTAAGATGAATAATTTTTTTTAAAAATTGCACTTAGACATCATATAGGAAAACTGAAGAACACTAGAGGGACAAAACGAAGTCAGAGCAGAGACACAAGGGAATGTCAGACACCAAAGGCTGACTTCTCTACAGCCAGAGTGGGAGTCAGAAGACAAGAATATAACTTAATGGATTGACAGAAAACAACCACGAACCAAGAATTATAAACCAGCAAAACTATCTCTCAAGAATAAGGACTAAAATAAATGTCTGGGTAGCCAGGGTACCCATGGCCTACTTCCAGCCCCTCCATAGAGACTTCTTAGTAGTCAGCAGGAGGAACACACACTACAAACTTCAAATTACCTGAAGTAGAAAAGTAAACGCTATTTTGCAGCGGAGATTTCTCCTGACGTCTGACTGCCAAACTTTGCAGAGAGCCAGAGGGGCCAGAAAACTGCACGTAAGAGAGAGAAAAGGGGAAGTGGGTGGGGTGGCTCACACCTGTAATCCCAGCACTTTGGGAACCCAGGTAGGAGGATCGCTTGAGCTCAGGAGTTCGAGATCAGCTTGGGCAACATAGTAAGACCTCATCTCTATAAAAAATTTAGAAAATTAGCCAGGCATGGTGGTGTGTGCCTGTAGTCCCAGCTACTTGGGAGGCTGAGGCAGGAGGATCGCTGGAGCTCAGGAGTTTGAGGTTGCTGTGAGCTATGGTGACGCCACGGCACTCTAGCCCGAGGGACGGAATGAGACAGGATCTCAAACAAAAAAAGTGTGTGGGGTGTGTGGGGGCGGGGCAGTGGGGACACTGCTGATTTGAGTGGCTCTGGGTCTGGCTCCTGGAGACAAGACGTCCAGGGTGTGACTGTGGGAGTCAGTGACGGGGCCGGGGTGGGGTGACATAGGAGATGGTCACTAGAGAGCAGGCCGTTGGGTGACCAAGAGGCTGTGGTGTCAGATGTGGTGTTGGGCAACTGCAGGAGCCAGGCTGCAGGGGGAAACTGAGGCCAGGTGCTGCAGTCTCTGGGGACTGAAGGAGGGAGAGGGAGTGAGTGCCAGGGATGTGGGTGCAACGAGGAGGAGGAGAGAAGCTCCAGACGGACGGTGTGCGCCTCGTGGGGGCAGAGCACCCGGCCCACAGCTAAGGACGGAGTAGATGCTCAGTTCACTTATTGAATTGAAATTCTCGATGTTAGCGGGACTATTAGGTTAGGGTGTAACCTTTAGATCAGGGATGCTTGAGAGAGAGCTTTTATTCTCTTCCCCATTAGCTTAGCAGCATGGATTAATTTATAGATTAACATCTTTATTTCTGAATGGATGAGGTGAAGATAGGGCATTTTGTGAGTTAGAAGGAAATTT
>NW_012150297.1:546355-547571 GCF_000956105.1 Propithecus coquereli
GTATGTAGTAGAGACAGGGTCTCGCTCTTGCTGAAGCTGGTCTCGAACTCCTGACCTCAAGTGGTCCTCCCTCCTAGGCCTCCCACAGTGCTAGGATTACAGGCGTGAGCTACAGCACCAAGCCGCAATTAATTCATTTTTAATTGGGGTTGGAAAAGTGCTTAGAAATCATCTAACCTAGGGACAGCCAAACTTTTTCTGTAAGGGCCAGAAGGTGAATATTTAGACTCTAACTGGGACAGTCTCTGCCGCAGCTCCCCAACTCTGCTGCTGCAGCACATAGCAGCCGTGGGAAAGCACATGGCAGGGGGCTGTGTGCCAATAAAACTTTATTTACAGAAACAGGCAGTGGGCCAGATTTGGTCCAGGGGCTGTAGTTTGCTGACCCCTGACCCAACCCAACAGATGATAAAACTGAGGCCAGTCAGGAAAACCAGGACTAGAAATCCACTTCTCCTGAGTCTTGGAGAACAGCTCTTTCTACTAGAACACAGATTCTCAAACTTTACTTTGCATAAGCATCACCTGGAGGCTGGTGGAGGGGTGGGGGTGGGTCTATGAAAAAACAAATTCCCCAGAGATTTTTGGTTCAGTAGGTCTAAGGTAGGACCCAGGAATCTGAATTTTAAAACATACATGATTCTGCCATCTACGGCTCCAGGACTACACTTTGGAAAACATTCCCCCACAACGTGACTTCTCAAATCCCCCGGGCAACAAGTCAGTGCTCTGGGACAAATAAGCACCTGGTGACGAGATGTGTTCAGAGCTCCCCTAGGAGCCCTCACCTGCCGCAGCTGGCGGGTGCAGGGGCAGGCGGGCTGGCAGAGCCCTGCCCAGAGCTTTCCTAATGAGCAGCACCTGTTGACTGATGGGGGCGGAGCTCATTATGCGCTTTTGGCCCAGAGCCTTCTCCTGCAGGACTGCAAATGAGCGGATGCCAGACGGCTTCCATGTTCACCTCAGCGGAAAAAAGTGGAAAGATCCTCAGAGCAGCAGCTGAGTTCACACATCTCCTTGAAAAGGGTCAGACTAGTTGGAAGGAAGCTTGTGGAAGTTTGGCGCAGAATTTTCACACTTGATCTATTCCTTTCTTCCTCCATCCATTGCCCCTGCCCGGCCCACCTTGATCCTTGAATGGGGACATTGTTTGCTCCAAGTCATCCAAAACAAAGCCTCTGTTCTTTCGAGCAATACTGCCCGCCCCCAGCCCCCA
>NW_012150297.1:551006-551781 GCF_000956105.1 Propithecus coquereli
GTAGTCCCAGCTACTCGGGAGGCTGAGGCAGGAGGATCGCTTGAGCCCAGGAGTTTGAGGTTGCTGTGAGCTAGGCTGATGCCACGGCACTCTACCCTGGGCAACACAGTGAGACTCTGTCTCAAAAAAAATAAATAAATAAAAGGAAGGAATTCAGAACGCTGTGGAAGGCCGTGAGGTCTTTCTTCCACGGCCCCCATGAGAGGGACGACGCGGAAGAGAGGGTCACTGAGAGGGCAGACATAGGAACAGGAGGAAGATGAAGGAGGGAAGGAGGATGCAGTAGGCATAGAGACAGGGACAGGAAAGGAGGATGAGGTGGGTGATGAGGACAAGGGAGGGGACAGAGCACGCGGTGGTGCCACAGGCCCAGAGCGAACTCACCGATGAAAATTAGACCATGAGTGCTGGTGCTTTTATTAATGGAGTTTTCCTGACCTATGAGGTAGTGCGTGAGCGAGCAATGGGGGAAGAGTAAGGGGACAAAAACAATGACAGAGAAACCACTCGTCCCGCCATTTTTCTCAGGGCACACACTCAGCTTCTTTAGCCACAGCTGAGGAAAGGGCAAAAGGAGGGTCCCGATCACCCCGGTAACCGGGCGCACATGCTGCCTGCCTGTTTGGTTTTGCGCAGACACAAAGCAGGCAGCGAAATGAGAATGCGGGGAGAGGGACAGAGCCCAGCTTGCGTCTGCTTTGGAATCTGCAATGATCTATGGGTTACTTATTTATTTCAAGATTTTTAATATATTTTCTTACCTCTTTTTTGGGAG
>NW_012150297.1:551831-554577 GCF_000956105.1 Propithecus coquereli
CCACCTTGATCCTTGAATGGGGACATTGTTTGCTCCAAGTCATCCAAAACAAAGCCTCTGTTCTTTCGAGCAATACTGCCCGCCCCCAGCCCCCAAATGCTTAGGAAATATAACCCCTAAGAAAACAACGTGAGGTTAAGAATATTATGCCAGGAGACCTTATTCCCCTAAAGCGGCTGGCCTAATCCCGAAACTCCACTCCTTATATTACCCTGCTTCAAACCCCTGACAGCACCTTGCTCTTGTAGCTGGTAAGAATTCTAGAATGAAAACTCTAGAGTCAGGCCAATATACTTGAAGTTAAAAGTTAATTGGAGCATAAGTTGGAATTTATAAAACCCCAGTTCCAAATTGCCCTCTTGGCCATCCCCAGCTGACACTCCAAGGAAAGGGAAGAGGCCTAGGGCAGAGGGTAGATTCAGATACTTCAGGCTGATGGCTTCACCATGAATAGCCACTTTCTGTAATCATAAGGCCACACCGTGCAGAAGCGCAGAAAGGGAGCTTCCTCCTTCTGCCAAAAGAGGGAGGTTCCCTTCACTCCTGCCCCCTGTTCCTGTCACCCACATGTGCTGGAAGGGAGGGAAGCCTGAGCTTGTCTTTCTGTCAGCCTTTGCAACTGCTGTCTATCCGTGACACCTGGGACTCCTACTGACCCCGGGACAACTTCTGAGCTGACGACGTATTGATTTAAAAATGTCTGCCGTAGCTGGGCATGATGGCGCATGCCTGTAGTCCCAGCTACTCGGGAGGCTGAGGCAGGAGGATCCTTTGAGCCCAGGAGTTGAAGGTTGCAGTGAGCTATGATGATGCCACTGTACTCTAGCCTGGGCAACAGAGCAAGACCCCATCTCTATTTAAAAAAAAATTTTTTTAAGCCACTTAGTTGGATATTTTTCTCTAAAAAATTTTCATGTGGGGTAGTTGTAGGCTACTTTCGACTTGCCTGGGCCAATTCATTTTGCCCCCTACGAACCCAGATTGGTGAATGAGCAGCTCACGAGGCGGGTCTGGCCAGGTGTCCGGAGCCTGATGGCTCCCCCTGGTGGAACCTTCTGGATTGCACCCCACTTGCGCGAGGAAGGGCAGTCCGAAGGCTCCCTGGGATCCAGTTCACAAACAGGATTCGCTTACAGCAGGCTGCTGGGCTGTCAGCACAGGTGGCGGCAGACGCAGAGGAAACAAGGAAGAGTCTGACACTGTGTCCCCTGAGCAATATGAGACTGCACGATTTATAGATCGTGAACAATTCCATGGAGCAACCTCTTGACGTTCACGAGTACAGATCGGAATCCCACAACACCTCGCGGTGGTCTGATATTTTGCTATATTGATAATTCCAGTATGCTGTGTTTATTTTTCAGTGCCGAAATACTGGTATTTTTGTTGGCAAAATGCTGCCATTGTGGTATGTTAAAAATCAGCAAGGCAAACAGCTCACGGGGACCTCAGGAGTGTCTGTGTCTACAGCCCCTCTGGCAGGTGGCCTGCCAATGACTCTTGGTCACTTCGCACCATACAGCTGTACTTGCGACATCTGAACCGATCTCCTCCATCCTCCCTTTCCTGTCCCCATCCCTTGCATTTCCCGGTATCGCAGGAACTCCACACGTATTTCTGTCTCACAGGGCGAGTCACACTCTAGCCCACCGTTTTCCAGAGCGTGTCAAATCTGTTAGTGGGGTGGCAGAATCCACTTAAGTGAGTCACAACCATATTTTCTTTTAAATGAAATAGGATGGAATAGAAAATGTGCGTGTAAGTATGGTAAGAATTAGTATTATTTTGTGAAATATGTTTTGATTATACTTTTATAAATAAGTGTTATAAGGGTTCTGTTTTTTTTAAAAAGGTCTTTAATACACTGGCCCCACGGGAGAACTCAGCGGAAGGCCCACTTTCGCATGACCGTGACCACCAAAGAACTGAGCGGAACAGAAGGACCTTCCTTTGCACACCGTCCACGCTTCCTGAAGGCTGCTGGTGGTGCGATTTGAAAACATGCCTGACTTCGGAGTCTCGTTTTCTGACGCAGTGAGCTCTCGGCCGGTTCCTGGATGTGTCTGTATAAAGCAGGACACTTGGGTTGGTACCTATTTTGCAACTCCTTTGATGTGGCTGTTTGACTTTGGGAACTTTGTGACATGATCGTTTACTGCAGCAGGGTCCAAGTGTAAAATTTTGTCTGCTTGCTTGTTTTGCTACCGAACTCACATCCATCCGGAGATGGCGGGAGACGGGCGATCGCAGCTGTCCACAGGGTGAGTCTCGGTTTGTTTCTCACATTATTTGCGTGTTTCTTGAGATAAAACAGAGTGGTGGCTTTTCAGACCATATCCCAATGCCCCTGCATCGGCGCAGTTGCTTCAAGCTGTCCCGAACCTAATGGAGTAGGGGATTAGGGAGAGACCACCCGGCTGGGGCCAGGCTGGCCTTGCCGGGTTGGGGCAGAGTAGCCTAATTTTTGGCCCAGCAGTCTGGAAGAAACAGGCCCCCCAACTCGTCTCCGCCGAGGGGCTCGGGGCGGGGTGGGAGGAGCAGCTCACTGAACACCTGCGCTCCAGGCATCTGTCTCATTTAGCCTCAAAGCAACCCAGTGTGGTCAACATGTTCATCCTAATTTTGAAGATCTGGGAACCGAGAATCAGGTTAAATGACCAGATGTTTCCGTATGCTCATTGTGGATTTTATAAATGGTCCGGCAATAGCTCCCTGCAGAGCTGAGTTAAAAGCCGGGCCTGGCCAG
>NW_012150297.1:555592-574648 GCF_000956105.1 Propithecus coquereli
GCTGAGTAGCTGGGACTACAGGCGCTTGCCAATTTCTAACTGAGTTGCAATTTATACAGTAAAGTGCACAAATCACAGCAATCTCTTACGTGTGTCTAGGTCCATGAAACCACCAACCAGATTAAGATATAGGCTGTTTCTGCACGCCCCTCCCAGTCAATAACCCCCCAAAAAGTACCCACTTTTCTAGTGCCCATCACTAGAAATTAGCTTTGCCTGTGTGATTTGTACCCATGGAAATTTATATAGAGAGATAAATAGATACATGGATATCTCTCTATATGTACCTATATCTATATATGTGGCTATATATTTCTGTTTAGCTTCTTTTGCTCACGTTGTCTTTACGATCATCTACGCTCGGTGTTGCACGCAGCAAGCACCAAGTCATTCTTTTTGTTTGCTGTGTACCATCCCACGGTGTGAACGTGTCACAGTTTATCCATTTTGTCGCTGATGGGCACTTGGGTTGTTTCTAGCGTGGGTTTTATGAATAACGCTGCTATGAACAATCTCATGGGTGTGTTTTGTTGGGCACAGACGCTCATTGTCCTACTGCGTGTACCCAGGAGTGGCATCCCTGAGCCGGAGGCCATGCACATGCTCAGCTTTAGTGGGCACCGGACGGTGGTCGCCTTAACCCAGGGTGCCTGAGAGAAAGAAGACCCCTCCGTAGCCAGTGTTCTCTGTGGCTTGTAGGAGACACCGTCAGTGGCTGCCGTGGGAAGTGGGGAGGGATGGAAGGACAAAACTGAGCACAGATCGTGAAAGAAAAGAAACAGAGAAGGGAAGAAAAAAGACGGAAGCGTCAGGAGAGATTTTAAAAAAAGAATCACATGATTCTTCCCTCCAGGAGCTTGTAATTTCGTAGGTATATAAAGGCAATTATAGAAGGTAAAATAAAATTAGTACTGCAGTGGGCGTGTATACAAGAGTGCTGGAATCTGGGGGAGCGGGGACTGATCTCAACAGCAGGACGGCAGAGAGCTGCTCAGAGCCACGGCGTGTTAGCCGTGCCCTGGAGACGAGGAAACAGCGTATCAGTGGGTAATGGGCCGAGGTGGGTGGGAAGAAGCACAAGTACAGGCAAGAAGTAGGAAAGCACACGGCCTGTGGTGAGAACACGGAAATAACAGTCTCGCGATTGCTTTAGGGAAACTGATCCTTCTTCACAATGGGCTTGAGGTGGTCGCTTCCATCCCAAATGTCTCAGATAAGAGACCACAGCACTTCCATAGAACGAGCACTTGGGACACAATTTAACAGTCTTAAAATAGGTCACTGAGCTGGTCTCATTACTGACGCGCATGGAGAACTGCATTTCCAGGGGTGAAGAGGCTTTGGCTACCCAGCCAGTCAGCATCCTTTGGGAAATCACGCTGACCTGTCCCGCATGCCTGTTCCTGCTGCCTGGGAAGCTTCCAGATTCAGGCAACTGTGAGACTGTCTTGGGTTCAGTTAATCCCCCCAGATAATGCTCCCTAGCTGGCGTGGCTTGTAATTCATTCATCTACTCAATCAATGTACATGTTTTCAGCGCTGATTATGTGCCAGTTTACAGTAACAGTAACAGGTGCTAAGTTACTGTAAACAAGATAAATCAATAAGAACCCTGCTGTCTCATAGCGCTTCCCTTCTAGCAGGGTGAGATAGACCATGAGCAAAGCAATAAAGAACAAAATTACCAAAATGCAGTAAGAGCTACAATGAGAATTAAAATGAAGTGATATAATAGTGAATGGGTAGCTTCTTATATTGGGTGATCTGAGATGGTGACATTTAGCTGAGTTCTGAAGGAGCCCACCATGCCTAGGTCTCTGGGAAAAGCCTTCCAGGCAGAGGCCTAGCGAGTGCAAAGGCCCTGAGGCAGGACTGAGCTTGCACATTTGAAGAACAGGAACAAGACCAATTTGTCCAGAGCACAGTGAGTGAGCAGAGAATGGGAATGAATGATACGGGGTAAAAGGAGCCTGGGGCCAGGTCACAGAGGCTCTGTGACTCAGAGAAAGGAGTTTGGAAAATTTTCTAAGCGCAATGGGAAATCACTGGAAAGCTTTAGGCAGAGGGAAAATCTGGCATGGTACATAGTTTTAAAAGGTTGCTCTGGTGGTTTTACGAAGGGAGGACAAGCTTGGAATTGGGGGACCAGTTAGGTTGATACCGCAGTGGTGAAACGAACGATGCTGGGTTGGAGTAGGGCGTGGACTTGGCGGGCGGGTAGGGCGGCAGCAGTAGAGAATGGATTGGGTTCGTTGCAGACAGAGATCCTGCAAGCGATAAGGAAGATTTAAAAAAAAAAGAAATCTAGGAAAATTCCTAGATTTTTGGCTTAACCAAGTGAATGGATCATGTTTCCTTGTTCAAGATGATTTCGCCTGGAAGAGGAAAAGATTTGAGTTCAGGGGAGAATGGAGCCAGGAGTTCTCTTTGAGCAAGTTCCAATGTCAGTCTGGAGTTCTGCGGAGAGGTCAGGGCGGAAAATAGAGATTTACTGAGCTGTGGTGCAGTGTGGAATTTCCTGATCTCGTTGAGAGACTGTGACTAGGTCCCGTTCAGCGTCTCGGGTGCTGGACAGCAGAACCACAGAGCCACCGTAACAAACCCACTGATACCTTTCGTTCCCACCTCACCCAGTCCCTGCAAATGCACCACTCGTGGCTGACCCTGGGACCAGAGCCAAGGGGGATGAACTGGGATTCCAGATGCCGGGCATTGAGCCCTGGCGCCAACACCAGGAACGGAAAGAAAGAAAAATAACAGTTAGTGGGCACTGCCACGTGGCAGCACCATGCCCAGTGCCTCACAGGTCATCTGTCTTCTTGTCCACACCAATCCCGTGCAGTGATTTTTACTGTCCCTGTTTGACAGATGAAGAAATAGAGGCTCAGGTTGGTGAAATGATTTCTTCAAGTTTGCAATTCAAGCCCAGATCTGTTTGATACCAGTAGACTAACTGTATTGCCTCTCCTTGCTGTTTGTCCCTGGGACAGTATTTAACCTCTCTGGGCTGGGGTTTCTTCATTTATTAAATGGGACGTTAAAAAATGGATTTTTATGCTCTCATCTAGCTCTAGTATTCTGGAATCTGGATGCGTTTGAGTGTGTTTATTTTTCAGTTTTCTAGGTGAGAGTTTTGAGTCGTTCTGTTAACTGAAATGCTTTAGCTAGGGCATGATTTCCACCCCTTCGGGGCAAGAGGGGAAATGACCTTTCCTTTGGAGCATCTGGCTCACAGGGATTGTTGTCCTGATGCTGCCCCAGAGGCGAAAGCCCCTTGGAAGCATAAAGGACTCGCCATAGCTTCTTTGTTCCCCTTGCCTACAGCTCTTTCCTTTCTTTGTCTCTGGGAAATACTTCTCATTTTCTAAATCCTTGAGCTTTGATGACGGAGTTTGCCCGGGGAATGTCAAAGGGGACCCAGCTTAAACACAGAGCGGAGTCTGTCTGCTCCTGGCTGCTGCAGCCTGCCGCGGTCACCCTAGCTGGACCTCGCCATCTGGGCTCCCCTGCAAGAGCAGAGGCGTGAACTCCCAGGACATCCTTTCCTTCAGACTTTGCCAACAGCAAAGGGCAAGGAGCTCTCTCTTCATTGAGCTTTGCCTGCCTGGATCCAAAAGAGTGTTCTGATGGAAGGAAGGGAGAGCAACACCAGTTCGGTGGCACGACGTTTGGACAAAACCTATCTGCAGTGCAAACACTATATGGGGGTTTTAATCTCCTATCATACTCTTTGGATGGTTGTCCATTTATTATATAACATGTTTTAAAACTGTAGAAGGTGAGTCTTCTCTCTCCGTATTCTTGACCAATTATTTACCCAGGTAAAATTTATTATCTTCCTAATTTTTATTAATATAAAAAGACCCGGCATGATTTTTTTAAATCATGAACAGGCATTGAATTTTTTTTCTGCATCTATTGATGTAATCACATGATTTTTCTCCTTTAGCCTGTTGATGTGATGGATTATAGGAATTGACTTTAGAATGTTGAACTGGCCTCACATACCTGGGATAAATCCCACTTGGTCACGGTGTGCTTGTTTAATTAATTAATTAATTAATCACTCTGCTGCCAAGGCTGGAGTGCAGTGGCGTCATCATAGCTCACTGTAGGCTCAAATTCCTGGGCTCAGCAATTCTCCTGCCTCAGTCTCCCAAGTAGCTAGGACTACAGGTGTCCACCACCATGCCTGGCTAATTTTGTTTTTTTTTTTAGAGACAGGGTCTCACTATGTCAATTTCTTTGACTTCTACTTTAATATTTGTTATTTCTTTTCTTCTGTTTACTTTGAATTTATTTTGCTTTCTTTCAAGTTTCTTAAGGTGGAAGCTTAGGTGTCTGGTTTTAGATCTCTCTTCTTGGTATATCCATTCAATGCTATAAATTCCCCTCTCTGCACTGCTTTTGCTGCATGCTAAAACTTTTGATAAATTATATTTTCATTTTCTGTTAGTTTAAAATATTTAAAAATTTCTCTCGAGACTACTTCTTCTTCCATGTGTTATTGAGAATTATGCTGTTCAATTGCCAAGTATTTTAGAATTTTCCAGCTACTTTGTTACTGATTTCCAGTTTAATTCCATTGTGGTCTGAGAACATACTTTGAATGAGTTAGTTCTACTCTTCTAAATTTGTTAAGATGTGTTTTGTGTCCCAGAATGTGGTCTGTCTTGGCGGATGTTCCATATGAGCTTTAGAAGAATGTGTAAAGTGCTGTTGTCGGATGAAGTATTCTACAGATGTCAGTCGTGTTCGGTTGACTGACGAGGCTGTTGAGTGCAGCTCTGCCCTTACTCATCCCGCCTGCCGGATCTGTCCGTTTCTCAGGGAGGGGTGTCGAAGTCCTGAACTGCAATAGTGGACTCGTCTATTGCTCCTTGCAGTTCTATCAGTTTTACCTTTCACCTATTACTAGTCATTTGTTATTTTCTAATTTTTCACTACAGTCTCTTCATGCAATTGACATTTTAACTCTATAAACTGCTTCCTTGAAGCATGTGCCCAGAAAAGTCCTGGATGACAGTTCCCCGGGCCCTGTCACACAGCACTCTGTCGTTCTCTGGACAGACCGAGCTGACCTGCGGTTCCGCCGGAAATAACAGCTATTAAATACGTGTGCGGCTTTCTCCTTCACCTGCGTCACTGAGTTTTAGCATTTAAAGTTATTTCCCTGGTTTCAAAGCTTTCCCTGGTCTTAAAGTTGCTGTCGTCTTTAATTATGTCATTATGAGGGGGGTGGCCCCAGGCACTTTTTAAGCACCCAGTTTATTTCCATAATTTACTGAGATGTGAGCGATAGTAAGCAACACCCGCTCGAGCCAGCGGCCCTAAAACTCGGGGCGCCCTCGGCGCGGCGCCCGCCAGGGGTCAGCGCAGGCTCGGCGTTAGGACGCGGCGTCCCACAATGCACCGGGCTCTGGGAACCGCGCGCGGCCGTAACCGAGGGGCGGGGCCTCTGAGGGGGTGGGGCCTGGAGTCTGAGGGGTGGAACTAGACGAGGGCGGAGCCTGGAGCAGGCAGGGGCGGGGACCGATGCGGGCTGGGCCGGGGTTACCGGGGGCGGGACGCCGAGGGGCGGGGCCGGGAGCCAGTAGGCGCGGGGCTAAGGCCGTCGAGGGCGGGGCCGCCGAGGGGCGGGGCCGGGAGCCGCGGTGCTGTCGCCGGCCGCGGGCCCGCCCAGGAGACCTCCGCACCTGGCGCCGTAGCGAGGTAGGGGCTCTTCGGATCATCGCTCCCGGGGGTGGGAAGTCTTCTCTCAGTTGTGCCAATCAGAGAAGCCCTAAGCTGTTCAGATTTAGCTACGGCTTCGTACTTCTCGCCGGAGCGGGTGTGCCCCGGGGGATCTATTTTAGAACTCTTTGTCTGTTCCCCTCCGGGCGGCCGCCGGCTCCTGTGCGCTGCCCCAGCCCCGTGCGTGCGCGGACTCTGGGTGCGGCGGGCGGGCGGGGGAACGCGCAGGTGTCCGCGGGGCGCTATTCGCCCTGCGGCGGGTCCGAGCCCGGCGCTCGGTGCCTGCTCGGCGGCGACTGCCACGCGCCGCCTCCCGCTCCGTGCCAGGCGCTGTCCCGGCGGGCTCAGCTGGGCTTAGTTTGCGGTCCCTCACTTTGAGCTTTTGAGTAAAGTTTGGCAGACGGGAAGCGCCGGAATAAGGCGCGCCTGGGATGGCTGAAACTTGGCGTCTGTCCTCAGCCTGTGTCTGGGTCACCCTGCGTGGCTCCGTCTGTCCTCCTCGTTACCCCAGCACTCCCCTTGGTAACAGGCAAGCTCGGTTCCAAAACATTCCTGCCACCTGCGAAGGTTGCGCTATTACGATTATCTTTATGATTCCTTCCAAATCCAAAATGCTAGGAATGAACTTAGATTCTTTTTTTTGCCAGACACACTTGTTGACTTGAGAAAATAATCGAAAATAAGAAAATGCTTTCAAATTGTACCTTAGAACAAGGAAAGGAGGTACGTCTAAATCTTAGTGAAGCAGAAATTCTTAGCCTCTGGGTCCTTTTCTAGAAGTATTGGTTCTCTTTCAAAATATGAAATTATGAATTGCCCATGATGTATAATATTCCACGTCTAACATTGGTAGTCATTTAAAAGCGTTGTATATTTGTGAGTACAAAGATACAAATACTTGAAAGATTAAACACAAGAAAAAATCGTCTTAGCTAGTATACATTAGTGATTAATAAACTCAAAGGATAAAACCCAAATCTAGTAAGTCATCAATAGACACCCACACCCATGAGAACTAGAAGGCACCATTTGGAGTGCAGATGAACAGTTTTGTTCATGTTAAAGTCAGTTAACTTTGCACATCGGATTGCACCAGCACAGTTCCTGCCTCTGAAGGAGGTGAATTTTAAAAACTGAACTGTAGCCACAGGCAGCGGAGTTTACAGGAGTTAGCACACGCAGGTGACTGACTCATCATTTACTTATTTCTTCAGCAGATTATCTACCTACAAGTGCAAGACTGGCCTCATTGCTTTAGCCCACTGCTAGTGGGAAATACTGCGTGTAGGATCTATGCATGGGGGCTGTGTCCGTGAGACCACGCAAGTAGGGGCCCTGGGTATTTCTTAGACACTTGATGAAACAAAAGTATCTTTTAGAAGAACCCTGAAGACCTGAGTGGCTCAATTTAAAAACACACCATTTATTTTGAAGGGAAGAAGGAGTAAAGTCCCTCAAAACATTTCCTCTTTGGCTTCCATTTTTGTGGTGCCAATTTTTCTTTCCTTTTTTTTTTTTTTTTCAGATACATGGTATGCAGCCATGGTGGTGCCAATTTTTTAAAAAGTGCTCTTTATTATATAATGATAGTAATTATTAATTAATGGAGTCATGTAATATGAGGCTATGGAAGCAGTTATTCTTGACATCATTAATCATGTGAACTATCTCAGTTTTCCAATAATAAAAACATCACCTAATTTCTTCCTGTTCATATATTTGTTCAGTAAACATCCTGGCACTGTGCTGGGATTGGAAATGTGAAGATGAATAATTTATCCCTTTAAGAAGCTGATCTAGTTGGGGAAATCAACCCAGAGGTAATTTATAATCCAGCGTGTTTGCTAGGGTGATAGGTGTGTGTTCTCAGGGCTGTGGGCTCCTACTTCAGTCTGGTGGGGTCCGGAAATGACTCCTGGAAAAGTCAATGCTGAAATTAGCACTAAAGGATGACTAACTTTGAGTCAGAAGTGGGAGGTGAGCGTGCCAGGTAGGGGGCACAAGCATTCACAAAATCATGGTAAAGTAGCAAAATAGGAAGCCCAGAAAAATAAGGAATGGGACCGGAGGGAGGTGAGGATCAGATCATAGAAGGCTTTGGAAAGGTGGGAGGGCCACTGACAACTTTGGCAGGACAATGACAGGATCAGATCTGCTTTAAGTAACTCACTGGGAGGCCTGAGTGATGGGGTAAACTTACCAAGGTAGGAGGCAGGAAGAACTGTTAAGAGGCTGTAGCAGGACTTAGGAGAGAAATGATGAGAGTATAGCTCTTGTAGGATGCGGACCATTTTCAGCTTTCTCATATATTATTCTGTTTTGTTTTTATAACCACCCTTTGCATCTGGTAGGGTAGGATTGCTGGCTTCATTTTGTAAGTACCTAGGTGCTCTGTGTACATCCTCCCTGATCCTTATAAAGACCCTACAAATCAAGTGTTACTAGCCCACTTGACGAAACTTGATACTGGGGCACATGTGAGGGGCAGGGGCAGAGTCAGCCCTGGGTCCAGTGTCAAGTGCAGGTCTCATTCTGAGCAGCAGGCAGGGCCTGCTCTCCTGGAGACTGAGGCAACACAAGCCTTCCAGGCAAATCTGCAACCTTGGGAACACCTCTCAGGAGTGGGTGGCAGTGAGAATGCAACGACCAGCTTCTCTGCATTTAAAAATCCCCTTGAACAAAACAGTATGGAAGTTCTGAAGAAAATTAAGCATAGAATTACCATGTCATTGACAGTCCCACTTCTGGGTTTAAACCCAAAAGAATTGAAAGCAGGGACTTGAAGAGATTATTTTTGCACCCATGTTCCTAGCAGCACTATTCGCAATAGCCAAAAGGTGGAAGCAACCCAACCATCCATCTATGGATGAGAGGACAGGCAAACTGTGGTCTGTACATGGTGGAATGTTATTTAGTCTTCAAAAGGAAGGAAATCTTGACACATCCTACAACATGGATGCGTCTTGAGGACATCATGCTAAGTGAAATAAGCCAATCACAAAAGCCAAATACCATATGATTCCAGTTGTATGAGGTCCCTAGAGGAGTCAAATCTGTAGAGACAGAAACTAGAAGGGGAGTTGCAGGGGCTAAGGAAGATGGGATGGGGAATTAGTGTTTAATGGGGACAGAGTTTCAGCTTGGGAAGGTAAAGATGTTCTTGAAATGAGTGGTGGCAATGGTTGCACAACAGTGTCAATGTACTTAATGCCACTGAACTGTACACTTAAAAATGGTTAAGATGGTCAATTTTATGCTATGTATATTTTACCACACACATAAAAAGTCCCACTGAGCATCACACTGTGATCAAATTACCAAGATCTAGAAGCTCGTGACGAATTTGTGGTAAGGAAGGCTGGGAAATGTGATCCGGAAGATTAAAATGGACGCCTCCTAGAACCCAGCCCAAGAAAAGAATGCTGGCTGGATTCCTGGATGACAGATCACACAAGTGGAAAGCTGGAAGGTAGCAGAGAGATCGTTTCATTCTACCTTCTCTCTCTCTCTCTTTTTTTTGTAGAGATGGGGTCTTGCTGTGTTTCTCAGGCTGGTCTTGAACTCTTGGCCTCCCAAAGTGCTAGGATTATAGGCATGAGGCACCATGCTTGGCCTCATCCCCCACTTTTTACAGATGAGAACAGTGAGGCCCAGAGTTATCAGGTGACTTTCCCAGGATCACTGAACATGTTCGTGCAAAGGGAAAATGCAAAGCCAAACCCTGTCCTCCCCTGCCAGGTGACTAGCGCCTGGCACCAACAAGGAATCTCTGCAGCTGACGGACAGAGGTGTGCTCCGGCTTGCTTTCTAAGCAGAAAGCAAAGCAAGCTTTCCATCTTTATCAGCCTCGCGATGGCACATTCATAGGATGACAGTTACAGAAGAGATTTGGGTGAATAGAATGTGGTGTTTGGTTGCTGGGTCTGTAGGTATCAAGGTGAGAGTTAGAGTTCATTCATTCATTCATTCATTCATTCGTTGTCAAATATTTGAGGACCTATCATGCATCAAATATCCTCTCCAACTTTCAGTTTTTCTATCTAGTAACAATTCTCTGCCAACTTTATTCTAGGTGCTCTACCAGTTGCCCTTGGGCGTAAACTCCTAAGTTATGTAAACCCTCATAGACTCCTGGACGGGGTCAGTGGGGAACAGGTAGAGTTGGAGGGAGGTGTACATCGTGAGCCATGAAGCGGGAGGTGCCAAATGCTAAAGAGAGTTTCCATTCCAGCAAGGAAGCCACCCGGGGCTGCAGGATTCCAATTAGGACATGTGTCTAGGGCCTTGCAGGGCAGAGGATTAGAATCCCGTTCATGTAAGTCACGCTGGCACAGACTGAGTGTGGGGACTGCCTGGAGGTCTGAGTGCCCGCATGGAGCTTCAGAGCAATACTCGCAGCAGAAACCCCAAAAAGACAGGCCAGGAGAGCGATACTAGGAGACAAGCAGAGATGTGAAGAAAGAGACGGAGGTGGGAGAGAAGGCAATCTGCAAATACGCCAGTTTCCATGAGTGGACATCTCAATCTTGTGGTCTCTAAGGACAAAGCCAGGTTGTCTCTCCACAACTGTGCATAAAGATGGATAGAGCCTCTTTTGCTTTTTTACTCAATACTTGGACCTGCCTGCTTCTAGAAGACCTGAGGTGTAGGATACAAGGTGAAACATAAAAAATAACACACTAGGCTAGTTTAGTAAAACAAGCACCAGCTTTAAAACCTCTTATCAAACTCTAGGTCCTTGGAAATGTTACCTAACCTAGCAGAGTGTTACATTTCCTCATCTCTAAAATGCAAATGATAACAGCCTTACAGAGTTGTTGTGAGAATTAGAAACCCATTAATATTTTCATTCAGCAACCAATGAGTGTCACCTTGGTGGCGGTGCTGTGTGAGGAGCAGGAGAGGAAAGAGTGGGTAAGCCGTGGCGCTTGCCCCTGGGAGCCCCAGGATGGGGGCGGAGGAAGACAGACATGTGGACAGACAGGCAGAGTGGGACTTTGAAGGACTCTGCTGCAAATGTACACAGGTGACAATGGGGACAAAGAAGGAGGGCACATCAGGAAAGGTATTCTGGGCACACAGGAGACACACGGTACGTGCTGGCTGTTTTTAAAATGGTAAAACATAAAAGTGATCAAAGCAGTGAAACAGAAATAAATCGTACCAGGCACCTGCGATGAGATGTTTTGGCATAGAATTTGGCTCTCAGTTTCTTGGAAGCCACAGCAGAGAGGAAACAGGGTGCGTTACGTCGTGTCTTATTCTGGCAAGAGAAAGTGTGCAGATTCGACTTCAGAGAGGACGTTTTTCTGGAGCTAAACTCAAGGAAGACTTCATCACATAGGTTCCCTTGAATGTAATCTGAAGCCATGGACAGTGTCTTCAACAACATTTCACGGACAGCTCTGAAAACGTCACGCAGATGCATGGTTTCATGCCACGACACTCTTCTTACCTTTGGTGGAAACCGTCTGGAGTTGTCACTGAACGTGTAAAGTGGATTTCTGTTAGAATACTGCAGTTCTCGGATTCTAGGAGGGTCACTTTCAAGAAGTCACCCGAGCACGAGTCAGCAGAGGAACCTGGAGAAGTGGGCAGATTTGGAAAAATTCTCACTGTCCTGCGTTCAGTCATTTTCCCTGTCCCGAGAGGCTAGAGGATCCCTTGGTCCAGCTAAGTGGTCCCACAGGCGTGGAAGCTTTGAAACAAGAATAGAACACGTCCTGCGCTAATCTTGACACAAGACAGCAGGCTCCGGGGACGACAGTGCCTGCTGCTGGGGGGTAGACCCGAGGTTAACAACCAGCCGGTGAGTCCGCTTCAGATGAACTAACCAGGAGGTCGTGCGAGGGGTTGGGAAGGGCACAGACCTTGAAGACAGATAAATCTGGTTCAGATCCTGGCTCTGCTACTTACCAGCAATGTGGTTTCACAAATTACTTAATTTCTCTGATCCTCGGTGGGATGTTAATATCTACCTTGTATTAGTCGTTTTATCAACTAATGGTAAGGCAGATAAACCATAACAATGACAGCTAGCAGTGGTTGGGGTTTACGTAAAACCAGGCCCTACGCTAAGTGCTTTGCCTGTATTATTTCATTTATTCTTCACAGCAATGCTCTGTGGTGTGTACTCCCTGGCAACTAGAAGATGCTCAACAGATGGTATATGTTAGTATTATTAGTGTCAAATTAATAAAAATATTAAATCTGGCCCATTGTTTTGTAGTCCATGAGCTAAGAATGGTGCGTGAATTTTTAAGTGGGAAAAAAATCAAAACAGGACTAATATTTCATGACATATGAAAATGCTATGAAATTCAGATTTCAGCGTCTGTACACAAAGTTTCATTGGCATACATCCGTGCCCTTTTGCTTACTGGCTATAGCTGCTTTCCGTCCACAGCGGCAAAACTCAGTAGTTGTGGCAGGAATCCATGCAGCTTGCAAGTCCAACGTATGTACTGTGTGGCGCGTCACAGAAAACGTTTGCTGAGCTAGAACAAGACCTCCCGGGGAAGCCACAGAACAGAGACTCAGCCAGCCTGGGTGTAGCAGGACTGCCCAGGGGTGACTATTCAGAGATGGGATCTGGAAGGATCCAAAATCCCATCTGCCCTCACATTTGGGCCGGAAGTTAAGGGCTGTTCTAGGCTGTTCCATGTCCACATGGGTCTGGTTAAGGAGAGAAATGGGGCCTGGGCTAAGCCAGTGGGGGGCTAGATCTTGGTGAAGCAGACTGAGAAATCCGGGATCTCTGAGCTCTGCTTTTATGCCTTTGTATTTGTTTGCTTTTCCCTCTGTGTTTTAGCAAACATTCTCTTTCAAATATCCTAATCTTAGCTAAGCCAAGGGAAAGAAATGGTTGATTCACACCTAAGCCACATGATGTCCGTTCTGGCACCTTCTCATTCCATGTCTGGACACCTGTCCTGGTCTGTCCCCGCACCTGTGCTCTGCGCGTGCTGTGCAGCTCTCAGCACCCAACGGCGGGCCTGTTGCACACCTCATCCTTCTCGTGTCTGCCGGTCGGTCCACCTGCTTCCTGCCCTCCACACCCCTCTGCCTGGACAAATCCTGAGCCTTCGGTGAGGCCCCCTCGAACGCTTTCTGCCTTGCTGCCGCTCTCTACGTACGTCCCTCTCCTGGGCATCGTTCACCGTCTGCGGATTCTTTCCGGCTACGGGTGCTCTTGTAACCTCGGCACCTCACCTCGTTCCTGGGCCACAGTAACCATGAATGTGTGAAGGCTGAGGAGGAGGACACGAGTCCTCTGAAGGGCCAGGAGGAATGAACTTTCTAGCTCAAGAACCTGGACAATTTAGGTGAGAAATTGGGCAGGTAAATGAAAACTCAGGCAGGGGAGGCCCAGGGTGGCGAAGTTCCTGCCTGGGTTTTTTGTTTTCCTTTGCTTTTCCTTTATAAAGAATATGGAATAATTCAGTAGGAAATACCCTCAACTGTAAAAGCCCCAAACCACGATTTATTTATTTATTATTTCAGGGTATTATGAGGGTACAAACATTAAGGTTACACTTTATGTCTTTGCCTCACCTAAGCAAGAGTTAGGGGCATGCCCTTACCCCCTACAATGCTCCCCGTGTCCCTTAGTTATGGGTTTACCGCGCCCATCCCCCTAATCCCTGGAGAGTATTACTGCCATGTGAGCAGCCTAGTGTTCATCGCTTAGTACCAATTCGATGGCGAGTACAAGTGGAGCCCATTCTTCCGGTCTTGTGCCAAACCACTATTTAAACAGAGTATTGGCGTGATACGTCTCTGAAGGTAGATATCAGGAGCCTACGTTGTAATTCAGAGGATGTTTCAGGAGGGGCCGAAACAATATGGGCCAACACCTTTGTTGATCATGAAACAAAATACAGGGATAGAACTGGAGAGATGCAGTGTCTTTCAAGTCCAGATGTTCACATGAGCTCTTGGCACTCTCAGCTGAATCCTGAGTTCTGAGGCTGGAAGGATCTTATCTGGTGGCCTCTTGGTATCTGCTCTCTGCCAGGGTCATGTCTGCTCTTATGAGAATTGTTGCCGGAAACTTCGATCTCTTAACTGGGTGACCACTGAGATCTCAAGACCTTTATTTTACGGGCACAGTTTGAGTTGGGTTTTTTTATTGTCTCACTCTGGCCTCTGGGATCTTATCAGTCACTTTGGGCCCTGCTGTGCCACTGGTGTTCTCTGCACCAGCTTGGCAGTTCACTCTGCAGAAAACTTAGTGTTATATCAGCCAACTTTCAAGCTCCTCTTTCAGACCATTCGTGAAAAATACCCTAGTAATAACATTTCTTTATAAAAAGAGAGCTTTTGTAAATCAGCTATCTCGTTGTAATCAAACATTGACTCAGATTCCACCCTTTCTCGCCAGATCACAGTAAAATGGGAACGGTTTCTGTCATGCACCCTCGCTTACAGTCCTAGTTTTCTAGCCAGCTTTCTCTATCTGCTGTGCTCCACGGCAGAGTTTCACACGCCTTCATTTTCCTCAACCCCCGGCTTCCCTCACTCTCAGCAAAGGAGCCGCCCGCAGCTCGGTGCAGAAGGCAGAGGCCGCCCCGCGACTGCGTCTCATTAATTCCTTCTCTCTGTCCTCTTCCAGCTTCGATCCCTTGAATTAGGGCCAACCTTTAGATCTGTGCTCTCGTCCTCCTCCCTCCTCGGGGACCTCGCTCATGGCTTCTCCCGTCTCCGGCCGCCTTCCTGTGAGCCTTCGCACGTTCTGCGTCTCGTCCATCAAATCCATCTTCCTCCGGCCTTCACCCCTGCGTTCACCACCTAACCTTTCCACTCTGGATGGCTCGCACCCACTCCCCCCTCCTCCCCTCCCGTCACTGTGGCTTCTGCTGCCCGCGCCCCACTGAGACTGTGCTCACAAAAGTCACAGCTGCTTCCTTCCTGCTAAGTCCGGTGTGCGTGTCTTAGCCTCTCTCTGACCCATCTCTCGAAAGCACTTGGCGTTACTGACCGCGTGTGTGTCTTGGCAAAGTTCTCTTTGTAACCAAGTCCAAGCTCATGTCACTCCCTGCCAGAGGGCCACAGAAGTGGAGAGACAGGTGTTGGGACAAGGAAAGCCACTTTTACTCAGACAGCCAGCAAACTGAGAAGGTGGCGGACTCATGTCCTAAAAACCATCTTAAGTTAGTGCGAACTTCAGGCTCCTTTTTATGCTAAGGGAGGCGGGAAGAGAAGGGGCTACGACAGGTAACCGAGGACCGCGGACATTCGGGCATCAGCCAGGGGCCGAGGAGGTTGTGAAACTGTTTTGTTCCTGGTCAGTTAACTTTGGGACACGGGTCGGGTCCCAATGTTCCTATAAATCTTTAACATAGCATTGTTACTTGCGTACATACTTTACTCATCTCCCCAGGAGTGAGTTTTGAGAAAGTGACGGTTACCATCTTTCTTGTAGAGTTGAACTGCAAACTGGAGTCTTCCTGCGCTGAGCTGGGCTGCTTGCAGCGCTGAGCAGAGAGACTTCTAACCGCAAGGGGGGAGCTGGTATTCGAGCCCAGGGCGTGGGGTGCTGAGCTCACGCCCAGCCGCCACGCACGGGGGTCTCGCTCTCAGCCTCTGTGCGAGGTTGTCACTTTTGCTTAGGGTTCTTGACATTCTTGCCAACACTTTTTGCTACGCAGTAGGAACTGCGAAGGAAAGAAATTTGAGTTTTCTTCATCTTGTATTAAAATACTTAATTATCTCTGCAGGAAATGATCAGAGAAGGAATAAATGACAGCTCAGCTTAGAACGTTTCCTTGAATCAGTTAGGAATTGCCACTGACTGTCCTCAGCGTGTGGCAAAGAGGTCTCAGCCAGAGAAGTCAGCGTGCAGCCTGGAGAGTGGGGTCGGGGGTGGACGGGGAGACCACCACCAGTGGAAGTCCTTTGACGCTGGTCATCATAGCAGGCTAAGGTGAAGGAAGCAAAGAGCCTCCTGTGTACACCTCACAGTGTTATACCATCGTCGCTTCTGGACTCTGAGTCTTAGGAAAGATGCGGCTCTCTCAGCTCTATGTATCCCTCCTCCTCTGCTGGTCTGTGGTTGCCCAACTCTCTGGAATGTTCACATCCTCCAGAGGTCATGCTGAACAAATCCTGCTAGAATTTTTAAAAAATATTATTGGGACATATTTCAAGTGTTTGGAAAGTACAAAGAATAATATCACGTATTCCCCACTTAGCTTTGATACATCTTAACACTCTGCTGCTTTGCTTCAGATCCTTTTTTTAAATTTAAAAAAAATAGATGGGCTGGGCGCAGTGGCTCACGCCTGTAATCCTAGAACTCCTGAGGCTGAGGCAGGAGGATTGCCTGAGACCAGGAGTTCGAGGCCAGCCTGAGCAAGAGCGAGACCCCATCTCTACAAAAAATAGAAAAATTAGCCTGCCGTGGTGGTGCACACCTGTAGTCTCAGCTACTTGGGAGGCTGAAGCAGGAGGATCGCTTGAGCCCAGCAGTTTGAAGTTTCAGTGAGTTACGATGACGCCACCGCACTCCAGCCTGGGCAACAGAGTGAGACCTTGTCTCAAAAAAACAAAATATATCTATGTATCTATATATATCTATAGATGTTGGCCAGGCATGGTGGCTCACCTCCATTTGCCTATTTATCTACCTTGGTCCATCCTTGCTCCCTGTGTCGTGAGAACATTTGATCTGGCCGGAGCTGCCGTGTTGTTAGTCCAGGGTGGGCACCAAACCCAAGCTGGCCAATCAAACACTCTTCTCTGGAATTTTGAACTTAACACTGGGAGAGGCTTGAGGAACTCCTTGCTGGTGGTAACTCTTGACCTCTCAGGCCATGTCTCCTGTCGTGCAGAGGAGACCCCAGCAGAGTCTTGCAGGGAGAAGCACCAGTGCGTGGTAGAGAGAGTCCCGGCGTCACACAGTCTCCGTTCCTGTGCTGGTGGAGGCCTGCCGCATCTCTGCCTTTCCCTAGGTTCGGTTGTTCAACCGCTCTTTGAAATCTGCCCTCCAAAGTGCTCCCCTTTCTGTCATTTGAGTTTCATTCACAATCCAGAAGGTCCTGACTAATAAAGGGGGAAGTTTTGTGCTATGGCTTTGTTTCCAAGCTTGAGGTTCTTAGGACAGAGACCTTGCAAATGGTAGATCTTGATCTACTGTATTTTTTTATGCATTGAGGGGCTTGATTTTGCATCTAATTTTACTGACTTTCCTTTACACAAAGCTGTTTGTTAAATGATGGGAAACTTGGCTAGCTTCAAATATGCCCAAACCTACACAAATAATTTAAATGTTTGTTTACTCTTCCCACAATCACTAAGGAGCTGGAGGGAAAAAAAATTGGTGAAGATTCAGATGTTATTTGTCAAGTTTCTGAGATGAGTATGACCATCATCATTTGGGTTAAGAGAGTGGAAGGAAAAAAGTGGTTCGAGGTGGGGATGTGGAGTTTCAGACCCAGGAAGAGGAGGACGTGGGGGATTGCTGGCGTGGAGGGCACACCAGCGACGCAGACGTCTCTGTTAGGACTGCCCTGTCCTGCTTTGGCACCTTGGACAGCTCCACTGCGCCTGCCCCGACTAGAAGGGTCGCACTGACCTACAGCCCAATGACATCTTCAGCATAATGAGAAATTATTTCAAATTGTAATATTTTAATTTTCATCATTGAGATCTGTAACATTCTTATGCTGCCCATCTGAGCCTCCTGTCTTTATTCTTGAAGGTTTCAGGACTGTAAGAATAGAGGTTTGGTTTTATTTTTAATGTGTACATCTTTCATGTTTTACACTATTTTTTTTTGGTTTGTAAAAGCAATCTATGGTCATGTTTTAAAAAACTGGAAAGCACGTCAAAGCCTAAAAACCAGGGAGAAAAAACCCACCCATGATTATACAACTTGAAGGCAGCAGCGTTCGCGTTTGGGCATATTGCTCTGCGGTGTCTCTGGGGAGTGTTCCCGGCCTGACTTGGCAGCCGGCCTGGCTTCTGTCTTGGCTCTTTGACCTCCTGTGCTGCCCTCCTCCCTTCACAGACGTTTGCTTAATCGACCTCCCCTCCCCTCTCTGCCCTCCGATTGTGAGGATTCGAGCCAGCTGCTGAGGATTCTGGTAGCTGCTGAGGATAGCTGTTGAGAAGCCTCCCGGCCAGGGGGCACGGCCTGGAGATTGGGCAGGGCCCCGGATGCAGCAAGCGGTGCTCCGCTCAGGGGGACAGGCTCAGGAGGACAGCATCGGGAGACACAGCTCGGAAGCCATGTGCTCCTGCTCTTTTTTTGTTTTCCCCACTGTTCACCTGACCAAAGCTGGAAGCCTATACTCTCTACCCAGCGGGGAGGGGTCCCGCTGAAACCGACCTCCTGTTCATATGCCAGGGGATATTTTTCATTATTCTCTTCTTAATTGCTTTGAATGGGAAGACAGTCCCATGGTTGACAATATATCCCTGTGTTTCATAGAGCAGAAGTCTCCCTTCCTGTTCTGCCCCCATCCCCCCTGTTTCCACCCTCCCTCACCCCTCTCCAGGTAATCAGCTTTGTGTTTCTGTGTGTGTTCATCCACACTTGACTTATAAATACTAAAACACATTCAATAGTCTATATTCTTGTTTTCTCCTCCTTGTGAACAAAAGGAAGTGTCTTATACACATTTTGTGTACCTTGCCAGGGTTTTTTTTTTTCCCCACCTAATAGATCTTGGGAGATTTAAAAAATACCTCTATATTGAAAGCTTCCTCATGCATTTTTATACCTTCAAAATATTCCATTGTATAATATGTATGTGGCGTAATGTATTTAACCAGTCCCCTTTCAAGGGCATTTGAATTCTTTCCAGTCTTGTGTTATTTTTGAGTAATGCTGCAATGAGTAACTTTGAATGTGTTATTTCTTAAGTATGGCCCAAGGATAAATTCCCAGAGGTTAAATTAGTGGGCCAAAGGAAGTGTTCATTTGTAATTTTGATCTCCGTGGCCGAATTCCCTCCACAGGGGCTTGTGCCAATTTGTACTTCCACCAGGAAGGCATGAGAGTGCAGTACTTGCTTCTCTTAGGAGCTTTTTACATACTTTGTACACGGTCCCTGGATTGTTCTTGCATTGTTTTCATTTGAATGTCGTCCTCCCAATTAAAGGACGAGTTTATGGAGAGCAAGGGCCACGCATTTTTCTGCTTTTGAATTGTCTGCATTTATAAATAATAGAACACGGCCCCCTAGGAGCACACTAACTTTTGCTTTCAGGATCATTGGGGAGATTAAGCCAATTAAACCTTAATTATAAGAGGATTCTTCCATTTGGCTAGAGTTCAGTTGAACTGACTGATTTCTCCTCCCAAAGTCAAGGTGCTGC
>NW_012150297.1:575683-576961 GCF_000956105.1 Propithecus coquereli
AAGAGGAAGGAAATAAGTGAGAAAATATGGCTGTCTCTTTATCCTTTGAAAATACAAGTGGGCCCTGACCTGGTGTCACCGTCTTCATCCGTGGCAGAACGACCCTCGGTGAAGACATACTTGATGGGCAATCGACTAGAGAATGAACAAAGAGAAAAGAAACAGCATTTGGTCGGGGGTGTTAGTCTGCTTGGGCTGTCATAACAACATACCACAGGCTGGATGGCTTAAACAGCAGACATTTATTTTCTCACAATTCCGGAGGCTGGAAGTCTGTGATGAGGGTGCCAGCATGGTCACATTCTGGTGAGGGCCCCCTGCCTGGCTTGCAGGTGGACACCATCTCATCGAGTGCCCACACGGCCTTCCCTCCCTCTTTCCCTGTCCTTATAAAGCCACCAGTCACCACCCATTCTATTCGATTAGGACCCTACCCTATGACCTCATTTGACCTTAATTAACTCCTAAAAGCCCTGTCTCCAATTACAGTCACGTCGGGGCTTAGGGTTTCAGTGTAAGAATTTTGGGGGACACAATTCAGTCCATAGCACTGAGAATCAGGATATGAAGGTTCTGACCCTGATTCTGCCACTAAGTGGCTGTGATCTGATGGACATGTCACTTGAGTGTTCTTCTGGGATTCAGGGCGGGCATGTGTGATTACAGGGAACTGGTGACCCCATCCACGGTAATACAGATGAGATCTGGGGTTGAGAAACAAATTGCATTTTGTTCACTGTATTGTTTGCTGTGACAAAATGGAAGCTAACATATTAAAAATATTTTTTAAAATAATAAACATTGAAAGAGAATTGGGGGCTTTTAAGGCATTAACAAGAAAAGTTTAATTTTCCAGCGAACCCTCTGGATAAGTGGGGCTTGATAGTACAACAGCCCCAAAAGTATGACAAAAAGGGAAAAATCTGTGTCGGCTTGAAATGATTAAAGGAAAGAAGCCCAAAGTCTGAGTTTGGTGACTGATCTCTCAGCCAGCACTTGGGCAGGAAGGGGACAAGTGACCCACAGGAGAATTGTGAGCATCTCATCTATTAATATAAAATCACCTGCTGTGGGTTACAGGAGACCCATGTCATCCTCTCTCTTGGGTTATTTTCACTTTGGGTAAGCAAACACCTGAAGTAATTTTTCAAATTACCTAAAGTAATTTTTTCATGTGAATGAGTGGTGATAGCTGTTTGAGTTTTTACAGGTCTGAATATTTTATTTCCATATTGATTTCTTGAACTAGAGTAAATGATTCTTTTTTTTTTTTTTTTT
>NW_012150297.1:577011-600995 GCF_000956105.1 Propithecus coquereli
AGCAAACACCTGAAGTAATTTTTCAAATTACCTAAAGTAATTTTTTCATGTGAATGAGTGGTGATAGCTGTTTGAGTTTTTACAGGTCTGAATATGTTATTTCCATCTTTGTCTTTTGAACTAGAGTAATTGTTTTTTTTTTTTTTTTTTATTTCTGCTTATTATGGCGGTACAGATGTTTAGGTTACGTATGTTGCCCTTGCCCTCCCCAGTAAATGATTCTTTATAGAATTCAGAGTTCAAAATATTCTTTCCCTAAGGAGTTTGAAGACATTGTTCTGTTGTCTTCTAGCAACCAGTACTGTTGACGAAGTTTGATGTCAGTTTAATTCCCTTTCCTTTTTATATACACCACTGCCCCATTGGAAACTTTCAAAATTTCTTGGAGTTCTGAAATTTCACAAGAATATGACTTTAGGGTTTTTCTTTTCACTCTGCGCAGCAGTCAGTGGGCCATTTTAATCAGAAGTTGGGGCTGTCTTTGCCATGGGGACGTCTTTGTTGATATCTTTGATGATTTCCTCCCTCCTTTTTCTCCTTTTGGAATTCTTATTAATGGCATATTGGACCATCCGAATCTACCATCCGCGAGCCGTGTCTTTCTCTTATGTATCGTGTTTTCATCTCTTTGCTTCTTCTGAATGTTTTCCTTTACTTTCAGATCACAAGCTCAGTCTTGTGTACATTCTAATAAAGTCAGTTCTTCTATTGGATTTTTTTTTTTTTTTTTTCCCTGTAATCATACCTTTATTCCTAAGCACTCTTTCTTTGTTCTTTTCTGGTTGAGTTTTCTGTGTTTAGCCGCTTTAACGAATTTCCCTAATGATTGTACGTGGCGTTCTTCTGTTGCCACTCAGTTTGAAGTTTCCGTGGGCTTCTTTTTAAGACCTGCCCTTCCCTGTGGCATTTGAGTCTGTGGTTTCTTTGGCTTATTCCTTGTCGATCTCATCCTAGTGCTTTCTGCCCTCAAGGAATTCCTAAGATTTGTGGCCTGCTAATGCCAGCCTTGTTTGTTTTTCTGCTGATATTATTTCATTCTTTTTCAAAATGTCTTTTTCATTATTTCACTGGGTCCTTGCATGGGAGAGAAGGATCTTATACTGAGTTCATCAGTATAAGATGAACTTATACTGAGTTCCAATTTGGACTGGAAGTCTCTTTTCTTTCTTAAAATTGCGTTCAGTTCTCTCCTTCTCTCTTCAGCTCCCTGGCTTGTCTCCCGAGGTTGCGTAAAGGTCCCCATGGTCAAGTGTCCTGGACAGTTCTCCTGGCAGGCTAGACCAGAAGATGTGGGTGCCCCCCGGAATGGTAGGTTTGTTGACCCAGGCACTGGGTATTCTGCGAGTGCAAGGATGAGAGAATATGGTTGTACTAATGCGGCAATTCCAGTGTTCACCTGTGCCCTGTTGAGGAAACATTGCTCTGGACGAGTTAGGTAGGCAAGGAAGACCTTCTTCAAGCCATTGCAATAGAGGTCACAGCTCAACTCTGAATACAACAGGGGCAGCTGGGGACTTGTAGCCAGTGGTCAGGGTTCAAGGGTCAGTGGATGGAAAATTAATAAGAGGAACTTGGCTAGGTTCTAGGGTTGTGGGGGTGGGGATTCTTGCTAAACGGGGCTCAGCAGACCAAGGACACGAGGCCTAGTCAAGAAGATGACCGAGGAACCTGTCTGAAGTGTGGTCAAGGAGAGGGAGTCCTTGTCGGCCCCATCCTCATTCCACCTACAAGGTCCTGTGAACTTTTCTGTTCAACGCTGGGATTCTTGACCTCCTGGCCATGTGGCTACCCTCCCCACTGTGATATCTCTTTATTTGCATAGTCCCGATTGATGACATTTCCTTAAAGCTTACTCATTGCTAACCCTTTCGCAGGCAGAACGGAGTCGTGTTTAAGCACAGGTTTGGAATGAGCGCTTGGGGTCAGATCCTGTCTCCACTACTTATTCGCTATATGACTTGGGGCAGGTCACTTAAAAATACCTCTTCCAAGAGTTAACTATTAATGTAATTGTGAATATCATTGCTCACTAAATGGAAGCTACCAATTATATCAGCATGATGTCGACCCAGACTCACACAATCTGGACCTCCTGAAGCCAGCCCCAACATACTCACTAGATCACAGCTAATAAACAAGTTCACCCAGGCATGGCAGATTGGGGAACATTTCACAGGTTCCAGTGACCAATAGCACGGCCTTCTTTCCTTCGATGGAAGCAGAAGCTCTGAGGCCCTCTCCGGTACCCCTCTAACTCTGAAAAACAGTCTGAGGTTTCTTCAGTTTGCACTGCACTAACTATAAGGAAAGTGCCCTAACTTCGTTCCAATAGCAGCATGCATCAAGGCCATCGGAATACTCTTTTATAATGGCATAATTATTACTGCAATTACCTACATCAGTCCTTAAAGTGCAGTGGAGTGTTACTGTTATACAGCTTCTCTGCCTTTCCATGCCTGGCAAACGCTTCTCCGCAAGTTGCCATCTCTTGCGTAGCACTGCTACCCTGTGAGGTTAATTGATACATCCTTCGTGGCCCCTTTGGAAAGTACATCTGAAAGCTTTCCCAAGTCTGATAAGGGGAGTGTGTGTGTTGTACAAACTTTGGGGAACAGGGAAAGGAGAAAGCCCTGTCATTTTTGTAGTAGGTTCAAGACAAAGGACAGAAATGGAACAGGGTCCTTGTAAATCGTGGGGACCGCAGACGTCGTTTCTGCTTTTGATATCATCTCGAACTTCTCAACTCTGCGACATTAACAGAAAAATCAGCGTCATCAAGAATATTACAGTGGGTGTCTAAGCGAACACGTGTCCCCTTCTGGCAAGCCTCAACCCTGACGTCACTTCCAAGACTGACGGCACAACAGGGCTGAAATCACCGCTGACTCATTGAATCCGAATCACCTGTACTGAGATGCCAAGTTACAGACGTCCTTTAAAGGGACTTTGGGACGAGTTGCTGGGAATAGTGCTGGTTTTTAGTGAAGTAGAAATGAAGGCAGAATACAGGTGATTTAGAAAGAAATTTTTTGTCCAATGCTGCATGAAGGGTTCACCAGAGAAACAGACCCAATGGGAGTGTGGGAGAGTATGAAGTGATTTATTATAAGAACTGACTCACGTGATCACGAAAGCCGACAGGTCCCGGGATCTGCCGGCAACAGGCTGGAGACCCAGGAGAGCCGATGGCATAAATTCCAGTTCAAAAGCCAACAGGCTTGGGACTGAAGGGCTGCTGTTTCGGTCCCAGTCTGAAGGCAGGAAGAAGCCGATGCCACAGCTCAACAGTGAGGCAGGAGCGGTCCCCTCCTGCTCGGACGTTCTGTTCGATCCAGGTCTTCCCCTGATTGGCGGAGGCCCGCCCGCAGCAGGAGGGCTTCACTCAGCCTACTGATTGAAATGCCAGTCTCATCCCCAGACACGCTCGCGGACCCCAGAATGACGTGGGACCAAATGTTTGGACACTCCCGACCCAGTCAAGTTGACGCATCAAACTAACCGTCACCAAGTGCCTCCTCCATGTTACTTTGGCGTTTGGACAGTCCCTTCAGCTTTCAGAAACATGAGGGAGGAGAGGCTAGTATGAGAGCAAATCCCTACCCACCTCCTGACTGTGTCACTGCTTTTTAAATGTCCCTGTAAATGTTGGCTGGACCCTTCACTCGGGCTCTTCCCGTGTTGACACATCAGTCACTGAACTGGGATGAAAGTAGTCCTTACTGAAATGCTTCCCTCCACTGCTCCCCCCTGTGAGGAGCAGGGAACCCGGGAGGAGGATGTCGTGGCTGTGATTCTTTATCGTACCATGCATTTTGCCTCTGTTGCAGGGATTTTTCAGAGACGAACAGAATTTGGTGTGAGAACCCGTGTTCCTCCTGCTTCTCCAATATTTCGCGTTTGCATACCCGGCTGATGTTTTCCTCCCTGAAGGAGTGAGGTGGGGGCTGTTGAAGGGTGTCATTGTGATGACAGCTTGCTTTCCTACGATATGGTTTTTCTAAAGGCAGGTCAGGTTAGTCTCCCTGGTGGTAAAGGTTGTCAGTGTAGCAACTATGCTTTTCAACTCACTGGTTCTCCAGCATCAGCGTCACCTGGGACTCAGGTCCCAGGGTGCTGGGATTCCAGGCGTGAGCCACTGCACCCAGCCAAAAATTTCTTAATGTGTCTGAGGGTGTTTTTGGATGGCACTTACTCTCTGTGTCTATCTATATATAGATATATAGAGAGATATCTCCTTCTGGGTCTGTTTCTCTGGAAGACTCAGACTAATGCAGATTTTGGTTCTCAGAGTGGTTCTAGAAGAACAGAATTTTAAGAATGAATTTTCTGAATTGGTTCTGGGGTTTCTAGAATCGGCTCTCCAGGCCATAGCATGAGCTATCTATAGAGATCTGCAAAATGCCATGTTGGATACCCCTACTAACCAATCACCGGTAGAAGCAAGGAGCTCGGTGACTCTGTATATGATACTTTCAAGCAGTTTTGGAAAACTAATGAATTTAATGACGTTGGTTAGTTGCTCCTAATAATATCACACTGGGCAAAGTGGTGAAAAAAACCGAGTGAGCTCAGGGATTCAGATTTCCAGCTCATGCACCACATCAGTGATCTAGGAGCTTCTACTTGTGCCCTGAAGGAGACCCTTATCTACCCTATGGAAGGGCTGAAACTGCTGCAAATCAAATGCTTCAGAATTGGCCCTTCACTTGGCTGCGTAGTGGGGGCGTTTGAGGGTAGTTGCTGTTCTGGGGACGTTAAGGAACTTGCACATGTTTGAGGCTGAAGCGAAGGAGGGAGCAGAGACAGGGAGAAGTTGAACATCGGAGAGCGAAGGGATAATGAGTGATGGGAATTCATGGAAGAGAAATGGTGCAAAAAAAAAAAAAAAAAAAAAGTCGGAGGTGCCAGAGATGGTCGTGGTAAAGATGTTTCAAGGCTATGGTGTCTACTTTAAACAAATCAAAGCCTCCTTTACGTAAGATGATTTTTTTGTCACTTCCCCTTCTTTTATTCTTTTAAAAAAATATCTCTTGACTCCTCGGAGCTGCTGTTTACTTTTACCTTTTCGACTCTCCCACTGTGCCCAGGAGCCTTTGTCTCCTGCCAGAATCCTCCCAGAGCTGTAACTCCACGTCCGGATGCATGAAGAGATGACTCGATACGGATGAATGAGCGGTAATGAATAGATTTTCAGCAACACAAGGCGTTTCAAGGATAAAGGAAAATTTCAGAAACGTATGATCATTATTGCTAAAACTGTGTTTCTACCACTTCTTGCTAGAATTGCTGTCAAGCTGTTTGACAGCTCCCCTGGGATCGCGTTCCCTGGCATTGCAATCGTCGGGAAGCACAAAAACACAGCTCGCTCTCCTCTGCTAACTATGGCCTGCTCCCTTGTAGCCTCAGAGCCCTCTGGCAGACTAGAAAAGCTTCAAAAATTACTTTGTACAGTTGCAAAAAAACAACCACCCTGCTAATGGCTGTGAGCAGATATGTGCCTGTGTGCTGTACGCTCTGAGTTCAAGACAACAAACATTTATTGAGGGCTTGTAAAAGAACAGGCCCTGGGATCCAAAGATTAATGAAGTATGGTTGGGGGATTCTGAGGGGGTCTTTCATCTCCCTCTGTCTTTTGAGTCCAGGTGGTATCGTCAGAGGAGTCAGCCTGGGATTAGAATAGCAGCTTTATTGCTGCTAAAGGTGGTCCGGAGAGCGTGGCTTGGACCCACGGCCATCATAGGCTTCTCCTTTCCTTGTCCAGGAATTGAACCTTCCCCCAGACACAGGCTGGAAACTGCTGTACCAGCGACTGCATGGAGGGGAGAAATCGTCCATGCTCGTGGGCTCTGGCGCAGAGATCTCTGAGAGAGGATTCAAAGGCAACCCGGGCAGCGAGTGTGCAGTGACCCTCTACCTCATCTCCTTGATCCTGTAAATAATTTTTTTTTTTCTCTCAGGAGGAAAAGTTTAACTGGAGTGGGTGGAGAGAAGGGTGGATGCTGTTTCTTCAATACTGTGGAGAAGAAAGAGAAATTTTCATAGATTCTTCATCAAAACAAGCATGAGGCGAAGGGAAGAGCATGATCTCTCCTATATCCTCCAACTATTTTGATCTTTTAACCCAGGGTTTTATAATGAAAGCTCTGGGCTTTCATTATAAGGATGGGGCTGCCCTCCTTCGGTGTGTGGTAGCAGTGCTGAGACACCAGGGCTGGGGGCGCATCCCGGGCACCGAGGTCATTGAGCTCTCACTTTCACGAGACCGCTCCTCGCTCACACCAACTACAGCTCTTCTGGGGGCCTTTCCAGCTTTGCCTGCAGAAGGTTCCATAGACAGAAGAGTGCATTGATTAACACCAGCACCATCCCACGCTCCAGACCAAAGGCTCGTTTTCCATTCTAGTTCTCACCTCAAGAATATCCAGACATGTTTTACTATAAGCCCAAATTGTAGCCTAAAAGTACCCCAGTAACATCATGCTGACAACGTAAAATTGCCCTGAATTAGAATACTCCTCCCACCGTTCAACTCCAAAAGGCAATTTATGTTCTTGCCTCAAGAAGCTCTCAATCTAATAGGATAAGACAAATGCTTAAACCAATAATTACATCCCAACCTGGACATTTTTTTTAGTAAAAACAGAAACATGTATAGCGGCTTAGAAAAGGCAGCATTCATTCTTTATTTTTTGAAAAGCAAGCTAGAGTTTAATATTTGTATGGTTTTTGGTCTTAGGTTAATAGTACATAGTCAGAAGTTGCTTGGGTTACTTCTCTCTTCCTTGTTCATTTAAAATATAGTTAGGTTCACTTGTTTCTGTTTATATTTAATTTGAGAGGTTTCCTCCACCCTTGTTGGTTTGTTCCTAGTTTTTTCCCCCCACTATTTAAAATACTAATATGATTTCAAAAGTCAGAGCTACTTAAAAAGGCAAATCCAGACAAGTGTCACTTTCCCTCATTCCTTCTTTTCTTCCCCCCAGCTTTATTAGGGTATAATCGGCAAATAAAAATCATATATATTTATAGTGTACAATGTGATGTTTTGATACGTACACACATTGTGAAATGATTAAATCAAGCTAATGAACATATCTGTCACCTCACATACTGTATTTTTGTGTGTGTGATGAGAACATTTAAGATCTACTGTCAGCAATTTTCAAATATACAATGCATTAACTATAGTCACCATGCTGTACAGTAGATCTCCAGAACTTACTCATCCTGTCTAACTGCAACTTTGTAGCCTTTGGCCAACATCTGCCCATCCCTTTAGCCCCTGTAATTACCATTCTACCCTCTGTTTCTGTGAGTTTGATTTATTTAGATTCCACATATAAGTGACGTTATGCAGAATTTGTCTTTCTGTGCCTGACTTATTTCACTTAGCATAATGTCTTCTAGGTTGACCCACGTTTTTGCAAATGACAGGCTGAATAGTATTCCATTGTATGTATGCAACAAATTTTCTTTATCCTTTCATCCACTGATGGACACTTGGGTGGATTCCATGTCCTGGCTATTGCGAATAGTGCTGCAATGAACATGAGGGTACAGATATCTCTTTAACATTCTGATTTCATTTCCTTTGGATATATACCCAGAAGTGAGATTACTGGATCATATGGTAGTTCTATTTTTATTTTGTGAGGACCCTCCATACTGTTTTCCATAATGGTATTGCCAATATACATTCCCATCAACAACGTACAAGGGTTCCTTTTTCTCCACATTCTCGCCAACACTTGATATCTTTCATCTCTCTGGTACTAGCTATTCTAACAGGTATGAGGGGATACCTCATACTAGATGTCTAGAGGGCAGTTTGACTCAAGAGCTCAGAAGAAAGGTCCGGACTATAGATGGAGATTTGGCTGCTGAAGTCGGGGATGTGTTCACCCAGCAATGAGAACAGAAGATGGCCTAGGGTGCATCCCTGGGCACACCAACTTTTAAAGGACGGTGGGGAATTAAGACCCAGTGTAAGAAAAGAGAAAGAATGGTGAGAGGGCATTGTCATGACAAGCAAAGACTGGACCATTTCAAGAAGGCTAGGGGCTAGGTTTATTATGCAGAAGAGTTCCAAAAGGAAACCCAAAAAGATTCAATGGGATTAATGAATTAGGACATCACTGGTTACTTTAATGAGAGCAATTTCAGTAGATTGGCAAGAGCCAGCCCTCTAGGGATTAAAGAGTGGATGGCGGTAGATCACATGGACGCAGAGTAGAAATTCTTAGGAATTTTGGTGAATGATGACGATGACAACAGTTGATGTTCCTGAGGGCTTACTGTGCGCCGGGCCCTGACTGACAGTTTACATGTGCTGTCTGGGATAAACCTTACAATATTCCTACAATGTAGGTACCATTATTTTCCCCATTTTCTGATTAGGAAATTGTAGCTGAGAATGTATGGAGAGGTTAAGTAATATGCCCAAGGTTCCACCACTAATAAACCGTGGAATGAGGATTCAAAGATACATCCTTCTGATGGTTCACAGCCCAGGCTGTAGGATGGTGGTAGCTTGGCCATGAGTCTGTTTATAAGCAGAGGGGGAAAACCCTGTCGTGAGGAGGTATTGACTATATATGTAGCAAAGAGAGAATAGTTGATGCATCAAGGTCTAAAGGAAGGATATTCGATCCCATTAAAAAATGGACCCCCTAGTTTTGGAAAGGAGTTAGGGACATCTCTTTGTCAAAGGCCAGAACAGATGAAAGAAGAACAGGTGAATACACATCCTGATGTCAGCTAAGGTAACACTCTTTTTTGAGATTGAAGTAACATTGGCTGAAGTCTCCATTCCACATCCATTGGGAAGTTCAATCCAAGATTTCTGTGAATTCCTGGAAGCTCATCTTCTCATGGTTTCTTTGGCTTTGAGTTTCTGCTTCCACTAAATTCTTCATCTTGCTTGTAACTCAACTCCCGGGGCTGTTCTTATTCCTTGGTTCCATGCCCACCCCGTTGTGGAACTCAGCACTCCTCCTCCCTAGTTTTTTTCTTGACTTTCCCCCAAATCACTCACATAAAGCATTTGTGCTTGTGGCAGATATTACTGAAGGCTTAGGGGATTTTATATCCTTAGCAACACAAATAACTTAAAGTCTAGAAATAGATATTTCTATTTTAAACTTTCTTGAGTCCCCCATCACTGGGAACTCTCCCCACACTCCAACCTCCTACACTGTCATTTGAGCCCCTTCCCTTCTTCCCACCTCCATCCGCTTCCTCTCCTCCAGTCCCCATGTTCTTGGACTTTTTTCAAAAAAAAAATGTAGATCTTATTAGCTATCTCTTTGCTTCACAGTTTTATCCTAAGCCATATTCTCTTCTTCCATGCTTCAAATGTCAGACCAAGGTAGTTTCCTAAATAAGAAGGCATTTTCCACCCCTTAAGAGGAACTCTGGCATCTACTAAAATAATAATTTTTTACCCTAGTACTTATAGATAGGTTTAAAGGTGGAAGGAGGGGATTTAAAAGAGATCATGTCTGTTGTCTTCTATCTCCTCAGTGAAATATGAGATATGCTCCTCGGTTCAGGTAGGGACGGGTCTAGTGACGATTTGGATAGCTGCGTTGGAGATTCTGTCAATAGAAATCTACCTGATTTCTAAAATTTCATAAAATACCACATTGACATAGAACGATTCCTTTAAGCCTACAAACTTGCAGAATTGATTTCTTGCTAGAGATGGATTATTCCATTTACTGAGTACTCTGGTCAATATGAGAAAAGAGAAAAAGCGACAGGGAAGGGAAAAATCAGAGCAAGTAAACCGAAGTGGGGAAATGGAGATCACAGCCTTTGCTGGTCTGTTCTGTCTCCCAGCACAGGCGTAGATACGCGCCACGCAGTTTCTTCCTTGCACTACCGGGGCTGGAGGGATGTTCATCTTGCAGTTGAAATAGGATAAAGGAGTCGTTTTAATTATCTATTGCTCCGTAACACATTATCTCAAACTTGGTGGTTTAAAATACAAATATGTGTTATCTCACAGTTTCTATAGGATAGGAATTCAGGAGTGGCTCGGCTGAGTGGTCCTGTCTCGGGGTCTCTCACGAGGCTACAGTTATCTGATGGCTTGACCGGGGCTGGAAGATCTGCTCCCAATTTTACGCATGTGGCTGTTGGCAGGAAGCCTTGGTTCCTCACCCACTCGGGCCTCTCCATAGTGTTGTCACGACAGGGCAGCGAGCTTCTGCCAGACTGAGTGATCTAAGGAAGTGAGAGCAACCACATGGAACCTGCAATACCTTGTGTCACTTCATCCTGGGAGTGACGTACCATCACTTTTGCAGTGTTCTACTGGCCACACAGATCAACCCTGGTTACAGTGTACGTGGGGACTACACAAGGGTGTGGATACCACGGGGCAGGGATGGGAGGCTGGTCATGTAGGGGTCTCCAAAAAATTGTGTGTGTGTGTGAGTATGTGTGTGAGAGTTACTTTAAAATGCCATGGAGATGTATAGTTAGATAGAGTAGACTGGTAGTTACCAGGCTTTTAGATTTAATGGACCAGTAAAATAAAAAATAATTGGAGAAGGGGTACCAAAATAAGTATGTTTCATTAGTTTTCAGCTAAAGAAGATAAAGAAAAAGCTGCCATCTACCACCACTATCATTTCATAAAAGCACATTTTGATATAAAAAAGGGAGAAGGACATCTCAGAATAAAGGACAGCCCTTTTAACCGAATAATTTTAGCTTTATTAAAAACTCAAAAACTTGTCTTTGCTTTTCTCATTTAACTGTGGACTAATGAAAACTGCATCCTACCTTGGTCCACAAACCGTCCCTCAGGAACCACTGAGCTAGACCATGGAATGCTCTAGTAACTTTTAAGATGATGATGACAATCCTGAAGAAACATATAATAGTCTGAAAAAAAGAACTTGAAATGGTTGATATAAAGAGATAATAATTTTACAAAATTGCACTCATGAGCTGGAAGGAAGCCACAGAATTGGCAAATATTTAATGTGTCCGTTTTGTGATTTTTTTCTATTAATTTGTATTCTAAAATTTAAATATTCAAATTTACATGTTTATTATTTAAGCTAATTAAATATGAAATAAAAAAGAAATAGAGCATCATCATATTAATAGCATCAATGTACATAAAAGTAATACAAATGCAATAGTGGTATTTGAACTTTAAAGTGTTTTCCTATTAGTATATTTGATGTACAGTTAATATATATTTGAATTATTTGCATCATTTAAGTCAAGTATCCTTTTTCTAAATAATCACCTTTTCACTTTAAAGATATGCTTCTCTTAGTAGCCTGTGTGATGTAATTATATGTGTTTCTTTTTACATGAGGATGAAATATCTGACACTCTATCCGTTGGAGATGAGCTTTGGATTGTTGGTTTTTTGCCCCCCTAATTCATGGATTTGTAGAAATGTGGTCACATTTTTATTGAGTTCCATTTTTGACCTACGGCATAGTATCTGCAAAGCTGAAGGCTTGAGTTGGGGAAGGGATTAATGAAGATATTGTGCTGGGATTGACTTGGATCCTACTAGAATCATACTTTCACCACTTAGGTTGAGAATTGATTTTGAGTAATATTAAGGAAAATGGAAGAAAACTTTCTTTTCAATAAAATCTTGTTGCAAACCTTCATGAATTGGTTTAAAACCTGCACATTTTTCTTTTGAGAATCCATTTGGTAGAAACTACTATATATTTTTTTCCATATATAAACTCCAAATGTTATTAACAAGTTATATATATATTCTAGAAGTATTTAGCTTGATTAGTTTTGGGAATTGCATTTTCAATTTTGATTTTACAGCCAAATTGGTTAAGTAAGAAGCTAATTGATGTTCTTTAAGAACCTCTGTGACATTTTGCCCATTTTCAATCGGAATGCCTTGTTCACATAAGGCGTTTTTAAGTGGAAGTAGTGAGCAGTTGATTTTTTGAATCTACAAATAACTTTTTTTGGTGTAAGGACAATCCTGGAGTCATTGAGCTGCATACAAATGTGACACTGGAACTCAGCCATCTACACTGTGCCTAATTTTACTTCTTTCCTCTGGTTATATCTCTCATTACGCTCAGTTCCTCCAACAGTCAGACCATGTTGTGGCATGTTGTATCTAACTGAGCACATTTTTTGCTACTCACTGGCATAATTTAGGGTAAATGTTAGATGCCTTTATGTTTGCCTTAGGGAACATTTATATCATTATATGGAACTTCCAGGAGCAAGCCTGGAAAATTTTGATGGTATTTTGATATCCAGTGTTGGTCCTAGCTAATTTGAATCTTAATTGGTCATTACAGGTTAGGTGTCTTATGTAACAGATGAGAATCAGGCTAAGCTTCCGGACTTGAAACTGGTACAAAATTTATTTTTCATAGCCACATGGCAAGGTAGAGAATGCTATGACATGAGGTAATGAGTTAACAAATACTTTTTTTTTTTTTTTTTTTGAGACAGAGTCTCACTCTTTTGCCCGGGCTAGAGTGAGTGCCGTGGCGTCAGCCTAGCTCACAGCAACCTCACACTCCGGGGCTCAAGCGATCCTTCTGCCTCAGCCTCCCGAGTAGCTGGGACTACAGGCATGCGCCACCATGCCCGGCTAATTTTTTTTCTATATATTTTTAGTTGTCCAATTAATTTCTTTCTATTTTTAGTAGAGACGGGGTCTCGCTCTTGCTCAGGCTGGTTTCGAACTCCTGAGCTCAAACAATCCGCCTGCCTCGGCCTCCCAGAGAGCTAGGATTACAGGCGTGAGCCACCGCGCTCGGCCAACAGATACTTTTTGACAGGCTGGGCGTGGTGGCTCACACCTGTAATCCTAGCACTCTGGGAGGCTGAGGCGGGAGGATTGCTTGAGCTCAGGAGTTCAAGACCAGCTTGAGCAAGAGTGAGACCCCCCCCCGTCTCTACCAAAAAGAAAAAAAAAAAAATCAGCCAGGCATTGTGGCGTGCACCTGTAGTCCCAGCTACTCCGGAGGCCGAGGCTGGATGATTAGCTGAGGCAGGAGGATCGCTTGAGCCCAGGAGTTTGAGGTTGCAGTGAGCTACAATGACGCCACTGCACTCGGGGCAACAGAGTGAGACTCTGTCTCAACAAAAATAACAAACCAAAAAAGCAAATACTTCTTGACAATAAAATGTGCTTTGTCTTGGAACTGATTATCACAAATTATCTGTGAACCACCCAAACTGCCCCACCTTTGGCCAGACAAAAGACAGCCACTTTTAAAAGGTAACATCAAAGCCAACACTTTCAGAAAGTGAGCCCTTTAGCCAGGGCATGAGTGCTGTCCCTGGAGCCTTAGAAGATGACCTTTTGTCTTTTTGGCACTAAGAGACCAAAGAGAAGAGTAACCTTGGAACCTCCATCTAGAAATTGTCATGCATTGTCCTAATTATAAGCCGCAAAATTGCTCAATCATTTATATATAGAAAAGATCTCGAATAGTGGTTGTCAGCACTTTCTTTTAAAATCAAAGCCTTGCAGATAGTTCTTATCTGACTTAAACTCACTGATAATTCCTTTTGAAGGTTGCTGGGGGTCACCAGTGGCTCGCTTGTGATTGATCTAGAAGGCTTGCTGAGTGGACCGTGCGTCTGACAGTCATCGCCATGGAAGGTGACCCCTGGACCTCCCTCCCTGAGGCTTGAAGTAATGATTATACCAGTTTCTCCTTCCTTAGGACTAAAACCCCCTTCTCCTGGATATCAAACATCTTGGGAAGAATAAGTAATCAGTGGAGATCCCCTAAAGAGCATTTTGCTGAAATCTGTAAAGTGAAGAATTTCCTGGTAAAAGAAGACAGTCTGGTTTAGTGTATTTGTCACTCTCTATGGATTTTATATGGCTCTAACATCTACACCTCAAACTATAATTCCCTTGCGAAAGAAAGAAATGCTTACTAACTTCTCTAGACAGCCAATCTTTTGTATCATTTCTACATTTGAACTCATTTAACAAATCACATGCCTCAGTTAAATCCATTAGTGCGGCATGCAATTCACATTACCTTTGTCAGCATTTGTCTCTACCTGCAGTACAGCATTGTTGTTAAGATTTCAGGCTCTGGAGTCAGACAGCTTGGGTTCAAAAGCTGGTACCACCGCTTACCAGGTGTGTGGTTTGGGAAAGTTACTTAACCTCTCTGGGCCTCAGTTTTCTCCTCTGTGAAATGGGAATAATAATGTTCCTTACTGTTTAGGATTGGAATACAAGAGACAATACATGAAATGTGCTTAGAGCAGTGCCTGGCTCTAACATAACTAACAACTCAATTATTTTCAGGGAAGAATATTATAACTTTAGTCACTAAAGGCATGTTTGGTTGCCAGGGACAGAAACCTATTCATGTTAGCTTAAATAAATATTTATAGTAAGGTGCCATAAGCGACCTCAGGGACCCCCAGTGACAGCTGGGACATGTAGGTACCAGAGCCTGAAAGTCAACAGCATCTGAGGCTTCTCCCTCCCTCTTCGCGGGTTGATTTGCTCCCTTCTTGTGTAGGCTCTATTTTCTTCTATTTTCTGCAGAGCAGCTTGCTTGGCTTGTCACCGTGCACGTGTCCAGGAAGTCTTTTCCCAAAGTCTGTGTAAGTTACTAGGTCAGGCACTCGTCATCACGTGACTCTGTTTCACACTAGGAGTTCACCAAGTTTCCAGGTGAGAGGAAGTCCAGGCACCTGGGGCCACAGCAGATGAGGTGATGCAGAAGTACAGTGGCTCCTTCCAAAGGCTGCTAGTGTCTTAGGTTCTCTAAGAAGGTGGTGTAATGGGGGGTGGTGGTGGCAGTAATTGGCAACTCTAGAATAATCATGGTCATGATCAAGGATGACTAAAGGCTCCTTGCTTTGAATATGATTACTTATTTTTAAAAACTCATTGAAGGATGATATTAGAAAAGGGCATTTAGAAAAGGGCACATGTGGGAAGTACACAGCTTGATGAATCTGACAAACTGAATAAACCTGTGTAACCAGCACCTGGCTCAAGAAACAGCATTATCACTGCCTGTGTAGGTCTCTCTGCTCCCCTCTAGTTACAACGCTCTAAGGGGGGATTAGTTTTGCCTGTTTTTATACCGCATTTCAAAGGAATCATACACTATCTACTTTTTTGTGTGTCTGGCTTCTTTTTCTTAACACTGTGAGATTCAGCAATACTGTGTATATCTGTAGAGCATTCATTTTCATCGCTATAATGTATTGTGTGTACGAATACACCGTACTCATCTAGTCCACCACTGATGGACATCTAGGTAGTTTTCTGTTTTTGTCTGTTCCTAACAGTGCTGCTGTGAACACGTGTACGTTATTGCTGACGACTTTTATCACCAGAGGTTTATACAAGGTGTAGTGGATTACCTTCCATCACGTGTAACTGAATCAACAGTCTCTTACGGGTGAGTACTGTTGGGCTTTTTATCTGGTGACTTTTTTTCACGCACTGACTTTCATGGTTTGAGGGCAGGACCATATTTTAAACGTTTTGCATACGTGGTAGAACCTTGTGTATATTTCAGTAGGTGCTCAACTATTTCCTGACTGAATGAATGAGTAAAGGAATGAATGAATGGTGTGTGCCTCCCTCTTTTCTGGGGATAAGTCCCCAGCTGCCGCATTTAGAACAGGCTGACCTGCTGCTTAGCCAAAGCTGATTGATCAAGGGGTGGACAAGTGACCCAAGCTGGGCTGACCATGTCTCTCTTCTGGGAATTTAAAATTTGGAGCCAAAAGAAGGGAACTGCTTATGCTCGGTCCTTTTGATTGTGCTCTAGAGAGAAGGCCCAGGCACCTGCTCTTGGGTACCGAAGGCATGATGGATCCAGCTCTTCCCTAATTCCTTGGTGCAGGTAAAGATCTATATATATGATTGTTAAACAATGCAAAACTATCTTGAATTAAGTTAAAAAATGCACAGTAGAGATAATAAGTGCTGTAAAATGTCAAAATATGGAGAGATCCGTGAAGACTAGCTTCATTGTGCATTCTGTTGCCTTGGCTTCTTTCTTGAGGAGAATGTGATCGTGTTTTCCAAGCCAGAAACTGCTTAAGTATTGAGGCAACAGTCCAGGAGAGGAGTGATGGGGACTTGAATCAGGGAAGTAGGTATGGGATTGCAGAGCATGGGTGTAGAGATCCTATGGTAAAGGCTTTCAGTCTTGGAAATTGATTGAATGTGGGGGAAAAGAGAAATCAAAGATGATGCCAGGTTTTGAGTTTCTGGGTTAGGAAGGATAATGGTAACATTACTATAAACAAGGACATGCAAGGAGAGCAAAAGGGGAAGGGATAAAGGTGGATTCAGCGTGGGATACATTAAGTCTAAGATCCTGGTGAGACCACCAGATTGTTCTGGTCAAGAATATGGCAGTGGCTCACACCTGTAATCCTAGCACTCTGGGAGGCCAAGGCAGAAGCATCACTTGAGGCCAGGAGTTTGAGACCAGCCTAGGCAACACAGTAAGACCCCCGTCTCTACAAAAAGTAGAAAAATTATCCTCGGGGGTGGTGGTATGCACCTGTAGTCTCAGCTACTCAGGAGGCTGAGGCAGGAGGATCGCTTGAGCCCAGGGGTTCGAGGTTGCAGTGAACTATGATCAGGCCACTGCACTCCAGCCTGGGCAACAGAGCAAGAGCTTGTCTCTTAAAACAAACAAAAAAAAGAGACTTAGAGTTCCATCTAGCCTCTTGAAGTCTCAGTTCCCTATCTATAAACTGACACTTCCCTGTAAGGATTAAAGTAAGACAGGGCATATAAAGGGTTTAGCTTATTGCCTGGCAATTAAGTATTCATAAAATATGTATTAATAGAATGATGATGATGGTGTGATGATGGCCAGAGTCTCTCTGGAAAACAGGGACTGGAGCGTTGCAGCAGGGATCTGCTTACAGGTGGAGATGAGGCAGGCAATTGGCTGCAATTGGCAAGAAGACAGTGTGGAGAGGAAAAATAAAGTAGCCCAAGTCCTACACGATAGGAGACAGAGAAGGAACAGGAGCTCGAGGAGGAGACTGAGATAGAACCGTTTGGGAGGAAGAAGGAGAAGCAGTAGAGTGCAGGCTCACAAGACCCAAAGGAGGAGGGGTGCCCTGCAGCAGCCGGGGCTCCCATTAAGTCAAGGATGCACTAAATTTCAGGTGAATATTCTTTTTCTTCCTAAAGCGTGGTTATTGTTAAAATCAGATACACTGACCTCAAGGGCAGCAATGTGTTAAGTTACTCAAACGTAAAAGAAGACGGAGTGTTCCGGGTAGCAGGTATCTGCACGTCCACGCTCGCCAGCGTGGAGGTGAACCAGCACCTGGTAATTCTCCCCGTCTGCTGTTGTGTCTCCTCCCACACTGCCAGGCTCTGGCCTGCTGCTGCCACGCACCCCTGGAGGGCAGCCAAGTGAGTGAACTGTAAGAAAAAAGAAAGACAATTCGTGATGCTTGGAGAACAGTTTCCCCCATTTTCATTTCCTGAATGCTTCCGATTTTTACACTTCGCTTCCCCCTCTCTTTCCTGGACAAATTGGCAAAAGTTAGAAAGGAGTTGCTTTTGTACACATGTGCTGGTGGTCGGACTTTGAAAGTGCATATTTATAGTCATAAAGGGGAAAGGAGAGGAAAGGATGACGTGTGAGGAGGAAGGAGGAAAGCAGAGGGAGACAGTGATGTCAGGAAAGAGGAAAGGAAGAGGAGGACCAGAAAGAAGAGGGGCTGGTTTTGGATGGGGAGAGGGTGAGTTGCTTTAGAAAACAGGTTGCTAGGGGTTTATTAAGTTTTGTTTTGCAAATGGAATCCTTAGCCCAAACTTTCTGCCTTTTCCCAGCCTCCTAGCTGGAGGTCTGGGCTGGGCTCCACCAAGAAGGGCGAGTGGACGGCTGGACAGCCGGGGAGCCCGTCTCAGGGGTGCAGTTCTAGTAAAAGTAACGGACCACCCAAGCTCAGGGAGAGGAGCCAGGCCTCCGCCTTGGCCCTGATGTGTTTGGGGTTCCCTGGTGAGGAAACCGTGGAGTAGAAGCCCTGTCCTCTGGGAATTAAAAACATTAAAAAAAATACACTTGAGGCAAATTTGATCTTAGATCATACTGCAGTTATAGATTTAAAAAGACGGTTTTAACTCTTCCTTAACAGTAGTGACCAGGTGTCTTTTAAAGTTGGCAGCTATGCCCCCCCTCACCTGTTTGTTACCCAGGTCCTGTCCATACCCACAAATGTGGGAACGAACAGTCACGTGTTCCTGGGGACTGTGGAGTACGTGCACTTTGGAGTTCACAGGGTTTGGCTCTTAAGTGTTTAAAACGGTATCCTTGTTTCCTTCATTGTTTTGGTGGATCATCCCCCACAACTGGATTAACCTGTTGTTTTTGCAAAGCTCCGGGATTTTCCTAAGCATCGGCGCCGCCCGGCCCTTTCTTTGTTGTTCAGTATTCAGAGTGTTTCCACTCTGCAGGCCATTGCTGGGCACAGGCCCCTGTGTTTAGGGAGGCCTTTTCCCTGGGGATGGTTTATTTTTGACTCAAGGGAGCTGTGACGTGACTTTCCCGGGCCCGCGACCCTGTCGAAGCGGCGGAGGCTCTGGCGTCAGGCCGGTTTCAGGACTTTCGGGAGCCCGCTCCTCGCGCCCCTCAGGCGGCTTTAGCAGGACGCGAGGCGCAGGGCCCGGAGCGCGGTCCTCCCCGTGGCCCGCACGGGCTCCCGCCTTTCCCGCTCGCGCCTCCCACAATCCCCGGCGCGCGCCGTCGCGGACGCGGTCCGGAAAGTCGCGAGCGCGCGCGCGCCCGCCCGCCCCCGTTCGCGAGCGCCGGCTTCGGCCATTTCCGGCCCGGAGCACTTCGGCAAGTTCCGCAGTCGCCTGTCGGAAATGGCTGCCGGCCGGCAGGGGGAGCGGGTGATCCGGCGCGGCCTGGAAGGCGGGCGGCCGGCGGCCGGAGCGGCTTCTGGGACGCCGACTTTAGCGCAGGCGGCGGCGGCGGCTCGTCCCTGAACTGGAAGCCGGTAGGGCTCCTGGCGGCGCGTGAGGCCGAGGAGCGGGGGGAAGCGCCGGGAAGGGCTCGCGGGAGGGACCCCGGGGTGGCCCCGGCGCAGGGGACGCGGCGCGCGGGACCGGGTCCGGCTGTGCCGGGGAGGCTGCTGCCGGGGCGGCGGGAGGCGGGCAGCCTCGGAGCGGAGTAGGCCCGCCCGGCGTCCCGGGGGCCTGGGCGGAGGACCACGAGGCCCTCTGCCAGCCGCGAGGAGGGCTAACGGGTCTCGGTGGGGCTGGACGCAGCACCTCCCACCCCCACGCCCCCTCTCGCCCCGTTTGCGCTGCTCGGGACCCACCTCCACCCCTTTTTCTGGAAGCCTGGCTTCAGCTGTTGAGCTGCTTCTGCTCCCCGAAGCTCTCCACCCTCCTTTGCCCGCGGTGTTTGTCCAGCTGCTGGCGGGGAGCATCATCTGCCGACGAAGGCGCAGCCCCGGACTGCGCCCCCCCTTTCCCCACGCACACCCTCCTCATCTGCTCCGCGCCGCTTCCACTCGGAGTCGCCTGCTGCTGTCCCTCTGGCTCTTTTTGCCGGGCTTGCCTCCTTTCCTGATGAGCCACAGTAAGAATAGCCACTTCCTGTCCAAGGGTCCAGGTGCTGCTGCTCTCTGCGTCTGGGGTCTGGCGCCCGGGCCCAGCCCCTGTGGCGGTGGCCTAGCGCTGCGGGGGCCGGAGGGGTTGCGGGGTGCTGTCTACACGCCTGGAATCTGAGCCCTGCGACCTGGCCTGCCCTGCGGGGGACAGTGCCAGTCCGGAGCCTTTTGGAGATCCGGCAGGGCTGCCCGGCTGCAGATGGGGCGCGCTCTGTCTCTTCCCCACATGGAACAGGCGGTTCGGCTCTTTTTTAGATGTCTGTGGCTCTCAAAACACTTAAATTTAGTGGATTTCCCTGCCCCCAACCCCTCTGGGACGGTTTTTCTTTTTAAAAATTTTAAAGGCTTCAAGTTCTCTTGGTGGAGGAGGAAACGCGGAACACCACATGCCCATTTTTTTTCCCATATGTGATTTACTTAAGAGACGTCTTTAGCATTTCTTCTCCTCACTTTGTCCTATTCTTTCTCCAATTTTGGAAGCTTCACTTTTGAAGGCTGGACTCCCCATGTTTTCTTTTGCCTGTCTGTAGTTTTCTGTGTTTTGCTAGACAGTTTTGCATTCTGGTACAGTGACTGTAACTGCGACCACAGCGCCCGGGACAGTAACGTGTGGGGCGTTCTCAACAACTTACGTATGTAGCAGGGGGACTTTTACGTGTTTCTTGATGAAAGCAAAACCATTTTCTGAAACTGATGTGTTTAACGTGGTGTGTTAAAAATACCTTATCTTGTGGGACTGTCCCATTCTTCTGCCTGGGGGAGCCTGAGGGGACATTCTTATGAGTAGGAGAGAAGCTAACCCAAATGCTTTTTGAAAGAGAGTTAGAATTGTGGAACTCCAGAGTTCTTTAAACATTAGGTATTTAATACCCGAAGATGTGAGAGGCGTATCTACTAACAATGATTGACAAGCAGGTGTCTTCATTCCTCCACCCCTCACTTTTCTAAGGGAAAGAAATCTGTTATTAAATATTTGGTATGTAGTTGACATCTTTTAGTGATTAGGCCTCAGATTTAATCTCTGAGTAAAAAGACTTCAGAAAGGTCACAAGTGAGTTAGGGGTAGGGTTAAGCCTGAGAAATGGACTTCTTGGAGAGAGAGGAAGGCCCCAAGGATGGTTTGAAGCCATCAGAAGAACGTCTGCAGACTAGATAAAGACAAGCCCTTTTCTGCAGGGCTCTAGGTTAGCTGCAGAGAGGGAAGTCATTGAAAGGGGTGCAGGAGTGTGGCAGCGGGTGGTGGGGTCCCTATCCAAGTTGAGACCGGTAAGTCGTCTTCTGAAGAGGGGTTGGAGGTATTCCCTGAAGTTGAATCCGGTATTAGGAGAAAAATGACGATCCCACCAGATCTACTCTAGGTAAAGCTTTCAGTGCCTTTGCATACAGTTACTCCAGAGCGAGGCAAGGAATGGGGACCAGGGTCCTGTCCTTTACATACAGTCTTAAAATTGCCTGCTACATTATGCTGGATATTAAGCTTAGCTCAGAAAACTTTTGTTAACATATTTCTTTCCATTTTATTTTTGTTTTCCTCCTAATTTTCAGTAATTTCTTTTGAAAACCTATAGTGATAGGACAGCTAAGTAAGAGGAAAAAGGATTTTTCATGTTTGTAGGTTCCATGAAAGTAGCAGAGTTCAGGCACATGGAGCTTGTGAACTTAAGAGGGACAGAGATAGCCTCACCTGTAATCTTGATCTTTTTTTCCCTGTCTGGACCCATCACACATTTTCAGTCTTTCACATCTCTTGGGTGATGTTACTAGGTGGAAGAGAAGCAGAATTTTAAAAATCTGTAATCTTGAAAATAGAGGAGGAACATGGAGAGTCATGTGGTGACATACTTACCTGTCCTACACGGAGGCCATAAGGTACAGCGTAGTGGATTGCTCCTGTGCACCCAAATGGCCCGTTGACATTCCAGGGATAGAGCTGTGGGAAGAATAATGGTAGAGTCTGTTGCAGAGTGAAAGCGGCGTATTCATAATATGCAACAAAACCTACTATGTACAATGATATGAACATACAATCCGTAACTGAACTAGCAAGGCTGTGCTCCAGGTAAACTTTATTTACAAAAACACGCAGCTGGCTGCAGTTTGCCAGCGCCTGCCCTGCAGAATCACTCCCTCACACACGTGCCTGTACTTTTGCGTATTCCTCCATTTGACTGCCCAATACCTTTTAGACTGGTCAGTGATGATAATGATTAACATTCTGGATGTTTGCTTTGTTGTCTGTTTTCCCTGTTATCCTCTCCTCTTACATTGTCATCATTTCAACCCTCTTCACCTTCCTTTTAACCATTTTTCAGCAAATATCTGATACTTCAAGGGAAGCATAAAAAAAAAGAATTAGGTTGGGAACATGCCCTTACCATGTATAATATGAGAGGTAAGACATATATAAACGCACTTTGATGGTAGATTATAATAATGTCTTAAATTACTATTTAACTTCTTTGTCGTCATATAATACTTTCATATGTTTTTTCTTACATAGATTTTGATCTTTATAATCACTGAGATAGGAGGCTAAAAGTTACAATATTCCTTTTTATTTTTATTTTTGTGAAGGGAAAGGTAGGTAGGAAAGAAACTGAGGCTTGGGGAGGTTATTTGACCAAGGTCAGATGTAGTAAGTGGCAGGATTCTTGAACTGGTCAACAAAATTTGACCCGTCCCCAACTACATTCTTGCAGCCCATTCTTAAAGCTTTCCCTTGGATTGAGCTGTGTATTGCCTCCCTGTGAGTGTGACCTTTTAGGGCCACACAGAACAAATTTGTTGCTATTCCCTGTGGCAGTTCTTGAGGTGTTTGAAGATGACCGTCGTGTTTCCCCATGACACAAGTCGCAAACTGGTGTGCATGGATCAAATAAAGCCTGCCCAACTTACACAAAAACTTAAATTGGAAGCCAACTTTTAGAAGTGAGATTTCACATAAAATATCTATTTCTGTCTTAAGAAAGAAGTGTAGCATTTGGTGATAGAGCTCACATTTGTGATGCCAATAATGTCCCTTATATGCTGAATATACTCTTCATTTTGCTCAAGTCCCTACCTGCCAGCTTAACTCATTTACCTGACTTTCAGGTAGTAAATCTGACTGTGTAGTCGTCGAGATTGCCATCCTTTCATCGGTCTTCTACTCTGGGGGCTAAATATTCCCATTTCATTAGATGTTTCTTCCTTGACAATTTCAAATCCCTTAACTTCTTAGTCCTCTGTCCTCCATTTATTTTGTTAATGGCCCCCTTAAAGTGTGGCGCTCAGTGCAGAATACAGGATTCGACATACAGTGTGGACTGTGGAACGACAGAGTACAGAGTAGAGGGACCTTCACTTGTTTGTTTTCCATACCCTGTTTAAAAAAAAGCAAAACAAAAAACCAAGGTGATAGGTTTTTTTCCCTAGCAGCCACATACTCTTGACTCATGGAAGTTATAGTCAATTGAAATTACAACTCTGTGTTCACATGTGCTACTAGACTAAATCATTTCCATGTAGTTTTGAGATCTGAGTACTGAACTCTATTAAATGTCATCTGCTTAGATATTCCAGGCTGACTCTCTTTTTTTGTATCCTGGGTTTTCTTCCAATCTTGACTTATTCCTCCTGGTGTGACTTCCTTTATTTCTGAAGTAGAGCTGTAAAGTATAAAAGCACTGTGGCTTAGAGTGGAGAAAATAGTTGATGAGGTCCCAAACCTTATTAATGGATTCTGTAGAAAATTAAGGCGGGCCATAAAGGAAAGCATTGTGCTTGAGATCTTGGAGGTGAAACAACAAGAGGTCTTGGGCATAGCCTTGCTGCCTTGAGTTGATATGTTGGTGAAATTTTCCCTGCAGTGAAACATACACATATACGCTTTTTGGGTGCAAGGCAATTGTAAGTCAGTGAGGGCCTGGCAAGTAAAAGGATCTATGAGGTCATCTGGTCTAACCCTTTAATTTATGAGTTAAAAAGGGACAAGGAGCCTGTGAGTCAAGAGAAACAAGGAATTGCAAAGTGAGGGGACCTGATGAATCAGAAAGATGGTGATGATAAAGGGACAGCAAAGCTCGAGTCCCAAGTTGAATTCCCCCCATGGAGGCTGAAGTAGGATGCCTGAGCCAGAAGCTGATTGACGTCTGGTGTAGCAAACTTTTACTTCAGTTTCTTTCTCTCTTTTAGGGAGGCCCAGGGCACTAATGATATCAATTTAGAAGTGCCACTGTTGGTGTTTTTGCTTCTGTTTGTTTTTCTGTTCAGAAGTACGTATGCATTTCAAACGTTTTGTATCATACTGGATATATGGCTTTGAACTTGTATTTTTCCACTTAATGTTATATTGTGAACATTTTTCCATTTTATTTAAAATTATTGAAAAGCTT
>NW_012150297.1:603799-604218 GCF_000956105.1 Propithecus coquereli
AGTTCCTTTGTATTTTGTGATTTGTCTGCTAGTGGCGTTTGTGGAACAACTCTGGACTTAGAAATCTGCTCTTGAGGCCAAAGAATACTGGTCTTTCCTTTTCTAAAAGCCCTGTAACAAGGCTGGCTCAGCTCTGGTTCTCTGATTGTATCGTAGTCTTGACTTAAGTCAGTAGATCAAGGCACAACCAGTTTTTCACACTTGATTGTGGCTTTTAATTGCTGATGATGTTCTATTTCCCTTAAATCATCTAGGTTAAGTTTATCCAATAGGAAACTACAGAGGTTGTTTTGTGAAAAAAACATGGCCTTGGCCTGGTGCGGTGGCTCACACCTGTAATCCTAGCACTCTGGGAGGCCAAAGCGGGCGGATTGTTTGAGCTCAGGAGTTCGAAACCAGCCTGAGCAAGAGCGAGACCC
>NW_012150297.1:606645-609720 GCF_000956105.1 Propithecus coquereli
ACTGCAGCTAACTGCCAAGTCTAGGAGTGGAGACGGTGAGAAGAGGGCCAAGGACAAACCTGTGTATTTAGGGAGTGGTGAAAAGGAGCGGTTGCAATGGGCGACCAGGAGAGTGGATGACTGAGGGGTGTAAAATACGGACCAGCAATATGAGATGCGGAGACTGGGTGACAATGGCAAAATACTTTGATAGGAAAAATAAAGGAAAATATGAATAAATGGAGAGAATTTTTTTCCTTCTGGATAGGATTAACAATATTAAAATAACACTTCACTACTTAAATGAATACTCTCTACTTAAATGCAGTATAATAGAATTCTATTTATGTGTTTCAGTATTTTCGTGCCTATATTCATGAGAGAGATTTGTAGTTTTTTTTTTGTACCGTCTTTGGTTTTGGCATTAGGGTAATGCTACATTTATAAAATGAACTAAGAAACATTCCATCCTCTGGAAGAGATTGTGTAGAATAGTGTGTAGAATAGAATGTGTTTATTTTTCTTTAAATGTTTAGTAGAATTCTTCAGTGAAACCATCTGGGGCTGGAGATTTATTTTCTGGGAGTTTTTAAATTATGAAGTCAATTTATTTAATAGTTACAAGACTGATTCAGATGATCTATTTCATACTGGGTGAGCTGTGGTAGTATTTTTTAAGGAATCCGTTTCATTAAGTGTGTAGAGTTGTTGGTAGACTGCCCTCGCTGTCTTTTTGATGCCTGCAGGGACCATGGTAACAGTCCCTTTTTCATTCCTGATATTGGTAAATTGTGGGTTTCTTTCTTTGTTTCTTTGTTATTCTTGCAGGTTGTCTTATTGATTTTTCTCTTTTTTATTTCATTGATTTCTGCTCTTAATTTCCTTTCATTGGGTTTATTTTGTTCTTTTTCTAGGTTCCTTAAGTAGAAGGATAGGTTACTGATTTGAGACTTTTCCTCTTCTCTAATGCAAGCATTTCATGCATAAATTTTCTCTTAGCACTACTTTTAGTTGTGTCCCACAGATTTTTTTCATCTACAATATCTTATTCTTTACAGTAACCCTGGTGTAGGCGGAGGGGTTTTCAGCCTCACTTTTCAAAGGAGGAAATAGACGTGGAGAGATCATGTAACATCCCTAAATTCTCAAAGCTGAACTGAGTCCTGAGCCAGGTAGTCTAGCTGCCAGTCCCTGTGGCCTCCAAACCTCCTCTTTTCATTTTACAGGGTATTATTTGCTTTGAATCAGTCCATATAGGCTCCAGATTTCAAACTTGATAAAGGATGAATATGTAAACTAAGACTTTCAACTAGTATTATTTATTGAGCAGTGACCTGGTGCTATGTGGTATTCTGTAGGGGGATTTCAAAAGTGCTGACAAAAATAGTTTCATTTTGTAAGGAGTTTTTAACGGAGCTGGAGAGAAAACTAATGAACAAGTGGTTAAATTCTGAGTTCTCTGATACTAACTGAGTACAGTGGGGAGTTTAAAGAGTTGGGAAATCCATTGTAGATTTTATGAATGAGGTAAGACTTGAAAATGGCCCTGAAGGGCAGTAGGATTTGTATAAGTGGAAAAGAATAAGAATGTCATTCCCAGTGTTTGTCAATGTGTCTACTGGGGAGTGAGACGGGGAGACTGGGACAAGACCACAGCTTGAGCCAGCTTTCTTCACATTGGGATAGTGCTTGAAAGGTCTGTGATTTGAACAGGTGGAAGAGTTTAAATAGGGTGAATAGGCAGAGCAGACCTTGAGTATAGAGGATCTTGCAAGTGAAGGAGAAGAGTGATACGAGCAGAGGGGACTAATATGGTGAATAAGCAGTTTTAAAAATAGAAAACTTGGCCAAACACATGAACTGGTGGTGCATGAAAAGAGATATACAGATATTCAATAAACAAACACAGATTGTTCAACCTCCAATAAGAATAAAGGTAAATGAAAACAATAGAATGACATTTTACCTACTAAATTGCGAGATTTTAAAAAAAGTGTTATTCAATTAGATTAGTTAAATGACTGCTTAACTGTAGGAACAGACTGTGAAATCTCAGTGGCTTACTGTAACAAAAGCTCATTTCTCACTCACATCACAGTCTGCTGTGGGTCAGGTGGCTCTTCTTCGGGCTCTCCTCCAGTGGTGACAGGGCTCTACGTTGCTTCTAACTGGCAGCTGCGCAATTTTGGAGGTTTTGCTTTTCAGCCTGTCAAGTAAGGGTAGGGAGAGAGAATCCATACCTGTTCTTAACTGCCTTTGACTGTGAATGACACATTACTTCTACTCACAGTCCTTTTACAAGAGGGGATTGGTTAAATAAATTATGGTCTTTATTATGGGATGAAATTCAGCTATTAATGATTGTGTAGTAGAGTGTCTAGCGATGTGGGACATTAGACTGTTGTTGGTATAAGTGAAAATGGTTACCAGAAAGAACATATGACATCCCATTTTTATAAACATGTTTATACATGCATAGAAACGACTGGTGGAGGTCTCTGGTTTTGCAAAGTAGCAGACTAAATATAAAAATCTGCTACAAAATGCATATTGTGCTCTCCAGAAAGAAAGGTAAATCTCATTAAAAAACAGGGATTTAGGGGTTGAAAACCAAAGCATCTGAGGAGCAGCCTGATGCTGTAATCCCTTAGGGTGTTTGCTAGTTTTTTAAACTTGTGTTTTAATTTTTGAAGAAATGAGAAGAAAAGCCTTGAGTCTGTGAGTATTAGAATTGAGACAACAGATATGAGTATGGATCTTCAAAGGACTGAACATTCATTCAGTAAAAGAGTAGATAGACTAGAAAAAATCTGCTTCCAAGCACACAGGGACATCTCTCTTAGCGAGGATCCTGAATTGGTGGGGGATGGGAGTCTCCACTGAGAATTCATGGCCACAGGTTTCCTTCATGTCGGTTTTGTGTTTAAATTTGCAATACCTGTGTGGTGTGTGCGGGGTCCTAGGTTGAGAAATTGACATAAAAAGTGGTCTAAGGCTGGTAATATGACAGAATTATCTGTCAAACACAGACTGTTTCTAGAGAAACACATCCTCAACCCAAACCACATAGATTTCCCAGAAATCAAGCACTACTCT
>NW_012150297.1:609770-612300 GCF_000956105.1 Propithecus coquereli
TCGGGAGGCTGAGGCAGGATGATCGCTTGAGTCCAGGAGTTTGAGGTTGCTGTGAGCTAGGATGATGCCACGGCACTCTAGCCCGGGCAACACAGTGAGACTCAGTCTCCAAAAAAAAAAACAACAACAACAAAAAAAAAACATGGCCTTGATCTCCTGTAACTTGGGAATTGACTGCATGCAGTTCTTACAAGTCATTCTTTATCTACAATTAGCTCACCTGGAAGATGCCTTTTGTCTTTTTGAACAACAGAAGAGAGAAATCAGAATCTTAACAGCTGTGATAGTATTGGAACATTAGTTTTGGTGCTTGTTAATATCCTTCCTGATTTCATGAATTAGGTACTATCTTTACTCGACAGGCTGTTTGTCATGCCTGTGCTTAGTAAGGAAATGAGGAAATGATGTTCTTTTGGGTTGTTAGTATTTAAAAACAAAACAAAACCTCTGAAGTATTGCTTTCGGGCACCTTACTGAAATGATTTCCTGTACAGAACTATCTTTACCTAATTTGAAGGGCTGTGGCAATGGCAACAACAGCAGAAATGTGCAAATAGTTGTGTAGAACCTGCACCTGGGTTTCCATGGAATTCTGCCTGCCTGATGGGCCAATTTTGACCTAAATGAAAAAGAGAAAATAGTACTACGTGCACATATATATAGGTGGGTCATAGGTACCCTAGCAAAAATATTTTGCTGAGTATATTATTTTCTTATACTTTAAATATGAATATAGTGTTGGTTTTAGGTTTTGGAATTGTATTACCATGTGTTTCGATTATAATTAGTCATTATTCATGGTTACAGTGAGGCAGTAGTAATATGGATAATGTAAAAGTAATTTATGCATCATATGTATGTGTGTGTGTGTACACTGTGTTCCTTGAATTAATATCACAGTCAGTTTAACATAATGATTGAGGCGTTAAGGGTATGGAGCCTTCCAGTCAGGTTGCTTTGGTTTGAATTCAAGTTTTACCACTAAATACGGATGACCTTGGGCAAATTTCTTGGCCTCTGTGTTTTGGTTTCCTCGCATACAAAATGGGAATAACAAGGCCAGGCGCGGTGGCTCACGCCTGTAATCCTAGCACTCTGGGAGGCCGAGGCGAGCGGATTGTTTGAGCTCAGGAGTTCGAGACCAGCCCTAGCAAGAGCGAAACCCCCGTCTCTACTAAAAATAGAAAGAAATTAATTGGACAACTAAAAATATATAGAGAAATTAGCCGGGCATAGTGGCGCATCCCTGTAGTCCCAGCTACTTAGGAGGCTGAGGCAGAAGGATTGCTTGAGCCCAGGAGTTTGAGGTTGCTGTGAGCTAGGCTGACGCCATGGCACTCTACTCCGGGCAACAGAGTGAGACTCTGTCTCAAAAAAAAAAAAAGGGAATAACAGTAGTACCTATCTTTTAGGATTCTTGCGAGGATTAAGTTTGTATATTGAGAAATACTATAATAGATTTAACCTGGCACACAGTAGGCATTCAGTAAATGTTAGCTATTATAATTATTTAACATATTAAAGTCCATTGGAGGTTTCATTTGGGAACACCTGGAAGTGGCTTCTCTGTTTCTTGCTCCATTCTCCCTTGATTCCTTTCAGATGTAATGCGTGATCACAGCCCACGTGGGACAGCTACCCACTCCTTCCCTCCCTTCTGCTTCTCCCATCTCTCCTATTGAGTGTTTTAGTATAGTTTAATTTTTTGTTCACAGAAAATGATACAATTTTACTGAAAGACAGACAGTAAAGAAGACCTACATAAACAGATATCCCAAATCCATGATAGGAAGCTTCAATATCAGAGCGTTTTAGTTTTAAAAGAAAAAAAGTCTGTAGGATGGTTGTTATATCAACAAACCCTTGAAAGCAAGGTCCAGGGGACAGATAACGTTCTTGCTGGTAATTAAAGAGTTTGCTGTTGTGACGAGGAGTGTTACTAGAGAGCATTGGTGTATTGAGGAGTAGAGGTGAGAAAGTGAAGGGGAAGTACAAGTACGCACAGAATTCCGAACTGGAACTCTGTGTCCTGGCTTCTCAGCCTCCTTCCTGGGCTTTCGAGTAGAATTACTTACCATTTCAGCTTTCCAGGAACACGGCTTGTTTCAGTCCTCAAGGGGGTAGCTAGCAGATCAAGAATTCTACTTTCCACTTATCAACAAAAATTTTTGATTAGGGAAAGAGTAAAAAGTAGGACATCAGCCTGCTCCGAATGATAAATCTCTAATTGTCTACAACTGTTTTGAATTTTTTTCTTGGCTGGGAGAAGACACTGCTGTGCCGACCCCCGACCCGCAGTAGTCATAAGAGAATGCCCTTGCGGCCGTTGTAACTGGAGGGTAGACGGCTGTGTTGCCAACCATTGGGAAAGGGCTGTCAGGAGAGAGGTGAAGATGGGAAAGGTAAATTTGAGCGTCATCCAGTCAGGGGCGCTAACTGCAGCTAACTGCCAAGTCTAGGAGTGGAGACGGTGAGAAGAGGGCCAAGGACAAACCTGTGTATTTAGGGAGTGGTGAAAAGGAGCGGTTGC
>NW_012150297.1:615815-634972 GCF_000956105.1 Propithecus coquereli
GAGACAGGTCTCACTGTATTGCCCAGGCTGGTCTTGAACTCCTGGACTCGAGTGATTCTCCCCTGTCCTCCCAAAGTGCTGGGATTATAGATATGAGTCACCCCAGCCAGCCTGGTTTTCACATTTTAAAAGGTGTTTGAAAAAAAAAAAAAGGCAAAATATGCAACAGAGACTGTATATGACCTAAAAAATGTAAAATATGTACTCTCTGGCCCTTTACTGGAAAAATTTCCTGACCTCTAAACTAGATAGCTCTCAGGAAAATTCCATAGGTAGCACAAAGGACAGAGAGAAAATATGAGAGAGAGGTTAAAAGACATGGAGAATGGAATGAGGAGGTCTGACATACATCTAGTGATCTAATAGGAGGAGTTCAAGGAGAGAATAAGGTACAGAGAATATTCAGAGAAATAATAGCTGAGAATTTTCTAGATTAATGAAAGATACGAATCCTAAGATTCAGAAAGTTCAATGAGACCTGAGCCAAAAACAAAGCAAAATTCTACATGTAGAACCTTCGTATTGAAACTGCAGGACTCTAAAGACAAAAAGATCTTAAGACAACTGAATGCAAAGTCAGAATACCCACAGGATACAATTAAACTGACATCTCCTTTCTCAGTAGCAATGATGAAATCCAGAGGATTCTTCAAAGTGTTGGTGAAAAAGGATTGTTAACCTAGCATTGTAATTATTATTACAAAAAAGAATTGATATTATTTGTCAGGAGATCAGATGTGGAGGAGTTGGAGAAATTAAAAATCACTCCAACACTTATAATAGACTACTTTACAATTTTTTACTCGCTGTCTAATTTTTATAACAATCCTGAACATGAGTGTTGTTATCTTTTTACAGTTGAAAGAACTGTGCCTCAGAGTGGTTCAGTGACCATCTAACAGCTTATACAGTGGGATCTGATCCAGACCTAGCTGGCTCTGAGGTCTGTACTCTTTCCTGGATATCATGTTGTTTCTAGCTTGTAAGACTGGAAGAATGTAGTATCTTGGACAGAGCTAGAAGTTATTGGAAAGAGGACGTTATTAATATTTGGAAGCATGAAGTGACATGACGTGCCCTAGGAGGGTATCCTTTAGGGAGTTGGATATCCTCGACTACCAGTAGAAAGCAGAAAGGCTCGGGTCGGAGTGTGTCTTTGGAGGTAATCTGACTAGGGGTGAGGGTTAAAGTCGTGTAGGTGGATGGATTCATTAATAGGTTATGTTGAGAGCCTTGCGGAACACTTTCAGTATGAGGCAGGAGGAAAACTGGGTGCCAGCAAAGCAGAAAGGAGGAATGAGTCAGGGAAATAGGTGCCAAAAAAGTACAGAAATCAAGGGGAGAATTGAGAATTTGTAGGATGAGAAATGGGTGTGGTGATGTAGCAGTGATCCATGCAGACAAAGTTCCTGCGTTAAGGATTAGGCTTTGGTGGGGATAGGTAGGTAATAAATAAATAAACAAAAAGATATTATGAAGGAAATGGATACATCAATGCTGGAAAGCGTCAGTGGATAAGAAGGACTACTTTAAAAGACCTGGAGGATGAGAAAGTGTCAACCAGGGGAAAGGCTGGGGAAGAACCTATCAGACAAAAGGAAGAGCAAGTATTAACAGAAAGATTCTGAGGCAGTGAAGAGCTTGGCTTGGTGGGGCAGTTGAAAGGCCCAGTGTAGCTGCAGTTGAGTGAGCAGGGGAACAGCGATGGCAAATGAGATAGGTAGGTCCCCGGGGCTAGTTACAGTACAGTGCAAAGCCGATGAAAACGTTCAAGGAGGGGAGAGTCCTCTAATTCATGTTCTAAGAAGATGATCCCGGTTGCTGTGTGTAGCATCGTAGGGGCAGGAAAAGTAGCTGAGAAGTTAGACATTAAATGCTGCGGCAGGTGACTGAGAATTAATAACATGTATATTGTATTTGCAGTGAAAAAATGTCTGAAGATGGCTCATAATCAGTGTTTCAGTGACATTTCTAGTTGCTAACATGTTCATTATCATTTTCTAGAGAATGACAGAAGAGATTCTGAGGATTTTCTTTTTCTTTTGTGCTTGAAATAATTTAATTAGCTGTTTAGAAAGGAAAGTTTGTGCTATTGGACTTTTTTTTTTTTTTTTTAAGAGATGAGGTGCAGTAGCCAGATCATAGCTCCTTGCAGCCTCAAACTCCTGGGCTCACGAGATCCTCCCACCTCCTCCTCCTGAGTATCTGGGACTACAGTTGGCATGCACCTGGCTAATTTAAAAAAATATATATTTTTTTAGAGTGGTCTTGCTATGTTGCCCAGGCTGATCTTGAACACCTGGCCTCAAGCAATCTTTCCCGCCTCGGCCTCCTAAAGTGCCGGAATTATAGGCGTGAGCCACCACACCTGGCTGGTATATACTTTTAAAAAAACGAAGACTTTCCATATTTTGGTGTTTTGTTTTATTTCCTCTTAGAGCACAAAAATAGATATCATATGTGGATGGTTTGCCTATGAGAGTCCTAGTTCATACCTGTAGACTGGTGTATTTATTAATAGTCCCCCTTTCACTTCAAGGAGTCTCTGGACAGTAAACTCTTCGGTCACCTTATATACATAAGGGAAGCCTTTTCATAGGGGACATTAAATAAATTCTTTAATAGCACCTTCAGTATTGAGTATTATTCAAACAGTGTGTCATTTTTCTATTTTCTTTTGAATCAGGAGAGCAAGCCCTGGAGTTCGCTATTTCAAGAAATCGTGTGCTGAAGTGTAACGCTACGTAAGTCACAGAAAGGAAGGATCCTGAAACACGTGGTAAGGAAGGAGCGAACCATCTGGATGGCCTTGATGATGTTTTTTTTTTTTTTTACTCTGACTCCATTGTTTCTTTATGATTTGATCATAAGTGCAGAGAATATTCTTTAGAAAGCAACAAGAGATTTAAACATTTGAGTCAAAAGGATAATGCAAATGCTTTGGAAATACTGACCTACGTTATTTGGAGTATTTGGTCAGCTGTTAATTATCCAAGTGTAGATTATCCAAATACTTAAACCTTTTAGTAACAGTGTCATCAACTTTTTGTTTTCACTTACAGGGAGAGAAGACTCTGCCAAACCTTTAATAGTTACACATCTTTAACAAAGGTAGACTGTAGGTAGAGCGACTGTGCCTCTGTGAAGTGCTACTTGTTTTATGCTTCTTGCGGCAGTGCCCTGTTGTTCGTTTACATCTTATCTCTTAGGCTAAAGGAAGTTCCATGAGGTCAAGGATTGTTATACATCTAGATTATCCCACAGTTAGACTTAACATGTCTTAGACATGTTAAAAGTATGATGAATTTTTTTTGGAAGAAATGAATGAAAGAGGGAATATTCTTTGGCACAGAATATTATGAATTCTTCTAGATGTGTTGAATTTGGAGGAAAACAAGCAGAAAGTTTCTGTAGCCTGTGATAGTGAAGTTCGATAAAAGAACAGGACTGGGAATGCCTCAGAATTGATTAGCCTAAAGTACCCTCACATCTTCTATGCTTTATTTTCATAGCTAGCAACATAATATATTGTTATCTCCATGCACTTATCTCCATTTTAGAAGCTTAGGAAACTGAGGTCTGATAGCAAGTCTGTCCCCAAAGGATGAGGAATAATGCCTCTCACTTCTAAGTATAGTGTTCTTTCTAAAAGACCAAGTTGCTATTTATATTTTAAGAAAGAGCACATGATGTCTGCTAATGGAAGATAAATGAGGAGCAAACTGGGAAGTACATTTTGTCCCTGGATTACTGCATCTACTACTGGGTAAAGATCAAAAGAATTCCCTTCAACCCTTTTCAACTCTAAATTTAACAAACTGAGCTTCTCGCAGTCTTTTTTTTTTTTTTTTTTGTTAAGTAGTTCAAAAGGAGACTTTCATGTTAGGCGTGAAAGCGAGCTACCCAGGTTGGATAGGAAGGTGTTTCTCTTCATCTAAAGATGATGCCCAGGTCCAGAATAGAATAACAAGTTGTTACTGCAGACATCTGTGCCCTCTGTTGGATTTAGTTCAACATAATGTTATAGGGGCCCTAATGCTGCTCTAGATCCAGTTAACTAGGAAGAGGGTGGATGATGAGGGGGGCATAAACTGAAGCTGTTTTGGGCACTTACCTTTCTCCATTTCTTATTAACCACGAGTAAAATACCCACACCGAACAAAGTCTCTCTATTGGCCTTATAATGTTCTTTAAGATAACACCGTTGTTCCAACCGTTGTTCCATCTTACAAGGTTGAAGCATTTTCTAGAAATGTGCTAGGGAGGGTGTTGAATATAATCTCTTTAAGACTGACATGATTCTCTTTCTTTTGCAGGCCCGAGTGTTGACAATGACATTGATAAGAGGCTGGCATTTCTTTCTGTTCTAACCAACCACTGTAAAACTCTGACTAAGAACTATGCATATTTGTTGGTCAGCAACACCAAGGAACAAGAGCTATGGCAGTTGAAAACGTCTGTCTGATTCCAGGGTATTTTTCCTGCGTTTTATCATCAGGAACCTCCTCCCTTTCATCTCGGCCACAATGTGGTACCTTTTACCGTTTGATAAAGATTAAGGACATGTTTTTTGGTCAACAACCAGAACTTAAAATCTGCTGGAATAGGGTCAGAGACCATTTCGGTTGCAGCTGAGGAAAATGAAATTTCCATTTTATCTGGTGCCTTGTACCGGGAGCACGCTGACTCTTCTGGAAACGAATGTGTGAATGAAACGAGGTTGAGTTTTGTCGCGCAGAAGCTCATGGTTATGGCGAGTGAGCCGACGTGACCAGAGGGGCAGAGCCACAGGGCACTCATGACGGGCTATACCATGTTGCGGAATGGGGGGGTGGGGAACGGAGGGCAGACCTGCATGCTGCGGTGGTCCAACCGCATCCGCCTCACCTGGCTCAGCTTCACCCTCTTCGTCATCCTGGTGTTCTTCCCCCTCATCGCCCACTACTATCTCACCACTCTGGATGAGGCTGATGAGGCCGGCAAGCGGATTTTTGGCCCACGGGCCGGTAACGAGCTCTGCGAGGTAAAGCACGTGCTGGATCTCTGCCGCATTCGCGAGTCAGTGAGCGAAGAGCTCTTACAGCTAGAAGCCAAGCGGCAAGAGCTGAACAGTGAAATCGCCAAGCTGAATCTGAAGATCGAAGCCTGCAAGAAGAGCATTGAGAATGCCAAGCAGGACCTGCTGCAGCTCAAGAACGTCATTAGCCAGACCGAGCATTCTTACAAAGAGCTGATGGCCCAAAACCAGCCCAAACTTTCTCTGCCCATCCGATTGCTCCCAGAGAAGGATGATGCTGGCCTTCCTCCCCCAAAGGTCATCCGGGGTTGCCGGCTACATAACTGTTTTGATTATTCTCGTTGCCCTCTCACCTCTGGTTTTCCGGTCTATGTTTATGACAGTGACCAGTTTGCCCTTGGCAGCTACCTGGATCCCTTGGTCAAGCAGGCGTTTCAGGCTACAGCGCGAGCCAACGTTTATGTTACAGAAAATGCGGACATCGCCTGCCTGTATGTGATACTAGTGGGAGAAATGCAGGAACCGGTAGTGCTACGGCCCGCTGAACTTGAGAAGCAGTTGTACTCTCTGCCGCATTGGCGGAGAGATGGACACAACCATGTCATCATCAATCTGTCGCGGAAGTCAGACACACAGAATTTACTATATAACGTCAGTACGGGCCGTGCCATGGTGGCCCAGTCCACTTTCTATGCTGTCCAGTACAGACCTGGCTTTGACTTGGTAGTTTCGCCACTAGTCCATGCCATGTCCGAACCCAACTTCATGGAAATCCCACCACAGGTGCCAGTTAAGCGGAAATATCTCTTCACCTTCCAGGGTGAGAAGATCGAGTCGCTGAGATCCAGCCTTCAGGAGGCCCGCTCCTTTGAAGAAGAAATGGAGGGCGATCCTCCAGCTGACTATGACGACCGGATCATTGCCACCCTGAAGGCAGTGCAGGACAGCAAACTAGATCAGGTCCTGGTGGAATTTACCTGCAAAAACCAGCCTAAACCCAGCCTGCCTACTGAGTGGGCGCTGTGTGGGGAGCGGGAGGACCGCTTAGAATTACTGAAGCTTTCCACCTTTGCCCTCATCATCACCCCCGGGGACCCGCACTTGGTTATTTCATCTGGGTGTGCAACACGGCTCTTTGAAGCCCTAGAAGTCGGTGCCGTCCCCGTGGTGCTGGGGGAGCAAGTGCAGCTTCCGTACCAGGACATGCTGCAGTGGAATGAGGCGGCCCTGGTGGTGCCCAAGCCACGTGTTACCGAGGTCCATTTCCTGTTAAGGAGTCTCTCTGATAGTGACCTCCTGGCTATGAGGCGGCAAGGCCGCTTTCTCTGGGAGACTTACTTCTCCACTGCTGACAGTATTTTTAATACTGTGCTGGCTATGATTAGGACTCGCATACAGATCCCAGCTGCTCCCATCCGGGAAGAGGCAGCAGCTGAGATCCCCCATCGGTCAGGCAAGGCGGCGGGGACCGACCCCAACATGGCCGATAACGGGGACCTGGACCTGGGGCCGGTGGAAACAGAGCCACCTTACGCCTCACCCAAATACCTCCGCAACTTTACTTTGACTGTCACTGACTTTTACCGCAGCTGGAACTCTGCTCCAGGGCCGTTCCATCTTTTCCCCCACACGCCCTTTGACCCTGTGTTGCCCTCAGAGGCCAAATTTTTGGGCTCAGGGACTGGATTTCGGCCTATTGGTGGTGGAGCTGGGGGCTCTGGCAAGGAGTTCCAGGCAGCACTTGGAGGCAATGTTCCGCGAGAGCAGTTCACGGTCGTCATGCTGACTTACGAGCGGGAGGAAGTGCTTATGAACTCTTTGGAGAGGCTCAATGGCCTCCCTTACCTGAACAAGGTGGTGGTGGTGTGGAATTCTCCCAAGCTGCCGTCAGAGGACCTTCTGTGGCCTGACATTGGCGTCCCCATCATGGTAACAGAAAAAAGAGCAGTTTTACTGTATGAAATAGTATTAATATTTCTCTTGTAATCCGTTTTCCATCTTTCTGTAGCTATCTTAACTTTTAGTAGAGAGGAATATACGTACACTTTTTTTTTTTTTTTTTTTTTAAATCCGTACGGGCCTTGCCAGTTGCACTGTTGCTACTCAATTCCTAAATCTCCTGAGGCCTCCAAAACGGAAATTGATACTGGAGCCAGGAAGGTTTACAAAACCCCTTCAGTCATCTTATAGTAACAGTGATGAGAAAGTTAACACTTAGGATCTAGGCACTATAATTAACATTATATGACATATCATTATCACTGTTTCTTCATTTTATATCTGTGGGAGTGAGGCTTAGAGAGGTTCATTAATTTGGCCGAGGTCACTGTGAGTAATGGAGGAGCTGAGCTTTAGTACGTCCGATTGCAGAAACTGCTGTTTTAATCACTTCCTGAAGGATTTAGGAAGAAGACCTGTGTCGTTTCCCAGGATGTTATGCGGTGTTTCTGAAGACTGGATTCGGGGTGTGATATTTGGGAGTTGGACAACTAACCCCAACTGAACCTTCTTTTCTAGAGTGCCTAGTAGATTCTTTCTCATTTTTTACTCCATCTCTCATGGTTAGGTGTTATATTTTACAGGACAAGTAATAGCTAAATATGCAGGACAGGGCTTTAGTTCTGAGGACTTTGTTTATCCACCTGCTGAATTAAACTTGGCAGTCTAGAAGAGAGATGGCAACCTGTCTGTCTTAAACAGGAAGCCTTAGAGCAAGTCTTAAGCAAAACGCCAACTAATTAACCTGCAGCATAAGTACTTTCCAGAAAAAGGTAGCAAGGAAGGGCAAAAGGTCTGATGGGCCATGCGTTGCCAGAATTCCAGTTTTCAAAAAATTTATTTCATTGGGAAACTAATTCATTTGAATTATTTTCTGAGCAGCAGCATGCTGTAATAAGAAAAGTATGAGATTTGGAGTAATACAGACCCGGGATTAAGTAGTCAATTTGTGATCTTTGATAAGTTAATTAGCTTTTTTGACCTCAGGGTTAAAGAGAAATCCAAGATAAGACAAGGAGGGATTCTAGAAAGGTGCTCAATGATTATATGATTCCTTCTTACCCGTAATGTCAAAGGAGATGGAAGGCAGTGTGTGTATTCTGCCTGTGTTACGGAGCTTTAGCTCACTTCATTGATACGGGCTTCTGGCGTCCTCGACGTCATTTCTCTTTGTGCCGTAGCTGTTACTACGCACTTACTCATGGACAAAGCACCTCACAATCTTTGCTTTAAATTTTCTTTCTTACTGTTGCTGCTAATCTTTTCTTGTATTATTTAATTTATAATCCGAGGCTATTCAAAGACTATAGGGTTATAAAGACTTTTGATCCTAGAGTTTATCTTGTGTAATAAGAAAAGTTTTATAAATAGGGAGATTTCTATTATAGACTTCTTCCAAAATAAATTTCACTTCTTTTCTTTCTCAATTTCATGAGTGTCATTGAAATTAAAAAAAAAAAAAAAAGGATTTGCTCTACGAAAAGGTAGATGCTGCTCAAATAGTAGAATAATAAAGCAGCCTTTGTTTTCCATTTTTTCCTGAGTTTTCTTTGATTTTCATAGGGCTATAGAGAAGCTGGTGCCACCCGGTTAACAATGACTGAAATTCATCAGAGAACTTACCAGAACTAATCCTTTCTTTTAACTCTGGTGGGAAATAAGTAGTCCTCTTTGATTACTGGGCAGCCCATTGCAATAATACAATACCTAGTTGGAAGATGCCAGAACCTTTCCAAATAGGAGGCCATCTAAATAGCTTTCTCATAGTAGGAATACAAATTTTTTCTAGTTCTTTTAAAAAAAGAGGAAACAACTTCAAGCTGGAGAATTTCCCTCCATTCTCTAAATATTCTGACTATGCTTTCTGTTTAAGAGAAGCAGGTGTTTTGGGCAGTTGAAATTACTGACCCCTTAGGTGTAGACTCAGGTATCAGGACTAGAGAGAGGCTGGTAGCTCTCTCCCCTACAGGAAAATGGCACTACTATGATAAGTTTCAGAGTGGTTTTTCTACCTAGATGTAGACATAACCTATTCATTACATTAAGGTTAATAAATCTTTATATAAATTTAGCACCAGGGTGGTTCCCAGGCAATCTCTCAGATTCCAGTCCTTCAGGCAGGATGATTCGAAATCAGCATATTGGCTAAACAAATCAACCCAGGAACCTCCATGCCATTGCAGAAAATGCTGAGCAATTTGTGCTTCTCTTACGCTCAAGTTCCTAACTAAGCAATAGGCATAAATGCTGGATATTTGTGGGCTATGAAGTCTTTTGAGCCCTAGCTATTTAAGTGGAGGAGGATTGTCTTAGGGGGTACCTGATAGGACTTAAAATTATTCTTTTCTAATTATTATTTCCATAATAAAGAGCTCTAGCTTAGACTGAAGGTGATCTTCATCACTACCATCCTTGGGCACTCCTGTTCCAAGTGCTCTATGTAAAGAGAACTGCAGCTCAGATGGGTAGTGGCTGGGCAAGGAGACAGGACTTGCAGAGAGATGGGAGCAGTTGCCACCAGGTGAAGTGGGTCTCTATCTGGATGGCGCAGGACTGCTGAACACACAGGCGATGGTGCGTGTTTGCTCTCGCCCAGGTGCTGTATGTTTTGTAAACACTTGAGTCGGGTTCCTTAGCTCCTGGAACGTGACAGCAAAGATATCTAATGGAAGTCAAAGAGAGAGTATTATTATGACAAGGGACTTGAGATCTAGTCTTCTGAAAAAAACTCCACTAGCTTGAGGACCACCACTGGGCACCTTGAAGAGGTTCCACTGTTTCCAGACCTCCATTGTTCTGATGATCTGTCGATGGTTTCCAAATGTTTGTTTCTCTGTATGTAATGTGTGGCTCTGGCTGCTTTCAGGATTTTTTTTTTTAATATTTGATTTTCAGCAGTTTGACTGTGAACAAGCCTCAGCATGGGTTTCTTTGATTTTTTATCCTGGGAAGTATTGATCGTTTTGTTTTAGCAGGCAGTTAATTTTGTTGGACTCATACCGAAAGGTTCCATCTCTCGAATGCAACTCACATGTTGGTCGAGTTCCTCTATATTGAGCTGCTTTGCTCACATGCACCGAGCATGCATGGTGGGCAGAGACTGGGCAGTTCAGACACGGCACTTAGAGCTCCCGTCTCTGGCTTTCTCCTTTCTGGAGTTTCCTCCTTTCTTTCTAGGGGCTCCGGCTGCCCCAAACACTTTCCTCTTATTCTTCAGGCCGAAAGACTGGGTTTTGCATGAGAGTTTCCGCTGTCCTTCGTGGTGCCGACTCTGGCCTGCTCGCAGGGTAAAAGCAACAGTAACTCCCCGTATCAGCATTTCCTTCCCGCTAGATTTCGGCACCCTCCATAATTCGCCTTCTTACTTCACTTGTGCTTTCAGGAAGTTCCTTTTTGCTTTTTTGGTATTTTTGTCCAGAGTTTACAGTTGTTGTCTGCAGGAAGATTGAGTCTGGTAGAAGCTTACTCCCTTCTGGAAGCAGAAACACTAAACGATCCCTTTGTGATACATAGTCCCACCAACAATTTTGGTTTGAGTTACTGCTTTATTCTGATCAGTTTACACATCGCCCTCGCTCTGCTTTATATTCTGGAAGATATTAAGTAGGGTAGCCTTGTCAGAGCATCCTGTGGAAATGAGAATCTCAAAATCTGTCCTTTTGGATTTTTAAAATGTGGGCTGTCATGAAAGGGACATCCTTCTGTTATTAACAGCGTAGCCCAGCCCACTCACACACTGCTTATCTCCCCACTGTATGCACACTGATTCCTGAGACGGTCTTTTGGCAGCCAGCCCCAGTCTTAGTTTTTCATTCTCCTCTTCATAAAGGGCATGGATGCCTTGGAAGGGCTCTTTGAAGAGGTGACATTTGAGCAGAAGCTTGAATGAAGTGAAAGAATGGGCCGTGTAAATTCTGGAGGAATATATGGGACTGGCAAGCGCAAGAAGCAGTACCCAGTGCATCTGGGCTGGCGTGGTTGCGAAGGAGAGTTTGAAAGGAGGCTGGAGAAGGTGGCAGGGCCACGTGTGCAGGAGCACACGGGCCGTGGGAAGGAGCCTGGGTTTTATCCTGCGTGTGTCAGGATGCTGTTGGAGGGTGTTGAGCTGGGGAGGCACATGATTTTTGTGGGACCCTGAGGGAAAGAACAGGAGCAGTTAAAATACTTGCAGCAGCCTAGGTGAGGGCGATGGAGCTTGGACCAGAGCGGCGGGGCGGAGGCGGAGTCGGCACGTTCAGAGATGAGCTTTATCACATCCTTGGTGACTGCAAGGTCTCTGAAGTGGGAAGCCAGAAAGCACCATTTTTTCCAAATGAAAGTTATTGAGATGAGATTATTTTTCCCTGCCCTTTTCCCTCCCTCCCAGCCGTTGATACTGAAATTGCACAAGAGTTCTGTGTTTTGGGAACTTAAGGATCATGCCAGGGGAGTTATTTTAACATCATTTCCCCAGTAGTCTATTAGGGACAGGGAGAGGAAACTCGGGGAACTGCCTTGGCAGTGCACTCTTGGCATCATCCACTTTCTGGCTGGGGATGCTGCCTCGCAGGCTGTTGAAGGCTTTACTTGTGGCTAGACCTCGGGCAAGACGGAGCGTTCTCAAGGCGCACCCCTTAGAAAGGGGGTGCGCTGTGTGTTTTCATCTGTGCCCGCTCTGCTTTAAAAAATATCCCTTGAATGAATCAGATGATAATTTCCTAAAACTGTGATTTCTAGGGGAAGCTAACAGGAAAGACGTAGTCCAGCTTCTCCAGGTCCAAGACTGTACAAAGCCTGGTCGGCTTCACTAGATATTGGTGTGTCTGGGTGGCTTACTTTTTTCCCTTTAAACAACGGTTTACTTAATAACTTGGTGGCTATGGCTGTGGCTTCCTCTGTCTGTTTGAGAATGGGCTGCATGGCTTCAAAGGAAAATCATATAAAACAAAGCTACCAGAAATCAGAAATGAACAGCAGGCATTACAGGAGTTTAAAGGAATTACTGAAAAGTCAGGTTGCACAAATGACTTACTAATTGCAGCACGTCAGTTCTTTAGGTAATACCTCCCCCTCTTACTCTCTTTACTAAATCACAGTAAGGGATCAGACTGAGAATTTTATTGCTGCAGGTCACTCGACATACTAATATCTAAATAAGAACTAGGTTTCAGCACTTCTCACCATAGGTAAGTCCATATTTTTTCGTTTTACCACGACTAAATTTCTTGGAAAGGTACAAGCTTGTTTATTCAATAAATAAATATGTATGTAAATATATAAAATGTATAAAATTAAATGTATAAATTATAGAACATATGTAAAATGTATGATAATTAGGAAGAAGTGCTCATGTTACAGTAATTGCTAATTTTGAGCATTTTCTATGTGCTAGGCTCTGTGTGTGGTCTTTATGTGCATCCTCTCATTTGATGGTGAAGCTCTAACTTACGTTTACCTGCAGTTAACACAGGGATTGCTGGCAACCTTTTCTCTTATAAATTAAAGCAGACTTGTCTCAGCTAAAACACACTATTTTCTTGTACTGCATCAGACCCATATTTGAAGTTATAAATGGAAAACCAATTCACTGTGTTATCTTCTTATTCCTTTTCTTTCTGCTCCCACCAAGCAGTCCAGTACAGCTGGGCATGTTAGCACATGCCTGTAGTCCTAGCTACTCAGGAGGCTGAGGCAGGAGGATTGCTTGAGCCCAGGAGTTCGAGGCTGCAGTGAACTGTGATCATGACACTGCACTGCAGCCTGGGCGACAGAGCAAGACCTTGTCTCTAGAAAAAAGACAAAAATAATGTAAGTTTGGCAAAAAAAGGACTGAATTTGGAATCAGAAGGTGTGGGTTAGAGTTGTGGCTCTTGTAGCTTGCCAGTTGTATGACATCATCCTGGGCCTTGGTTTGTCCATGTATAAAGTGAGAGTTGGGCCATATGGTCGCCAGGGCACTTCCAGCTCCGAATTAATTGGATTCTAAGTGTGCTAGAATGAATTAGTAGCCGGTTGAGGACTCTGCTTTACGAAGGTGGAAGAAATGATTGTTTCTGACAAGGAGGGTGTGACAAGAGGCATCTGAGCCTGGGTCTCAAGAGGAGAATGGAAGAAAAGACGTTTTAGGCTGAGAAGACAATGCTAGTGAGGTCCCGGAGTGCCTTTGAAACATTCTGAAACTTTACGATCTGGGATCCAATCTGTTCATCATGCCTGGCAGAGATTAGCCTCAGTATAGGCAGCACGGCCTGTGGAGAGTGAGGTGCCCCTTCCTTGCTTTCTAAAGAGATTATTCTTTGAGTTTCTCTTTGTTTTTGAGAATGAAATGATGGCTCCTCATTAGGTGGACTAATTAGATAAAGATAGTGTAAAAATAAAGTGAGCTATCAAAGTACTAATTGTGGTCATCATTTATTTTAGTATGAGGTGGCAAGGTGAATAACAGAGCTACTCACCCACGTCGAAGGTAAACTGTGTTTATCTGAGATGGTTTAAATAAAAAATTTTTTGTTAAAATGTACTCATTTCATGTACAAAATGTACTCAGTACTCAAATGATGTACTGTTTGAGGCACTCATCTTTTTATGAAGAAAATACTGCTTTGTGTATATGAATTGTTTTAGATAGATGTTCTTTGAATTGGGATTTGATAGACACAGAACTATCTTACTGAATAAATTATACCTTGAAAAGAAAAAAAGCTTGAGCGTGTGTAGTCAGCATTGTAGGTAGGAACTGCAAAGGTGAGGGAAGTAATGTCCACAAGATGGGCTTGCTGTTTTTTTTTTTTTTTTTGGTTTATACTCCAAAAAAGGCCTTAGAAATAAGAAATAACATAGACTCAAGAGATTTCTGAGTTTGGTTTTAAAATTTGTGAGCATGTTTGGGGATTCCAGAGCTGGGAATTGGAATCTCAGTTCTGCTCTGCCACCTTGTGTTCTCTTGGGAAAGTTGTTTTTTAATTTCCCTAGGCTCTTCATTGCATATGTAAAAATATTCCTCAGCTTTGCTTGTTTCGCAAGAAAATTAGTAAACAAAGGAATAAAGCTGAGATGTGAAATCCTTGTACATTTGTGGAATTATGAGGCAGTTTTTATTCCTGAAAGGCACATGCTAGATTTTCCAGGTGGTGAGTAATCACACAAAATGATTCAGTTAATTTAGCCACAGTCTCCTTTGACCCAAAGGCAGTTTTGGTTTTGCCGTCTGTGACGCCGCATTGATTTTGAGTGCTTTTTCTTCCTCATCACAGGTGGTTCGTACTGAGAAGAACAGTTTGAATAATCGATTCTTGCCCTGGAATGAAATCGAGACGGAGGCCATCCTGTCGATCGACGACGACGCTCACCTCCGCCACGACGAAATCATGTTTGGCTTTCGGTGAGGGACTGAGTTTTCTTAAGACACACTTCAGTTTGCAAGTGACAGAAAAGCAAATCAAACTTGGATTAGACAGCAAAATGAGTTTCTTGGCCGATGGTAACTGAGAAACCCTTAGAGTTAGTAAGGGCTGACGTAGGACACGGCCGGATCCAGGGCCTCCAGGCGGGAGGATTCCTCCTCTTTCCGTCTCTGGGTTCTGCTCGGCTCTCAGATGGGCTTTTCCTCGGAGGCCAGGGGGAGGGAATTCGTTGATTGGCTAAACCATGGTTACCTGCCTATTCCTGGTGCTGCGGTTATACCATCCTTAAACCCAAACCACGTGGGCCAAGAGTGGAAGCAATGGGTAGTTTTCTAAAGGAAATTTGAGGTTTTTGTTGTCAGAGGAAGGGGAAACAACTCCCAGGCAGGCGGAATCAACGTGTTACTATGTGTTGGAGCAGTGGAGCAGTGCCGGAATCCTGGGCCTTCCTCTTATGGGAAGAGGGCGTCGAAAGCAAAGATCCAAGAGGTAAAAGAGGAGAAGGAGGGTGTGGCAGCGGTGGTGACTGATGATGATGATGATGATGGCACTTAACATTTATGGAACCCACACTGTGTGCCAGGGACCAGCCGAGCACTTTGGTTTATCTCATTAATCCTCCTGAAATTTGATGATGTCAATTGTAGTTGTGTCCATTTTATGTTAGTAAATTGAGATCCAAGAGAACAGAGCTGAGTAGGAGCTACAGTGGCAGACAGAACTGGGCTTCGAACCAGGTTTGTCTCACTCCAGAACTTCCACTCAGCCGCTCACCTCTCCTGCTTTCTGGAGTCTTAGTAATTGCTGTTGGGGCTTAAGCATCCCACTTGAGGGTATGTTGCAGGTAAGAGAACGGAGTAGATTAGGGTTATTCTAAGTCTGCTTGGACCGGTATGTTGGTTCAGGGACAGCTTTATTATTTGTCCACAGTGAGGTAAGTACAGAAATTGAGGGTAAGCATATAGAGACTTTTACAGCAATTTGACATTTACCGTGATGCCCGAGTGTGTGATCGTTTCTCTTGCAATTCATTCTTTTGCAACATTTACTGAACATAATCATACAATTCACTCATTTAAGTATACAGTTCAGTGGTTTTTAGTATATTTATAGAGTTGTGCAACCATCACCATGGTTAATTTTAGAAGTCTTCATCACCACCGAAAAAAACCTTGTGCCCAGTAGCAGTCACTCCCCATTTTCCTCCAACCCCTGTAAGTCCTAGACGGTCACTAATCTTTGTGTCTCTGTAGATTTGCCTATTCTGGACATTTTATATAAATGGAATCATACGATTTATAGCCTTTGATGACTGGCCTCTTTCATAAACTTGATGTTTTTAAGGTTCATCTACCTTGTAGCATGTACCTGTACTTTATTCCTTTTGTATGGATATACCATATTTTGTTTATCCAGTCATCCATTGATGGACATTTGGGTCATTTCTACTTCCTGGCTATTATGAATCATGCTGCTATGAAGGTTCATGTGTAAGTTTCTGTATAAACATTTCATTTCTTTTGAGTCTGTACTTAAGAGTGGAATGGCTGGATCATGTGATAACTGTTTTAACATTTTGAAGAACTGCCAGATGGTTTTCCAAAGTGGCTGCGCCATTTTACATTCCCATCAGCAGTGTATGAGGGTTCCAATTTCTCTGCATCCTCGTCAACACTTGTTGCTTTCTGTTTATAGCCATCCTAGTCATTGTAAATGGTGGCTCATTATACTTCTGATTTCCTTTCTCTTATGACTAATGATGTTGAGCATCTTTTCATGTGCTTATTGACCAATTAGCCTTTTTGTGTATCTTCTCATGGCCATTCAAGATTCTTTGCTTGTTTTTATTTGGGTTATTCGTGTTTTTCTTATTGAGTTGTAAGAGTTCTTGCATTTAATTTAGACGCAAGTCTCTTATCAGAGATAGGAATTACAAATATTTTCTCTCATTCTGTGGGTTGTCTGTTCCTGGGCTCAGGCATTCCTTCGGCCTCATCCTTCTGAGAAGCTAGGACTACAGGTGGGCACGACAATGCCCGGCTAATTTTTTTTTCGTTTTTGTAGAGGTGGGGTCTTGCTATGTTGCCCAGGCTTGTTTTGAACACCTTGGCTCAACTGATCCTCCTGCCTCAGACTCCAGAGTGCTAGGATTAGAGGTGTGAGCCACTGTGCCTGGCTAAGGTATATTCCTTTGTACGTGATAATAAATAGTTGGCTCTCGCCACTTGTTTTGCTGCAAGGAAGAAAGTCCTGCAGTGACTCCGGGAATGGTCTTTGCCGTTGAGATGTTATCGTTGATGGTGGGAAGAGGGGCTGTGTTGCTGCTACAGCATGACACAGTTTAGTGCATGCTGGAGGACTGGGAGCCCCGAACAGAGTCATGGGGTGTTAACAGGAGGATTGCCAATTGCCCCAGGCCCCGAGAATGATTTTGATAAGGAGCCCAGCTTTGATGAGTTTGAAGCTAAGATGGCTGATATTTGCTATCTTCTGTGGCCCTCAATTTAGGAAGATTTTTGACTTTTTCCGTGTCATTTCCCAGCAGATTTCCAGGTGGTCAGAGAATAATGGAAAGCCTTTTAATGTGTCTCTTACAAATGATTTGAATTTGAGGCTTAGCCTCTGGTAATGGAGGTGCTGAATTATCTCTGGCTGCAGATCCTGACCTTTTCTCACCGTGGCTCTTTTCTCATTCGTGTGGGTATCCTTTGATCTAAAAGCTTTCTCTTAATAATCTCCCCAGTTTGCTTTTTTCACCTTAATGGGAATGAAACAGTCCTAAGTTCAAAGGAAAGGATAAGTGTAAGAATTTTTCCCTCTGGAGAAGATAGATCTTGACTAATTTTAACTTACGCACTCAAGAGAGAGAGATATTCTTAAGGGGCAGGTGAAAGAAAGGGGCCACAGAGCACTGAAAGTGTCTGTCCACACAGAAAGCAGCACATGGGTGATCGTAGCATTATTTATCACAGTCAGAAGTGTACACAACGCAAAAGGATAAATACTGTGTGATTCTACTTGCATGAGGTCCCTAGAGTAAATTCATGGAGACAGAAAAGTAGACTGGCGGTTGCTGGGGCTGGGGCAGGTCGAGGGGGGCGTGAGTGTTTAATGGGGACAGCTTAGCTTGGGAATACGGAAAAGTCCTGGAGATGGATGAACGGCGATGGCTATACAACAGCGTGAATGTACTTAGTGCCACAGAATCATACACTTACCCGAAGGATGGACATATTTGAAACTCGGACTTGGGGGGCAGGAGGAGGCAAGGGCAACATACGTAACCTAAATATCTGTACCCCCATAATATGCTGAAATAAAAAAAAATGATTAAGATGGTCACATTTTACGTATATTTGCCACAATTAAAATCAGTTGTCAAAAAAAAGCCCACCTATAAGGCTGTTATATTGTGATAGAAGTTGTGATTTCTCATCTGTGGGACTAGATTAGATGCTTTGAAACTTATTAGAGGGACTCTTTTGAAATGACATCTTTCATGTTTTAGGAATTGAAGTTGCATGTGACGGGACTTTCTCGGGCAGTTTAAATCTCCTGAGGCCTGATGGGTTCTGTGGAGCTTAAGTGCTTTCAGCTCTCTAATTGTAACCTGTGAAACTGGGGACTGATTTTATTTGTTATACCTTACCTATAAATTTAGAGATACGTAAAAGTTTCTGTTGAAACACTGAATTCTCAATTTATTTCTTGCATTTAATGAAACCTTATGTTTGTAGGGTTCTGTAGACCACTTCTCACCGTGGAGGTGTCTCCCAGCCCTGCCGTGTTAGGAATTAGGACTTTGGCCCCAGGCAGTAGTCTTCTGTGGTTAAACCAGTGATCTGTTTTTTTATTATGTGCCCAGTAAAGAAAAGTTAAGCATGCAGTATACATAAGTGACATATATGTCCTACTGAACTAATATATCAAGTGCATTAAAAACAAAACTTTTTTTTAGAAATTAAATGAGATTAAAAATAGGAATAGAAATTGATATTATCTGCCTACTTGTTAGCAGGTTGTTGTACATACCCCATTCTGGAAGCCCCTTCCCATGTTATTTCAGCTTATTCTTTCTGGAAGGGCCAGAGAGATGCTGACTGCCAGAAGTTAGAGGGACAATAGGTGCTTATTAAGAAAGCTACATGTGGCACTGCTTTTATTTGATTTTATCCTATTTGGTTTGTGATTTATTTTATTTTTTTTTTTAAAAAGGAAAAAAAAGTAAAAGCCTAAGGGCCAGAGCCTGCAAAATAGAGGCAGTAATTTTAAACATTTCTGGTGATCTTAGAGCTATGTACTCAGGTGTGTGCATGTACTTCTGTGTTTCAAGGGTGTGGAGAGAAGCACGGGACCGCATTGTGGGCTTCCCTGGCCGGTACCACGCGTGGGACATCCCGCATCAGTCCTGGCTCTACAACTCCAACTACTCCTGTGAGCTGTCCATGGTGCTGACAGGCGCTGCCTTCTTTCACAAGGTAAGAAAAGGCTGATGAGAATGGCATTAAGGTGGGATGATTGCTTGAGGCCAGGAGTTCAAGACCAGCCTGGGCAACATAGTGAGACCCCATCTCTAAAAAAATTAGAAAAATTAGCTAGACACGGTGGTGTGCACCTATACTTCCAGTTACTCAGGAGGCTGACCCAGGAGGATCACTTGAACCCAGGAGTTTGAGGTTGCAGTGGGCTGTGATGATGCCACTGCATTCTAGCCTGGGTGACAGATTGAGACCTCTTCTCAAAAAAAAAAAAATGATAAA
>NW_012150297.1:635653-664699 GCF_000956105.1 Propithecus coquereli
AGATTGTACTATTTAAGGTAATAAAATATGTAAAGCAGTTAAACTGGGCCCCTCACCTGTTCATTTGTTTGTCACTAGCAAATTACAATGCATTGCAGTTAACACATGCCCTATTTTGTAGTATTTGCTGATTTCTGTGGCATACATAGTCTTACCTTGGCTGATTTCAAGTTGTCAACGTGAGTCCTGAACATGGATTTGGGAAGAGATGAGCAGTTGTGCACCATTATATAGTATTTTGACCATAGACACAATAGACATAAATAACTTCAAGATAATGGTGAAGTATAATAGATAATAGTAAAATATAAATTAAGAAGTGATGAGTTTTAGGTATTTATTATTTGGATTTTTAATATAATGTGTTTAATTTCAAGTTTATGTCATCACATCTTTAATGATGGCTATGTTTAACAACAAGCTCACAGAATTCCTGAAAATGTAGCATTCAGCACTCGCTAGCAGGGTGAGTGGCCTCAGCACACCACGTCGTGGGCGTCGTAAGGCAGTCTGGGCACTTGGCTTTTCCTCTGAGTGAGACGGAAGCGTTGGAGAGTTTGGGGTAAAGGAGCGACGTGTTCGCTTGGCTTGGGTTTTAACATGGTCCCCTGCAGTGCTGAGACTAGAACATAGGGAAGAAAATACGGCAGCAGGGACGCTATTTAGGAGGTGATTTGAAGAATCAAGGGGAGAGATGAAGGTGGTCTGGAGCCGGGAGTAGCCAGTGGCGATGGTGAGAAGCGACCAGATTAGGAATCTGTAAGTGAGGGAGTGGACATTCATGAGTCCGTGATTTACTGAGCTCTGAAAAGTAAACCAGGCTTTTTTCCCTCGCTTGTCCTTTTTTTGCCATTGTCAGAGATAGGCTATTGTTCGGCTGAACCAGTGTCTGACCTACTTTGACAAATCTTTATATTGATTTCAGAATCTCTGAGGTACCAAGGAAATTACGCGCGGTTCTGTTTCTCAAAGCGGGTGATGATGGCGATTTGAATGGGGTAATTCGTCATTGCACAAGGTCTGCACTGCAGGACGTTCAGTGTCCCTGGCTGCAGCCAGTTAGTACCTGCCAATTAGCGCCACACCCGAAACACGCCCACACACTTCCACACAGCCCCCAGATCCACGCATGTTTTTGCTGAAAGCCACCAAACCGTGGCCTCTAACAGAGCATGTGACGCTTTTTCTTCCCTCGACAGTATTATGCCTACCTGTATTCTTACGTGATGCCCCAGGCCATCCGAGACATGGTGGATGAGTACATCAACTGTGAGGACATCGCCATGAACTTCCTCGTCTCCCACATCACTCGGAAACCGCCCATCAAGGTGAGACGCCGCTGTTAGGGGCCTGTGGACGCATGCTCACTCACTCGCTCGTCTCGCAGTAGCGCGGTTCGTAACCGTGCCACGCTTTGGAGTGCTCGTTTGTAAAATGGGGATAACGATTCTGCCTGCCTCATCGTAGACTTGTTGGGATTAAATGGGTTGTTAATGCAGAGTCTCTTCACTCCCAAGGCCGGTGGGTAGAACTCAGAGGGTTTAAACCTTGGGGAGGAAAGATCTTGCATCTTTGTTTTTATTCATCTCTGACTGGAATTCGGCATTTTCCTCACTTATGAAAAAGAGTATTAGCAGTATCTGTGACTTGTTACCGATAGAAATCACAGGTACTTTCATATCACATGACATTTGTTGTAATATCTCTTTACGTATTTGTTACATTTGTTGTAATATCTCTTAAATTTGTTACATTACCTGCAAAAAGTATTGTTTCTGTTTGTCACTGCTTTGAACATGGCAGTTATTACACTTCCCCTAGATCTTGTTATTTAAGGCATTAATAGAAGGGCTTGTATATTATTATATTTCAGCATAATTTATCTCCTTTGTGATCCTGTGTATTTGAGTTTGTTTCTAAAAACATTATTCTGAGGAGTCTACAGCCTTCACCAGATTGCCAAACTGGGGGGGGCGGGGGCGGGGAGGCTGTCCAGCAAACAAAAATATTCAAGAATTCTGAATTAATATACATAAAGCTCTAAGAATAGTGCTTGGCACATAAGTGCTGTATGAATTATTTGCTCAAAAACAAAAGAACCTCAGAATTTTAGAAATTTTTGTTCTATTTTTGTCTTTGAACTGCCGATCGGTTTAGTCCAGAATAAACCAATTTTTCATTCAGGCAGTTCCGTCACCCTTCCCGTCGTCACTGCTGGCCGAGGTGACAAGTGCAAGCATCCTGCTAAGGGTTAGGAGAGCGTCAGTCCTTTCAGAAGCAGACGCTATTAGGCCTGGTAAGGGCCTTGCAACAAATAATGCTACAGAATCTGTCACTTCAAATGGATGACATTTATGACTGTGCTCTGTGTTTGTCATGGATTTACACTGATGTCCTCAGAAAGATTAACAAACTAGTTAAGGTCTTATTTACATTATTATTAAAAAGGCATATTACTTAATTTTATAATTGAATAGGATTACCTTCATGGATGTCACATTGCCATGGGTAAATAATTCATTCTTCTTATAGTTTGAAGGTAAGTTCTAGACTAAGTATCTGCTAGCACGTGCTAATAACAAAAATCATATATTTAGCAGCTAGGTGCAGTGGTGCACACCTGTAGTCCCAGCTACTCAGGAGGCTGAGGCAGGAGGATCATTTGAGTCTAGGAGTTTGAGACCAGTTGGGGCAACATAGCAAGACCCCGTTAAAAAAAAAAATCGTATCTTAGTGGTAAGCAGAGTGGTAACCAGAGGAAATTGGTTCCATGCGACAAAGCGTAATAAAGAGAGAGAGGAGTGCATGTGGGGGCCTTATGCATCCACTCGTGCACGATCAAACCTTTCCCCAAGTGTGGCCCGGGATTAGAACATAACTCCTATTGAACATAACTATTGCGCATAGTTTCTTTTATTGCTGAGACTTCTGCTAAAGCCTCACAAAAGAAGAATTAGCAAAATAATGTATCAAATTGTTTTTATGAAACCTGTGAATGACAATAGTCACAACTATTGATATAAAAATAGCGTCTTCCATGTACAGTGATAGGTCTAATATTAAACAATGAAAAGCACACTTCTTAGTAAATTTTGAGATAAGGAGGCAAAGTTATTAGAAATAAATGATTGGTGCGATTTTCTATTCTTTATACATCCTCTCTTACGTGGCCAGGGACTGGTCTTCAGTCAAGATGTGTGCTTCTATTTATGCCTCCCTACTGGATCAGAAGACATCATCCATGAAAATTTAAAGTATCTGAGTGATCAGGTATCTAATAGTAGCGTCAGTCACCTGAGCACTCACAGACATGATGAATTTTTTATTTTCATTAAAACATGTTTATCTACTGTGTTATTAGGCTAGGGTTTCATTATCTAAACCATCTCTCCAGTATAGAGAATAAGATGGAAATAATTTGGACATGGATACATGATTCTTACCAAGTAAAAACTTCAAAACTAAGTATTCTCTGTGAATTTTCTTGATCTAACTGGAATATAAGAAGAGAATTCAATTTAAGATTGGGATGACTTTTTAAAATCAAAGGCTCAGATGACGAGTGTTTTCAAATTCTGAATCTAATTATTTATTTCATAGTATAGAACCAGGTATATGTACTATTTTATGTTCAAAAATAGTGATTTTCTTTTGCTTTAAATACCTAAAATTTTTACTATTACATTATTCTCTTGTTTGAATTAGGAAGGTTTGACTACTTTATGTGATTAGCAGTTTTCTTTCAGTAGTGTTATTTTCTTAATGCTGACTAAAGAACAGGGAAAAGAACTGACTAATGCCATGTTATAGCTTTGTGTGAGGTACAGTTTTGCAAGGGGGAGAAAGATCTAGGATGTAAATAGGCTTTATTCGGAATACAGGATTAAAAACTCACCTGGAAAGCTTTGAGAAGACAGATGTATAGGTGATACAGGGAAGCAGAGAGGGGAAACATAAGTGAACCTCTTAGTTCTCCTGGGCAGTGTAGGCTCTCAGCGTCTGTTAAAGATTCTCCTTACTGTTAATAAGCATGAAACTAATGTTTTAAATTGAGTTACCTGGAATTGTCCCAGGTAAAATATCTACAGTATGGGTTAAGTAATATTCAAACTTTAGTTTATATTATAGTTGTTACTTCATTCTTTCAGATTTCCTTTTTTGTATGTTTTATTATATAATAGAGTTATATATATTTAGAAATATATTGGGGATGCAATCTCAACATTTTTTTACTAATGAGTTACATGATTAAAAACATTTGGAAACCACTGCTTCAGTGCCTTTCTCCCAGCTATATTTTTCCCACATTTTGAGCCTATATTTTTCCCTTCTAGTATTACTTATTTCTGGTTTGGTATGAAAATTATAACTAGTCTCATGCTGTACTGTGGGACATGTTCCCCTTTTGTTTTATATGGAAGAGTTTGTACAATGGTGGAATTGTCCATTCTTGAAATGTTTACCCGTGAATGCGATCTTATTTGGAAAATAGAGTCTTTGCAGATATAATTAAGATATGCTCATACTGGATTGGGGCGGGCCCTCAGTACTGATGTCCTTGTAAGAAGAGCAGAAGAGACACAGAGATACACGGGACGTCACACCATGCGACGTCATGAAGGCAGAGATAGGAGTGATGTGTCTGTGAGCCAAGGGGCACCGAGGAATGTCGGCAACACCAGAAGCTGGGAGAAAGGCGTGGGACAGATTCTCTCCGCAAGTCTCCAAAGAGAGGATAGCCCTGCTGCCACCTCGATACCTGACATCTAGCCTCCACAGCTCAGAAACACCGAGCTTGCACCAAAGAGGGGAGGGACAGGACGGAACGAAGGCAGGCCGTCAAACCTCTGGGATTCTGCAGAGCTCCTCGACCGCTGAGGTGTTATATACTCGAAGTAATGGGGAGAATGACCGAGGGTGGCTTGGGCAGAGCCACCTCCTCCTTGGTTCCAGAGGGCAGGGCCACCTCCGTAGGGCTGCTGCCCTGGCGATGCAAGAAGATGGATCATTGAGCCACAGAGGGTGATTCTCAGGCCTTGAAATCTAATGGCACTTACCTGGCTGGGTTTTGGACTCGTTTGGGACCGTTGGCCCATTTTCCTTGTTGTTTGTCCATGTTGGAATGAGAAAGTCTGTCATACGCTGTCCCACCGTTGTGTTTTGAAGCAGATAACTCGCTCTCTAGGTTTCACATGTTCACAGGTGGAGAGGAACCTTGTTCCAGGGTGAACCATACCCTGAGTCTTACCATATCTGATTTAGAGGATTTAGAAGATGAGATTTGGGACTTTCTGAGTTGATTATATTTAGATGATAATTTGGACTTAGAGTCGACGTTGGACCAGGCTAAGACTTCCGGGGATGCTGGAATGAAGTGAATGTATTTTGCACAGGGAAGGATATGGAATTTGGGGGCTGGGGGGCAGACTGTTGAGTTGTGTCCCCTGAAAAGATATGTTCAAGGCCTAACCTCTAGTATGTGACCTTATTTAGAAATACGGTCTTTGCAGGTATAATCAAACTAAGATGAGGTCAGGCTGCAGTAGAGTGGGCCCTCAATCCAGTGTGACTGATGTCCATATAAGAAGAGGAGAGAGACAGAGACAGGCACACGGGGACACCACGTCACGACAGACGCAGAGGCTGGAGTGATGTGCCCACGAGCCCAGGAGCCCCGAGGGTTGCTGGCAGCCTCAGGAGCTGGGAGAGAGGCCTGGAACACAGTCCCCCCCCACCCCGGGGGCTTTAGAGAGAGGATGGAGCCGCTCACGCCTTGATTTCAGACTTCAGCCTCCAGACCCAGGAGAGAAGAAATTTCTGTTATTTTAAGCACTGAGTTTATGGTAATTTGTTAGGGCAGCCACCAGAACCTGGTAATAATCACTATCATGTTCTTAATGGTATTAATTTCATTGTTTTTCTTTATAGTTTATCACCAAAGTATGTATCCCTCAACACTATAGCTTGCTTGTTAAATAAACTTTAAACTTTTCAATTAGAATAGATTTTAATTAAAATAGATTAGCTAGATTTAGATTTACAGGGCAATTGTGAAGAGAGTACAGAATTCCTATAGACCTCCGTCGAGTTTCCTGTATTAATATCTTACATCAGTATGGGACATCAGTCACAATTATTGAACCAGTCTTGACGCATTTTATTACCAAAGTCCGACCTTCATTCAGATTTCCTTAGGTTTTGCTCTGTGTCTTTTCAGGGTCAGTTTTGCCTGTTCTGAGCTTCATGTGAATGACATGAATGACATCGTGCAGTGTCTCTTCTCCGTGTCTCTTCATCTTGCTCCCATAATTCTTTCATCTTGTCAGTATTTTCCACTCCGGGTGATAATTATACTTTTTCGTCACTAATTTTCCCTTCACACTCATCCATGGAGTGTCTAATTTAATATGCTTTTTAGTTCCATTGTTCTGTTTGGTTCTTTTTCATGTCCACTCAGGCTTTGTTGACAGTCCCTTGTTTCTTCATCAGACTTTAAGTATCTTTCAAAATTGCATCGTACGTGTTGTACACGTTCATTGTGACGGGCACTGGTGATTGTGCTGTTCTGCAGTGGTTCGGGATCTGATTCTGTTCCAGTATTTGTTTCTACAGATTTTCCCTCATGTAGCTCATTCCCATTTTTCTGACTGTTCACTGAGATGATATTCTTTGGGATTTGATTCAAGGCAGTTGTTTGAGGCCTGGATTTGTGCCGGAGAGGATCTGCATTTGTTCCTTCCCTGGGCCTGGGGTCAATACTGCTTGAGGCCTGTTCAAGCACATTCGCATCTTGGGGCTTTTCAGGACACACGTAACATAAATTCCAGCCTCCGCCGTGTGAGGGCCGGGCCGGCTTGTGGTTTGAAATTCTCGGAGGTGACTTTTCCTTCGTTAGATGGAGCTAAGATGGAGAAGAAAACGTCTCCTCCCCATCTGTGTTTGTGGGGCTCCCTCTGGCCCCTGCTTCCTGCTACTGGGTCGCACGTTCCGAAAGGCCCCGGCCGACTTTGCAGGTGTTGCTTCCCGTGCTCCGTTACGAGCAGAGCTCCTGGCTGTCTCCTGGTGGGCTTTCCCGTTGCTCTCCGAGGATTTCGTTTCTTATTACAAACTCAGCCGTGCATTTACGAGATGGTGTGTACCTCATCCTGCATTTTCAGATATTCTGTGCCGAGGGGGTTTTATGCTATTTGGTCTGCCACATTGTTTGTGAGGAAGCTGTTACTCTTCATAATTTTGTAATTGCTTGAAATGTCCTCATAATATAACTAGATTATGATATGACCACTTTCCCATGCCTTCATATATAATTTTGTTAAGCTTCTTTTTAAATTAGATGTATGGTATTTTATAATTATTTACCTAGTCTCTAGGTACTTTTCCAGTATTTTGCTATTAAAAGCGTTGATGAAATAAACAACTTTGTACCTGCATCTTGCTGTGCAAGCAAGACAAATACTAGAAATAGAACTATCGAGACACATAACGCTACACATTTTCAGGCTTCTCCTGTCTATGAAGTATAGGCCATTTGGAAAGAACACCGTACTAGCGTTCCAGATGCATACTTGGTAGGAAGAAGCCCTGGGCCGCGCCGGCTCCTGACTCACTTTGCATGAGGGTCGCCAAGGGGGTTCGGCGTCTTCAGCGTGGAAACGAGGGTGTTGGATCTGCTCAGCCGCAAGGTGAGCATTAGCGCCGCGATTCTCACTGTCTCTCTCTCTTCCCCGTTCCCAGGTGACTTCACGGTGGACTTTCCGATGCCCGGGATGCCCTCAGGCCCTGTCACACGATGACTCCCACTTCCACGAGCGGCACAAGTGCATCAACTTTTTTGTCAAGGTGTACGGCTACATGCCCCTGCTGTACACGCAGTTCAGGGTGGACTCTGTGCTCTTCAAGACCCGCCTGCCCCACGACAAGACCAAGTGCTTCAAGTTCATCTAGGGCGTCGCAGGTTTTGGGGAGAGGACGGGCAGAGCAAGGGAGATGGCTCTTAAGGTTCCTAGGCATCGAAGGACCTTGGGGACATCGCTGGGTGGGTGGCCCAGACCCTCTGCTGGGAGAGGCAGCAGGAAGAGTGGGAAGGAGATAGCTGCCTTTATCTTGAAGTCGGCCACACTGGGCCTGGAACCCTGGTCAGAAGACCCTGGGGTTCCCTGCAGGGCACTGGCTGATAGCTTACACTGAGGACCATGGGACTCTGTGGAGTCGCTCACGTAGTTCATAGCCCGGGACAGCTGGTTTGTGGTTTGGAATTTCAGTAACAACTATTATTATTATTTAAAAAGAGAAAGTTTCAGATTTGCCATTCGAGGCTTATTTATATGTGTATGTATATATACACATATATGTGTGTGTCTGTGTGCACACACACTCACATACATATACATATATATTTTTTTGGCGGGAAGAGTTTGACATTTTTGCTTCTCTGAGGGACCCATCAGGCTCCCGTGTTCCGTATTTGGGTGGAGAGGGGTCCCGGCCTCTTGTTACTTGGCTTATCCTGGAAGATCGTCTCCCGCCCTCCCAGGGGCGTCTGTGTGCAGACACAAGGGAGGGGGGGACTTGGCCGACCTATGGGCCTTGGACGAGATACGATCTGTGGTCTGTTCCCTCCCCTTTCTGTCGCAGGTAGTGCTCTAACTCACGTTCTCCTCTCACAAGAATCCCTGGGGAGGACCCGCGCCGTGGTGCGCGGCCGAGCTTCCTTTCGCTGGGTGCAGAGGTTTATGAGGATTCATCCGGGCTTGTCCCGGGACCCGTCCTTGCCCTCCGTCCCTGCCCTCCCACTCTCTCCCTTGCTGAGCAAGTAGGAGGCCTGAAGACAGCGCTCCCGGTGGCTCTTTGCCCTGCCCTCCTGTTAAAAACGATGTGTGCTTTTGGGCGTCAGGCGTTTCTGAAGCGCTGTCTCTCGGATAAAAGCACAGCAAACCTTGCAGGCCGCATGCCAGGCGTGGGCCGAGTGCTTTGCAGGTTGGCCTGCTCTTTCCAGCGAGGAACCGGCGAGCGCGCTTTAAGGATCCCACCCGGCGGGCCGGGAAGTCTCACAGCAAGGCACCTGCGTTGGGATCGAAACCTGGGTGAAATTCACCTTGCCCTCCGCCTTTGTCTGGCCCTCCCTCCTGTGTCACCTGTGGTTCGGACCCCTGACGCCAGGTTGGCTCTAGGACCCCCTGAGGTTTAGCATGTGCGAGAACACTGGGAGGCCGTGATCTGCTGTGTAAACTCAAATCCGGCCTTGGAGTTTATCCATTCACACCCCACACTTACCACTCACCACTCCCAGTCCAACTTCTGTTCCTTGGGCTGAAACTGAAATAAGCTAATTTTTTTGGTCATGGTGACAGGAGGGGAACCGAAGAGGGTGTTAGTGGCATTTGTCAGGGATTTAGCCCATGACTTCTATTTTCTGAACCCCACTTTCTCAAAGTGGAGTTGACTATGGATGGTTTCTAGCAACCGAACAAAAGCTCAGGTCTGTCCCGGTCATGCACATGCCTTAAGCCAGTTTTGTCTTCCCTACACCTTGACATCCTGTGCTTCTATTTCTTGGGGTACACTCTCCTCTGACCTGCCTGTCCCAAATGGGTTCTCTTCAAGTATTCCTTTGAAGCCAGGCTCTTTCCTGTAGACCCCCCCGCTGTAAGGCTGGCTTGGCTTGAGGGAACTCTCCTCACTGGCAAACAGGACCAGGGCTGCTCCAGGGCCGTGTCTGTCCAGAGGTTCCACTGGCGTCTTCTCGTAGCTCCCCCACGGAGGCAGCCAGCTGGGAAATGCGGTTGTGCTTCTCAGCAGCCCAGCAAAGGCGTCCAGACCGCCTGGCATTTGAGCTTTCTAATTGCTCTTTCCTTTACTTCTGACTTCATTCTTTTTAGCAGTAGCCTCTTCCCTTGGGGGAGCCAAAGAGCGTGGTGTTTTGCGCTGTGTATGTGGCTGCTATTTTATCTTGTTTCTTTTACTGTGAGGCACTCATAAACTGACTTTCAGTGGGACCCGGCGAGCAAAGGGCAGTCTGTGGTAGGACCCCCTTTAGTGGAACCAGAGTGCTGGGTCCCCGAATGTTACTGGTAGACCCATGAGTAGCTGAGTGGGCTGAAATCATGGATGACAACAAAATGTGCTAGAGGGAGGGTTACGGTGTCAGAGCTTCAGATGAGGACAGCGCTCTTCGGCCCTAAGGGACACTAACTTGACTTCAGACAGAGGCTCCAGTGGACACCGGCCATGCTCCTAACGGGCACACGCTCCTCGGCGAGAGGTGCGGCCGGTGGACGTGGCATGTTGCTGGTTAGGTCCTGAGGAGCGGGCTGCAGGGCGGGCGAGGGAGAGGCCCAGTGCCCTGCCTTTGGTGTCGCGCACCGTGGCAAAGCCACCCACCTGTCACTCACCCGAAACAGGAAAGCGGGTCTGCAGACCCCCGGGCTTTCCTTGGCTGTCCGCAGGTGACACCTGGTTACCTAGAGTGGCTCCCAGGGCCCGCTGCGACCTTGTGTTCCAGTTTGCTCGTCATTGCGCGGGTCGCCCGCCTACGTGGTGGCTCGCAGGTGCTCCTCAGGCCAGTCGGAGCCTCTGCTCGCCTGGCGGAGGTCCGCGGTCTGGCCTGGGCGGCGCCGCAAGCTCCCTGGTCACAGGGGCCCCATCTCGGACGTCAGTGGCTGCCTGCGTGTGCGCAGGGAGCTCCCGCTGTGAACGGGTCGCTCCGATATCCGTGCCGTGTCCATCCATCCCACCCCTTTTCCGGTCATGAGCACAATGGTCTTATGTTGGATTTTTGTAAAAAAAAAAATAAAATAAATGGAAACTTTAACTCAAGCCGCTTGGAGGTCTTTTGTAATTTCCCTCAGCAGGGACAAGAGAGCGGCCCGAGGGAGACGGCGCCTGCTTGCTTCCAGGTAGCCGCCAGCGCACGGCCAGCGGGCCCTTCCCAGAGGACTGTGGGTGGCGCGATCAGGCCGGGAGCGGCCTGCGGACCTGACCCAGGTGAGCCGAACCGCGCCCACGCAGGCAGCGTTGCCTGCACCAGTTTCTGGGACTAGTCATTTTCCCTAGACAGAGAGAGGAACTTGGGTACCATTTAACTGATTTGAGTGGGGTGTGGGATGGCACATGGCACGTATATGCAAACTCAAGTTTTTCATGGGAATTTAAAGTGCGTGTGTGTGGCGTGGCGGTGGGGAGCTGTGTGCCCACGGTCCCAGTGAGAGGCGAGGGCTTGCTGCATGGCCTGATTTGGTCTTTGGTTGTTCCCCTACCTGCTGGGAGTCACCAGGAGCCCTTGCGCCTGGCTCATGCTCCTGTCAGCCCTGTCTTGGTGCCCATGGTTCTAGAACTTCTGCTTGGCTGTGCCCCCTCAGGAGAGAGCACTGAGTCATGGGCTTGGGGGAGATGGATGGAGAAGGGGAGAAGATGGAAGTGAGAGAGAAGCTGAGTTGGCTTCTCCTTTCCTGGGCTCTGCAGCTGAAAGCTTGGGTAGCACTGACGATCCTAAGAGTGGGTGGCACCTAGAGGCCCGTGTCCCTCCTAAAGTGGGGTTAACGGTTGACCAGGCAGGTGTGCAGCAGGTGCTGGGTGGAGATGATGTCACACAGGGTGCGGATTCCTCCTCGGGCCTGGAGTTGTGGCTGCCGAGCTCCTGTGCTTCCAACCACCCATCTCCTCGACGGCCCCGGGCCAGAGAGACCCGAGACAGTGCGTGAGGCTGTAGCGGGCAGGTCTCCTGCAGAGATGACGTGTCTGCTCAGTCTAGTCCTGCTCAGTTCTGGCGTGGGCTTAAGGTGAGCCAAAGTGGCCAGTGTTAGCTGTTGATGTGATTGTCACTCAAGTTGAAGGCTCCACAAGGTTTATAAAAACACGGTTCAGAAGGAGAATGTTGTTCAGGGAATGGGCTCTGGAGGAAGCTGTATGGGTTCAAATCCTGGTGTGCCCCGCGCTGGTGGAGAGCAAGTTGCCCGTTGTAAGCTTTACTCTCATCTGTAAAATGATGAAAGTGGTGCCTGTCCCTTAAACATACGTTAAAAGTCAAATAACATAGTAAACGTAAAGAGTCAACTATTTGACACGCAGTAAAAATGAACTGTTATTGGGTAAAAATAGCGTCAGCTCCGGGGCTCTCTGCATCCCATCTGTTTGGAATACCAGCGCCTTGCTCAGGCCTCCGTGGGGGCGGCACCTGCAGGAAGCCCTCCCTTCTCGGAAGGTGCTCCTTGTCCAGTCTCCCGTCACCTTACTGTGCATGGTGACGGTTTACTGCTCTGCCTCGCACACCAGACTGGAAGCCGCTTGGGACTACAGCACAGGACGGTGTTCAGTAGTTCTCTGAGGAAGGAAAGCTTTGACAGACCAGAGTGTCATTGCTGGGTAGCTACGGACGCCTGACACAGGCTCCGAAGTCTCAGTATGTATTGTTTAAATCTTTGACCAAAACAAAACGAAAAAACCTCTTTGACAAAGGGGATGAGAAGGAGTGTGCCAGGAATTAAGGACAACACAGAATGGATCCCAGAAGAGATCAGTAACGCAGGGTGGGAAGCCTGGCCCTAGGGCCAGGTTTGGTTTGCTATTAAATGTCACCTGGTTTTTGATTTGTAAGTTGTTTTACCTTTCTTAGTTTGTTTTCGTGCTGATAAACAGTACAAATCCTAGTCACATTGTAGGGCTGTCACGTTAGCATTTAAACTATTAGTATTTAAATCTTATTTATTTGAACTATTGGTCTCAATGTTTTATTATGAAAAATTTCAAACATACGCAAAGTTGAAAGCATTTCTATAGAGTAAACTGGTATCCCTGCCTACCATTTTACTACACTTCCCTGGTAGCTCTCCGCCTACCCATCCCTGCCCATTTACCCATCCCTCCGTCATCCTTTCGTCCGTCCCAGTTTTGGTTCATTTCCAAGTAAATTAGTGACATCCGTACACGCACTTCTAAATACATAAGCACGCACATCGTTAACTGTAGGTCAGTATTCATTTCTACGTTTTTATTTTTCCTTTTTGGTTTTTAATGTAAACTTTGTTTTAAATTTACACACTGAAATGCACAAGTCTCAAATGCTCATTCCCTTGAGTTGTGACAAAAGCATACGCCTGTGTAACCCAAACCCCTCCCAAGATGCAGAACGTTACTATCAACCCAGAAGGTTCTCTCCTGTTCCGTCCCCACCTCTTCCACCCTTGGAGATAACCAATACTGTGATTTTGTACCTTGGATTAGTTTTCTGTATTTTAGAATTCATATAACTGATGTCATACAATTTTTACTCTTGTGTAAGGCTTCTAGAAACTCAGCATGTTTCTGAGATTCATATGTTGTTGCTGCATGTACTAGTGATTTGTTACTTTTTTACTGCTGGGTAATATTCCTTTGTATGACTAGAACGAAATTTGTCCATTCTATTTGATAGGATGTTGGACTGTTTCCAGTTTTTGGCTATTACGAATAAAGCTGCCAAGAACATTCATGTGCAACTCTTTGTGGATTTATGTTTTTATTTCTCTTGGGTAAATACCCATGAGTGGCATCGTTGGATGACAAGGTAGGTTATACATGTTTAGTTTTATAAGACACTGCCAGACCTTTTCCCGACTCTGCCATTTTGCTTCCACCAGTGACTGTAAGAGTTCCAGTTCCGCATCCTCACCAATCTGCGGTGGTGTCAGTGTTTTTAATTTGAGCCATTCTGGTGAGCAATAGTATCTGGTAGTTTCAATTTGCATTTCCCTGATGACTAATGATGAGCACTTTCTCACGTGCTGACGCCATTTATATATGTATTTCCATTGTGAAGTATGCATATAAATCTTTGACCATTAAAAAAAACAGGGTTGTCTTTTTTTGTATTGCTTTCTTCTTACATTTTTAGTAGACTTTTTTGGGAGAGCAATTTTAGACTTACAGTAAAACCGAGTGGAAAGTGAAAAGGGTTCCACTCTCATTCCGCCACACCCCACCTGCCCTTTTATTAACATGCTGCTTTATTGGGATAGGTCTGTCATAATTAGGAGCCAGTGTTGACGCATTGTTAACTGAAGTCCACAGTTTACGTTAGAGTTCATTCTTCGTGTTGCACATTCTCTGGGTTTTGACAAAGGTATAGCGACATATATCCACGATGACAGTATCATACAGAATAGTTTCACTCCCCTAAAAACTTCCTGTACTTGACCTGTGGGTCCCTCCCTCCCTCTCTCGGAATCCCTGGCAACCACTCATCTCTTTACTGTCTCTACGGTTCTGTCTTTTCCAGAATGTCACAGTGTTATACAGAAAGCAGCCTTTTCGGATTGGTTTCTTTCACTTAGTGATAGGCATTTAAGGTTCCTTCGTATCTTTTTGTGGTTTGATAGCTCATTTCTTTTTCATCACTGAATAATAACCTCTTGTATGGATGTACTTTGTCTTTTTTATGAGTTACAGGAATTCCTTACCCAGGACCCTTGTCAATTGTCAGATACATGTTTTGTAAGTATTTTCGCTAACTTGTAGCTTGCCTATCCATTTTCTTTATGATGCCTTCTGATGAGAAGTTTTTCATTTTAGTGAGGTATAATTTATAAATTTCTTTTTTTATTGCTTTCCAAGACCCAAGAAACCTGTGTCTACCGTAAGTCATGAAGAATTCTCTTACGTTTTCCACTAAAAGCTTTATGGTGTTAGCTTTTACACTTGGGTAAGGTTCATCTCAAATTAACATTCGTGTATGGTGTGTGGTTGTGGTCAAGTCTCTAAATCTTCCTATGCGGACATGGCAGCACCAGTTGTGACAAAGACTTTCCTTCCTGCACTGGATGGTTTTGGGGCCTTTGTTGAAAATGCAATCACTGTGAAAGGTGGGCCTATTATCTGTTATGCCGGTCTGTCCTCGGGCCAGTTCCATACCATCTTGATGAATGTAGCTTTCTAACTGGTCTTGAACTAAAGTAGTGTAAGTCCTCCAACAATCTTGTTCATCTTTAAGATTGCTTTGGATATTATAGTTATATAATATATATATAGTTCATGCTTAAACTGTATATAGTTTACATTTCTATAAATTTTAGAATTAGTTTGTCAGTTTAAGATAAACCTGGGATTAAAATTTTTTTAAAAAGTTTGATAAATGTAAAATTTACAATTTTAGCCATTTTTAATTATACCATTCAGTGCCATTAAGAACATTCGTAACGTTGTGTAACCATTACCACTGGCTAGTTCCAGAACTTTTCATCATCCCCCCAAAGAAATTCTGTAACCATTAAACAGTAACTTCCCATTCATTCCCCCTCTTTCCAGCTCTAATAACCTCTACTCTGTCTCTATGGATTCGTCTATTCTGGAAATTTCAATGTAAATTGAATCATACAATATGTGGTCTTTTGTGTCTGGCTTATTTCACTTAGCATGTTTTCAAGGTTCATCCGTGTTACGGCAGGTATCAGATTTTCATTATTCCTTTTTACGGACGGATGGTATTTCATTGTACGTAGCACACACATTTTATTTATCTGTTAATATGTTGATGGATACTTGGGTTGCTTCCACTTTTTGGTTACTGTGAATAAATGCTGGTATGAGCTTAGGTATCTAAATATCTCTTTGAGCCCCTGCTTTCAATTCTTTTGGGTATGGAATGGAATTGCTGAATGGAACTTTTTGAGGAATTGCCAAACCATTTTCCACAGCAGCTGCACCGTTTTACATTCCACCAACAGTTCCAGTTTCTCCACATCCTTGCCAACACTTTCTGATTTTTTTTTTTAATTAAAGAATTCAATTATAGCCATCCTAGTAGGTATGCAGTAGTACCTCATTGTGGGTTTGATTTACATTTCCCTAATGAGAAATGATGTCGACTATCTCTTCTTGTGCTTATTGGCCATTCGTATATCTTCTTTGGAGAAATCTCTATTCAAGTCCTTTGCCTATTTTAAAAATTAGGTTGGATTTTGTTGTGGCTATCTGCTGGGATTTTGATGGTATTGTATCAAATCTGTACATCAACAGGTACAACTGAAATGTTAACAATACTGAGTCGTCCATGAACATGGTGAGTCTCTCCATTTATTCAGATCTTCTGTAATCTCTATCAAGGTTTTGAGACTTTTAGTGTAGAAATCTGACATATCTCTTCCTAAGTGTTTTTTCATAGTCATGAATGAAATTGCTGTTCTTAAAAAATGATTTTCCAATTTACTTGTTAGTATATAAAATACAATTGATTTTTGTGCATTAAGCTTATATTCTGCAATGTTGTAAACTTTACTTATCAATTCCAGTAGTAGTTTGTAGATTTCTTAGGATTTTCTATGTAAAAAATCTTGCCATAGGAAAGTAGTGTTTTCTTTTTTCTTTCCTATCTTTGTGTGTTAGTCTGTCTGCCTTCCTTTTCCTTTTCTTCGTTTTTCCCCATTGATATGCCTAGGCCTCCTAGGACAATATTGAGCAGAAGTAGCGTGGATAAGCACCCTTGCTTTGTTCCTAATCTTTGAGGAAAAGTTAGTATTTCACCTAGCTATGAGTTTTTCACAGATGAACTTTATCATATTGAGGAAGTTCCCTTCTATTCCTAGTTTGCCAAAGTCCCTTTAAGAATTTTATCAGTTGCTTTTTTTCTGCGTCTGTTGAAATGACCACATGGGTTTTCTCCTTCACTCTGTAATTAAACTACACTGATTGGTTTTCAAATATTTGATTATCTCTGCATTCCAGGGGTAAATCCTATTTGGTCGTGACATATCCTTTTTATGTATTGCTGGATTCAGGTTGCTGATATTCTAAGTACTTTGTATCTATGTTCATGAAGGATGTTGACCTCTAATTTTCTTTTGTAATGACTTTATAAGGTTTTTTAGTATTACAGTTACACTGGCCCCTTAAAAGGAGTTGGAAGTAGTCCCTCTTCCTCTGGTTTTGGTTTTTTTTGTTTCTTTTTTTTTTAATAGAAGCTGTGTAAGATTGGTGTTATTTCTTCCTTCAATGTTTAATAGAATTTTCCAGGGAAACATCTGGGCCTGGAGTTTTCCTTATGAGAACATAATACATTTAATTTCTTCAGTGAATATCAAGTTCTCTTTCTTACGGAATGAGCCTTGTCCATTTGTGTGTTCATAGGCAATTATCCATTTTATGTGTTGTTAAATTTGTTGGCATAAAGTTGTTTGTACTGTTCTCTTTTTATCCCTTTAATATCTGTAGGCTCTGTAATAACAACCCCTTCTCTCATTCCTGATCTATTATCCTCTTAATGTCTGTGGCATCTTCAGTGATAACTGTTTCACTCTTACTTTGGGTAATCTGTGTCCCCCTTTTTCCTTGGTCAGTGTAGTGAGATGTGTATCAATTCTGTTGATTTTTTCCAAAGAATTAGCTTTTGGCTTTGTTAGTTTTCTCTACTGTGTTCTGTTTTGTTGATTTCCGTTCCTTTTATTATCTCTTTCCTCTTTCTTTGGGTTCACTTGTCTCTTTTTACAGTTTCTTAAAGGTGAAAATTTAGGTCAATTTTAGGCCTTTTTTTCTACAAGCATTGAAAGCTTGTAAATTTACTTTTAAGCACTACTTTAGGAGTATCCTACAAATTTTGAGCTGTATTTTTCACTGTTCAAAATATTTTCTAATCCATTTTGTGATATATTCTTTGATCCATGAGTTATTTTATGTTTGATTTTTAAATATTTGCAGTTTTCCAAAGTATTTTGAGTTCTAATTTGATTTCATTGTAGTGAGAACATTTTGTGTATGATTCCAATCCTTTTAAATGTAGTGAGACTTGTTTTATCATGCAGCGTATGGTTTTCATAGTAAATATACCACATACACTTGAAAAAAGTGTGTATTCTGCAGTACTAAATGTGTATCAGGTTAAAGTTGTTGACAGTTTTGTTAAGCTCATTTATGAAGTTACTGATTTGTCTAGATTTAATAATTACTAAGGGTGATAAAATCTCCACCTATTTTAATGGAATTCCCTCCCTGCTCCACTCTGTTTTAGCTTCTGCTTCATTTATTTTGAAGCTGTTATTAGATACACAGAGTTATGACTGTGTCTTCTTGATGAATTGGCCCTTTTATCATCTAAAATGTTATTATCTCCGATACTACTCTGTCAGATTGCTTGGCTCATTTTAATACATCATCATCCAGTTTGGAGGTTTCTTCACTCATGTTTCTGTTGATACTTCATCATAGTTTGGAAAAGCCAACTTCTGCCTTTATAGAACAACCGTGAGGGCCGAAAGCTTCAGGCTCTCCAGGGATCAGAAGAGAAGGAGCAGGCGTTACTTTTATTTGAAAAGAAATGAGCTGAGAGGCAGGTCTCCTTTTCCTGGCCAGCTGCTGATTGCTAACACTCACATGATGTCATGGGGCAGCAGAAGCCACATAGTGGCTGGGTGTTCTGGGGCAAGTTCCTGAACCTCTGCACTTCAGTTCCTTCATCCAGGACCTTGACTGCAGCCGTGTGGAGGGAGGACCCTGAGCCGGGAGCATCCAGCTACACCGCACCAGATTCTTGACCCACAGAAGTGGTGAGATGTTCATGTTTATTGTCTTAAGCACTACGTTCTGGGGTAATCTGCTATGTAACAATAGAGACCTAATACACCACTTTGTAGAAAGACTTAAATAACAATTTTTAAGGTTTTTTTCAATTGCCATTTAATCATTAGGATTCCACGGGGCTTGAGGAGAAATTTTTTCTAGACGTGAGATTCTTCACCAAGTTAGTGTGAGTTTTAGTGGGCTGCATTTCTAATAGAGCCACCTGTCAGTGGGAGGATCACAGCACTCACAGGCAGCCTCTGCTGTTTCTTTTGGGTCTTCCACTAACCAACCTGGCTTAGTACTCAAATATCTGAACTCTACTAGAGTTATCCAGAACTGCTCGCTCCTCATGCTTGCAAAGGCCAGCTCTAGATTGTGCTCTGTAGGATGATTCTTTGCTGCTTCCTGCCTCTGGCTTCTGCCACTAAGTGGGTGATAACGACTCGATTAAAACCTCCATAATTTGTAAATTGTTCCCTGCCTGTCAGGCGGTTACCGACTCACTTGCACTCACAGACTGCATCCCCCCGGGGATCACTGCCTGAGGCTCGCTGATCAAGCCCTTTAACAGAAGTCAGACTCGGACAAATCCCAGTGTTCCTGGACATAGCATTGCTAGGACATTTAAATTAAATAACCATTTTGGTTTCTTTTAAGTTCTGTCTTACCCTGCTTTTGCATTTTTCAAGATGTTTTAAAAATTTAACTTGATTCTCTCAGAAGTTTTGTTAGGAAGTATGTCTACATGTGATGCCTACTTACAGTTCTCTTCCTAAAAGCAAAATGGCATGTTCGTAGCCACGGCACATCAGCTTCCTGCGGCGTCGGTCTCGGCCCGTGGTTGTAAGCCCCTGGTTTATTCTCTAACACATCCTGGGACCCTTGATCGGAATGACTCATGAGGTGGCTTTCCCCACTGATAGCATTCCGAGGGAACCGATAATCAGTGCTCCGTAAAACCTGAGCAGTTGGTTCTGTAGTTCTCGTTACATGTTTCTTGCTCACTCAATCCCTGCGTGGTGCTGAGCCGTCAGCTGGGTTGGAGAACTGACTTCGGAGTCAGAACAGCAGGCGGAGCTGGCCTCCGACCGCCGTCCCCCAGTTCTAAGACTTGTTCTCACCTCACTGACCACATTTTAATACTTGCCAAGTTGGCCCGTGTGTTACAACTCATCCTGTCTTAGATGAGATGTCATCTGGTAACTATTTCAAATGCAGCAGTCTTTTGTGAGGGTTATTTTCTCTAAAACCTTCCTACTCCTAGGGAGTCTATGGCTACTGAGTGTGACGCTGGGTTTAGTGCAGAGACCCAGGCACTGTGGGGAAGGCAGCTACCACCTAGCACAGCCTGAGCTGCCTGCTCGGCCCTCCCCGAGGGTTGGGGCTAGTGCACTGATCTGCGTCACTGTTTTTATGCAGGCAGAGCTTAAAGGTAAGCAAAGCACCTTTTCATATAGTCTGAGAAGAAACGTATCTGTATTTATTGTAAACGGGCGGGTTATCTTATTTAATGTACACATACAGTGTTTTCTAAGTTCATGCTGTTCTGTATATTTGCCTGTTTCTTCAGCTACTAACTCAGTATATTGAGCATAGGTTCGACATGGATACTTCTAAAAAAAAATAAGTTTTTAATAGCAAAATGGGCTCACAGTGTAAAAAGTTCATCTTACTGATTTTTGGGGCTCATCTCTCGTGTTAGGTACAGCAGTGTGGGTAAGTGAATAAAGTCAAAGACCAGTTCCCCTGCCCGAGGCCTGTGCACCATGAAAACAAACGTAGGCCACACAAGACAAGGTGGTCATCTTTTTACTTCCCTGTCCGCTACTGGCCTCTTGGAAGGCTGCTTCTGTCACACTCCTGCTACCCCGAGGTTCCTCGAGAGAGCCGGAGTCCAATGATGAGCCTAAAGGGAAAGTTCTTGCCTGAAACGGTGTGAGGAATCCAGACGAGGATCCTGGCCATCACTCCAGATTAGTTCCCTCAAGAGCCACCTCTTCATTCCTTAAGCCAGAGGACACTGTGAAGACACGGCCAGCAGCCTCTCGTCCCTTCCTCGGGGGGCTTGTGACGCACAGTGAGGGACTGTAGGATTTCCAGGAGGTGGGATGGCTCAGGGGTCCCACTCAGAACTTCTGTAAGAACTTGAGCACAAGGTCCCGCAGTCGCACCCTGAGCATCTCGTCGTTGTCACAGATGATGTGGGTGGAATCTTCCTCAATCTGGATGAGCGTCTCAGCTTCCTGGAGCAGGACAATATGGCCCTTGGCGGTGTCTTCCACCTTAATGTCGCTGAAGCCATGCTGCTCCAACAGAAAAAAAAAGGAGGAGGATGGGTACACTCGGAAAATCAAGTGCTAAAAATGACACTTCTAGAAGTGACTGAATATTCTAGAAACTGGCATTTTTGAGACTCCTCAATATGATTCTCGGACTAGCAATATGGCCTACTACAGCAATACAGTTCAACCACACTTTCATATACTTTAAAAGAGGCCCCAAACGTGCAAAATCTCATGCAAGACACCAAAATGTCCACAACCTACTTAAGCTTTTGCGAGTCATTTGAGGAGCACGTCCAAGCACCTGGGACGTGAGGCTATTTTCAGAACCACACCCATGTTCCCTGGTGACAAAGCTCCCTCCTAAGTCTCAGCTGTCTGAGCTCCTAGGGAAAATGCACCTGAAGCAAGACACTGCTGACCTCGGGACTCCGCAAATCCTCCCAAGGGGGAAGGAGGCAGAGCAGGTGGTATTTCTCTAACCATCACTATTACAGCATTTCCTTACAGTCAAAGTCGAAAAAGTAAAAGCAGAAAGAAGTCATCTGCCTGCAAGGGACACAACAGGTAAGGGCATTGGAACAGGGAGACTGGCCACACTCTGTGACAGGAAGCTCCTCCTGCAGTGAGGGGAGCGGCGGCCATGGCAGAGCGGAACATTCAGTCAAGACCTAGGGTGAGCCAGGCACAGGTCTTTCTAAAACATCAAAGCTTGAGGGACCAGGAGCCCTGCAAGGTCACGAGGAAGGGGGGGGCCAACGTGATCTCCGACAGCACAGGTGGGGGGGGGCCAAGGAGAGCTGTACGACTTGGCCGAAGCCCTTGCTCCCGGAACACTGAAGGCAGAAAAAACCAATGCTAATAAAGAGAAAGCCTTTCAGATCTGAAAGGAGTCAGCAAGTGAGGAATTGAGGTTGGACAAAAGGTGGTTATTAATAGTTTAGCAGAAGAAAATCTACTTTTTTGTAATCACTTATTGGAGTTAGTTGCAGCTCTTCTTGCAAGAAGCATTATCTTTAGCCCGTTCCTTCTTTCCAGCAAGGATTCTGTAATGCTGATCTCTGAAGACAAAATTATAACCACCTTTAAGGTTAGCTTTTTTCTTTCTATCATAGTCGAGCAATCTCGAGAGGGAAGGACTAATGTCTTTCTACCCCGTGTGCGAACTGCTGGGCACATTTCCCGATTCCCATCTAGCAACACGGATGCCCCTGCCCACGAATCCTGACACTCAGCCCCAGACTTGGATCTCCTTTGACAGCAAGGGGTCCTCGTGTGGAAAAGTGAGGCTCTAGGGGGATGAACCATTCTTTGTCCTGGCCTTTCCTGCTCTGCCCCTCTCACGCCATCTGTGTGTTTGAGGAAAGGCTAGAAACGGGGTTTTCAGAGGCTTCCATCTAGCGACCGGTGCTGGGCAGGCTCCTCACTCAGCACCCTGTGACCCCAGACAAGAATGACGATAGCACGGACAGGGACTAAGTGACAAGCAGCAACATACATTCCTGGTAGTCAGGACGACATGGAGCCGCAGGCAGCAGGGCCTCCGTGCAGTGCAGACGGTGCCCGCGTGGCTGGCTCACCTTCTCCAGGGTCTGCACGAACTGCTCCACGGGGATGGAGCCGCTCAGCAAAGGCTTCACAGCCTTGCAGTCCGGGACGTCATCGCTCACTCGCTTTCTCTTCTTGCCACTCGGGGGCGGGGTGGGCCTGGGAGGGGGCTGGAGCAGAAGGAAGCATGGCCCTGACTGAGCTGCCTCCGAGAACCCGAGCCCACCCTGTCCTGTGGGAAGCTCTCCTCTGGCACTCGGACTGCAGGCCCCAGCGCAGTCTGGAGTCATCCGTGGAGGAAAAATCAGCCGGGGGCTCCCTGTGCAGTTCACGACACCCACAAATGCTGGCTGGGCGCTCCGCAGATGCTCGTCTGAGCAATGCACCTGCAGAAGCTTCCAGTGATGCTATTTTCAGAGCTGGGTGGCACTTAGGATGATGCACGGCCTTGTCTTTCCTCCCCTCTCCCTGAGGCACATGGCCAGATAAAAAAGTAGTCAGGAATTTATATGAAGCGCCCTCCTTGTTTCACATGTAGTCCAGTAAGTGGCCAGCTCTCTAACTTCTGCTGGCTTGCAAAGCAATGTCCCGTGGCTCTGAGGGGAGAGGACTCTAGTCCTCATAGGCCCCGAGCTCCCCCTGTGTTGCGCGCAGCCCACCGCCTCCCACGATACCTGAAGAACGTGCTTGTTATCTTTAGTGTGCAGCACGGCCGAGACGGTTGCCAAGGAGATGCCAGGCTTGATCTCCATGGGCACCAGCGAATCTGCGAGCTGGAAGGAAACGGCAGGTTCAGACAGGCTCCCTCTCAGGCTGAGGGAAGCAGCAGCTCAGGATATTAAAATGTAAGATGGCTTGACAAAGAGTATGTGAGGACTATTTCATGAAATAAAATGTGTATGGGAAAGTGTGACATGCTCCTGACAGGGGACAGATGCGCGCCAGGCCCTGCTCTCCCCTCTGTCCCACCCACGAATAGGCTTTTCCTCCCTACACTGCGGTCGCCCCCGTCACAGGTGAGGCTGGGGTGGGAGGTCTGGGGATGGCATCCTGGGAACCGAGCAGGTCGAGACTCCCGGGGCAGCTGTAAACTAACTCCATTTCCAAGACGACTCTGAAGGTGGGGCTCTTTATGGGGGACAAAATGTCACGTGGCAGCTCTGCCAGAATAGAAGTCCGCCCACACCACCACAGCTCAGGCACCTCTAGGAGAGAGGGGTGTCCCCTCGCCACTGCAGACCCTCCTGCTAGAACAGGCCCATGAGGCCTGACAGCTCCGATCTGCTCTGAACTTGTAAGGACCAAGAAGGATTTATAAAGAAGCTGCAGAGGGCGCACCTTCATTTGGGGGACAAACACATCCTTTCGCGGCAGCAAACCAGACAGAGCAGGAACGGAGCTTAACCCTTTCACCTCACACATGCATTTTCCAGGCGTGTGGTTAGATGATACTTTTGGCATTGTGTTTTAAGAATGATGAAAACCTCTATCTTTGTGTGAAGTGAAATCAGTAGAAATAAGCAGAGAGAACAGTCTGGAGATCTGAGGGACAGCTGCGAAGCTCGGCTCAGTCTGCTGGCCCGGCAGCGGTGGGAGGCTGCGTAGGAGGCGGGGAAGGTGGTGACGCAGGCAGCAGATATTATTAATAGATAAATATCAGGGTAGCAACTTTCTTCGCTCCTCTACCATATGCTATTTCCTGGAACGGATCATTTTCCCTGAGGGAAAGCCATCTATTCAAATCCAGAAAAACATCCAAATGTATTTGAAAAGCAGGCCTAGAAAAGCCTTCAGGGCAGCCAGGCCCTGGCTGCTCAAGGCCCCCAGACAGCAGCCCCCAGCCCGAGTGCAGGGCAGCCAGGTGCGGCTGCAGGGCCGGGTCCAGCTGGGGTCCCGGCCCTGTGGTCCCTGCTCTGGGCGGGGCCCTCCATGTTGTCCCTGTGCGTCCCTGTGTGCCATGCAGTGTATTCTCAGAGTGAGAAGAGACCACAGACAGAGCATTATCCCCCACTGATGTGCCGACTTTTAAGAATAATCACGGCTCACCTCTGGCATGATCTCGATCTTCTCGTACCGACGTTTGAAGGGCAGGGTGAGGACCTCGGCCCGCCGATAGGACGTGGCTGGGGGCTGGCAGTCGATGACAAGGTCTGTCCTGTGGGACTGGGCTGGGGGTGGCTGGGTGTACTGCTCAGGACAGACCACGTGCAGGGGCTGAGGAGCCAACAGGACAGGGTCAAGGGAGACGGCAAGAAAAGCAGAGCAGCTGCTCCCTACCCCGCCTCTCCCCCATGCACAGGCTGACCACTTTCAGGCCACCGTGAGCACAGCTCTCCTGAACCCGGCTAACCAGTCAGAGGTGAGCAGGGTGCGGGGTAGAACAAACATCTCAGGGAAACCCCTTGACCGCCAGCTGCGTGAATGAGCGAGGGATTTACTGCCTCGGTCTGCATTTGCTTTTATTTTTTCCCTCTATTTACGTAACTTTCATGGTGACTTCCACATCTTACTCCCAAGAGGTCTCTAAGCTCTTGGAGGGCACAGTCGCCTTGTCGCATTTAGCGCACACAACTGTCACACGCTCTTGGCCAATCAGCAAGAGCTGTGGCTTCTGTGCTAGGCTGGTGTTCTGCGTGTGGAGTTTCTTCTGCCATCTGCAGGTCAAGTGGCGTCAGCCAGTGGGCATCGGTCAGGTCACATGCTCAACTGTGCACGACAGTGAATCAGAGATAGAACTTTTTTTTTTTTAAACAAAATGTCTTTCTTTTGGTTATCTTGAGAGGAAAAAAAATTAGTAAACCAATGTTTACTTTGGACAAATATCACTCAATTGGACAGTAGTGTTGGCAGCCCACAGTGTCATTGTATCATACCCCTGCTTTTAAGAGTTTGGGCCATGCCACAAATTCCTTGAAGAACAAGGTTTTCCTGCCAACATGGGAAGATCGCTTGAAGCCAGGAGTTTGAGACCAGCCTGAGCAACAGCGAGATCCTACCTCTACTAAAAATAGAAAAATTAGCCAGGTGTGGTGGTATGTGCTTGTAGTCCCAGCTCCTTGGGAGGCTGAGGCAGGAGGATCACTTGAGCCTGGGAGTTTGAGGTTGCAGTGAGTTATGATGACGCCATTTGTACTCTAGCCAGGGTGACAGAGTGAGACTCTGTCTCAAAAAGAAAAAAAAAAAAGGCTTTCCAACAAACTGAACTAGTTGGATTTAAAACAGCACTTGTTTCTCAGGGCTGACATTTTTCTTCAACTTGCCTTTTGTTCTTCTTCCTGACCTGGTTAGTATCTTTATCTCAAAGCCATCTGACTGCACGATCACAGCCAGGACTTCTCCCAGGTTTTCCTCTCCTCAAGTGGAGACAAGGTGGCCTCCGGTTTACAAGATCAGCAAACCACAGAGGGGCGTAAGGAGCACACAGCTGGCGTAGGGACTGGGAATTGAAGTTTCTGAGTAATGAGAAACAACAGGCTCTTAACCATTTTTTCCAGCATAGTGATGAACACACATGGGGCATCACATGGCTCCACATGGGCTAAAAACTGGCTACCTGCTCTACTCGCACCTAGAGAAAGCCCATATCCTTTCTCTGCAGCGTGAGCAAGGCAGTGATCACCGGAATCCATTCTCCCTGCATTCCTGAGGTCTCCAGCTTTCCTGTTTCTTGCTACCCTGCCTTAGAGCTTTGGGTAAGGGCCTCTCATCCTGAGGTCGAAGATTCTCTGCAGAGGAGGAAACAGAACCTCTGACCTAGGCCAAGAGATGAAGAGCGCCAATCCTACCTGCTGAGTGACGAGGCGGGAGGCAGTGCCAGGGCGCCTGGCACTCCTTGACGCTTCTGAAAACATCGAGGGAATGGGAACGCAGAAACTTTCCTCTCACCTGTTCTTAGCCACCTTCCTCGCCAATTCCAATTAGTCTCCCTGTTCCCAGCTGCCAGAAAACACTCCAGGCATGTGGCGACTGACCTGGCGCAGTGCTTTTGTATCCCTGCTCTCCCTCTCCCGCTTCCGTGCAGATTCTGCCCTTAATCTACCATTGTACCCCAACTGCTCCTTCCCTTTCTCGAGGGCAGAAAGTGCAAAATGAAACACATGAACGAAAACTGCAACCAAACCAAATCTCTAAAAGAACAACACGACACTGCCTGTGGCACTAGCCCGCACGTGCAGCAAGGGTCCAACACATGTTCTCATTACACTGCCTTTCAGCTTCGTGTGTGTGTTTTTAGAATGACTGTTTTAAGTGGACACAGACAGTCCTCATTAAAAAGTACCAGACTGTTTTTTCTCCCTTCCACTTTTGATTTTTTTAGAATGGAAACTTCTTTCAGGGTGTGAAGACCATTCCTTTTAAGTGTAGAGAGTAACCAGCACATGTCCCGGCATTCTGCAGACGTTTGAGAATTGAGGAAGAGGTCACTCACAGCTAGACGGCCCTCCCCCCACCCACAGATGTACACAGGGGCAACGAGACCACGCGACGACACTGACGTAACTTCCTGGGTTACCTGCACTTCTTTAAGCAGCTTGGACACCTGGATGAAGTTCAGCCGTGTGTCGATGGGGCAGTATATGCACTTCATGGCCAACGGCTGGTAGGGAGCCAGTGCCTCCAGGTAGGAGAAGTCCGGTTCTAAGGGAGGTAACAAAAAAGACATTTTATTTAATAAAACGCAGGCGACAGAGGAGCTGCCAAGCAAAGTGGCGGCTGGCGTGGCGAGGGCCCAGCAGATGGTCAGCGCGCTTAGGAGAGTGAGGCAGGAAGGACGGTGCGCGCAGGCGCCAGAGTCAGCGGAGTCCCAAATACGGCACGCCAGGAGCCGACGCGAACGCTGTGCGGTGGATTTGGAGTGGGAGGAACAGTGTGCGCCCAGAGCCTCCAGCACAGACAAAGAGGCAGATGAGAGAGATGAGGGGTAAATAAGTAAATGGGGGAGAAGAGAAAGCTCTTCTTCCCAACGAAACACCAGTCGATAAATGTAAAAAGATGAAATTTTAAAAAATCACCATCTGGTAATGATTCATTCAGACCAGAATCATTAATGCTAAGAAAATTTGAGGAAGAACAGGATATATACACAGTTTCAAAGTGTCCCCCACAAGATACTGATTAAATATAAAAACAGTGACTCCACAGTGGAAAGGCCTGGCACGGACCAAGGAAGCCAGGAATCGACACGCTCAGAGTTAACACCCAGGTGCGAGACAGACAGACGTCAGAACGTCCATCTGACAGGAGGCACCCAGGAGACAAAAGCACAGCCTTGACCCCGTACTGACAAATGTTTCTGCTGAGACCATGCCATTCATTCCCCAGCAAGCCCAGCTGGGAACCATCCTTGCTGTACGCTCGGTTTCTCTTGAGGGCTACTATGGCCTGCTCGGCAGGGATCGTTCCGTCCACTCAAGGAAGTGGGCCCACCAGGAGCCCGAAACACTGGCTCAGTCCTGATGTGAAGGACACTCGATTCCCAGCAGTCTGTGCGCAGGGAGGATGGACCCTGGGCTTAAGCTCACCTGGCATATGGACTTCTCTAGTGTCTTCAGGACAACTGGTACAACTTCCAGACATGTAAACTGCCACCCCCCCCCCCCCCGATTGTGCTTCGCTACGAAAACCCAGAACACCCGAGATGAGACAAGCACAGGCCACCCAGGAAGAAATACTGACTTGCTTTAATGTGAACAGTAGTCACAGTACAATAAAAAAGGTGGCCCGAAACTTCACCCCGACACTAGTAGATATCAGAAACAACACAACTTCTGCTCTGGAAGCCCAACAAACTAGTTTAAATGTAATCTCATCTCCCAGGGTTGTCATGGGCAATCACACAGCCCTGATTTCTTCCTAGCTAAAGGACAATGTATACTAGAGCCAACGCTGATTGCCCGTGTAAATGCTGTACCTCCTGTCATGTCAGAGAGTCACAGCTCATCAAAAGGAGAGACCAACCTTAGTCCTACTATGTACAATGATCTCTGGACAACCTCCTGATCAGAACATTCTTGGCAAGTGTGAAGTTCCAAGTATTGTGAATTAATGTCTTGGCCCAACTTCCACTGCCTGTGGCCCAAAAAGGAGGCCCAAGAAGAGAAAAGCAGCCCCTGGTGACTGGCAGCTCTCCTGGCCCTTCCTGCTTGGCCATGGTGTTAGCAGGAGCTGGCCTGGCACCCACGCCAGGCCACAGTGTTCTCCTTGTGTGCAAACACAACTGCACAGGACACCAACATCACACAAGGCCACTCGGTAACCATGACAAATCCAGCCAAAAATAAGACCTTCTTATAATCATGCCTGAAGGCAAAACACAAAACTGTCCTAACCACAAACAAGCAAACATTACCCTATCCTGGCTCCCTTCTTCTTGTGTTCGAGGTAAGAATCAGTAAGACATCCAGTCGTGGAGTTACTCCTGCACCCTGGCAGCACCCAGTGCAGAGTGATGTCTCGTGTCCTCAAACCACCCCAATCCTACAAGGAGGTCTTTTTACCATCCTTTATGCAGTGTGTGTTCCCCTCACTGCAACGAGGCAAAAAACCCAACTTTGTTCAACTACACGCATATTCCTGGTGGCCTGTGTACAGAGGCACCGACAATCCTCACAAACTGAGGCTGAGAACGGGGAAGGGCCAAAGCGTCTCTGACCCCGATGCTTTTGGTATAACTACACTCTCTATTCCAAAACCC
>NW_012150297.1:664749-666995 GCF_000956105.1 Propithecus coquereli
ATTTTCCCTGAGGGAAAGCCATCTATTCAAATCCAGAAAAACATCCAAATGTATTTGAAAAGCAGGCCTAGAAAAGCCTTCAGGGCAGCCAGGCCCTGGCTGCTCAAGGCCCCCAGACAGCAGCCCCCAGCCCGAGTGCAGGGCAGCCAGGTGCGGCTGCAGGGCCGGGTCCAGCTGGGGTCCCGGCCCTGTGGTCCCTGCTCTGGGCGGGGCCCTCCATGTTGTCCCTGTGCGTCCCTGTGTGCCATGCAGTGTATTCTCAGAGTGAGAAGAGACCACAGACAGAGCATTATCCCCCACTGATGTGCCGACTTTTAAGAATAATCACGGCTCACCTCTGGCATGATCTCGATCTTCTCGTACCGACGTTTGAAGGGCAGGGTGAGGACCTCGGCCCGCCGATAGGACGTGGCTGGGGGCTGGCAGTCGATGACAAGGTCTGTCCTGTGGGACTGGGCTGGGGGTGGCTGGGTGTACTGCTCAGGACAGACCACGTGCAGGGGCTGAGGAGCCAACAGGACAGGGTCAAGGGAGACGGCAAGAAAAGCAGAGCAGCTGCTCCCTACCCCGCCTCTCCCCCATGCACAGGCTGACCACTTTCAGGCCACCGTGAGCACAGCTCTCCTGAACCCGGCTAACCAGTCAGAGGTGAGCAGGGTGCGGGGTAGAACAAACATCTCAGGGAAACCCCTTGACCGCCAGCTGCGTGAATGAGCGAGGGATTTACTGCCTCAGTCTGCATTTGCTTTTATTTTTTCCCTCTATTTACGTAACTTTCATGGTGACTTCCACATCTTACTCCCAAGAGGTCTCTAAGCTCTTGGAGGGCACAGTCGCCTTGTCGCATTTAGCGCACACAACTGTCACACGCTCTTGGCCAATCAGCAAGAGCTGTGGCTTCTGTGCTAGGCTGGTGTTCTGCGTGTGGAGTTTCTTCTGCCATCTGCAGGTCAAGTGGCGTCAGCCAGTGGGCATCGGTCAGGTCACATGCTCAACTGTGCACGACAGTGAATCAGAGATAGAACTTTTTTTTTTTTAAACAAAATGTCTTTCTTTTGGTTATCTTGAGAGGAAAAAAAATTAGTAAACCAATGTTTACTTTGGACAAATATCACTCAATTGGACAGTAGTGTTGGCAGCCCACAGTGTCATTGTATCATACCCCTGCTTTTAAGAGTTTGGGCCATGCCACAAATTCCTTGAAGAACAAGGTTTTCCTGCCAACATGGGAAGATCGCTTGAAGCCAGGAGTTTGAGACCAGCCTGAGCAACAGCGAGATCCTACCTCTACTAAAAATAGAAAAATTAGCCAGGTGTGGTGGTATGTGCTTGTAGTCCCAGCTCCTTGGGAGGCTGAGGCAGGAGGATCACTTGAGCCTGGGAGTTTGAGGTTGCAGTGAGTTATGATGACGCCATTTGTACTCTAGCCAGGGTGACAGAGTGAGACTCTGTCTCAAAAAGAAAAAAAAAAAAGGCTTTCCAACAAACTGAACTAGTTGGATTTAAAACAGCACTTGTTTCTCAGGGCTGACATTTTTCTTCAACTTGCCTTTTGTTCTTCTTCCTGACCTGGTTAGTATCTTTATCTCAAAGCCATCTGACTGCACGATCACAGCCAGGACTTCTCCCAGGTTTTCCTCTCCTCAAGTGGAGACAAGGTGGCCTCCGGTTTACAAGATCAGCAAACCACAGAGGGGCGTAAGGAGCACACAGCTGGCGTAGGGACTGGGAATTGAAGTTTCTGAGTAATGAGAAACAACAGGCTCTTAACCATTTTTTCCAGCATAGTGATGAACACACATGGGGCATCACATGGCTCCACATGGGCTAAAAACTGGCTACCTGCTCTACTCGCACCTAGAGAAAGCCCATATCCTTTCTCTGCAGCGTGAGCAAGGCAGTGATCACCGGAATCCATTCTCCCTGCATTCCTGAGGTCTCCAGCTTTCCTGTTTCTTGCTACCCTGCCTTAGAGCTTTGGGTAAGGGCCTCTCATCCTGAGGTCGAAGATTCTCTGCAGAGGAGGAAACAGAACTTCTGACCTAGGCCAAGAGATGAAGAGCGCCAATCCTACCTGCTGAGTGACGAGGCGGGAGGCAGTGCCAGGGCGCCTGGCACTCCTTGACGCTTCTGAAAACATCGAGGGAATGGGAACGCAGAAACTTTCCTCTCACCTGTTCTTAGCCACCTTCCTCGCCAATTCCAATTAGTCTCCCTGTTCCCAGCTGCCAGAAAACACTCCAGGC
>NW_012150297.1:670158-672028 GCF_000956105.1 Propithecus coquereli
CCTCGGCCTCCCAGAGTGCTAGGATTACAGGCGTGAGCCACCGCGCCCGGCCCCAAAACCCAAGTCTTAAAAGTATTTAGAAAATGCTAAGATGGGAGAATGTGGCCGATGCTTCCTCCACAGCCGTTAGGTGCCAGGCGCTGTACTAAGTGCTCACACACGGGGTTTCATCACATGTCCAGAGCCACCCACAGAGGTGCTTATCAACAATCTCATTTACAAGGACAGCGAGGCTCGAGGAGTGACATGGCTCAGGTTACAGCAAGTTGGGCCAGATCAAGGTTTTTTTTTACTTCATAGCACATAAGGTTTCTAAAACTTAAGGCTGACTGAGGCTGACCTTAAATCAATAAAATAATGTAGTGATTATCTAAGTAAACCCCCTACTTGGGCTTATTAAAGAATTTTTTTTTCCCTGAGGGATTTGTCTCCAGAAGAAAAACTGTAGCCACAGTAAACTATAATCAAAGCAGAAAGATACATCTTAGTAAATAATTCCTAAAGGGTAAAACAAGACTGGTTACTGGAATTACTGCAGTTCTTGAGACGGCTTACAAAATCCCTATCAAAAGGCAGTTCAGGCGAATTCTGTCTCAGAGAAAAAGCTTAGAAAACAGATATGAAAGCCTTAATACTCAGTTATCTAACAGTATGTTGTTTCACTCTTACGCTTTGCCTTGGGGTGTCTTTATTCTTTGGTACTTACAATAAAGCAAGGATCATATTTACTATAAAATCCATCCCTGGGCTAGCGGCCCCAGTGGAAAGGGCCGAGGTTTGCTTATTTTTTAATTTACCTGTGAATATGACAGTGTTGAGACTAGATTTTCCCCAGAGCTCCATGAAGTGGACCACGTCCCCAAACCGCAGGGAAGGGTGCCCAGTGAACACCACACATGGCTGTCGGAAATCATTGCTGAAGTCTCCATGGATACTGGGGTAGTGTTTCAGCTTATTGGTCTGAATGAGCTAGAACAGACATGAAAAAATATGAAGAGATGTTAGCCCACCTAGGCTGAAGGAAGAATCAAAGCATAGGGGGGTGGGTGGGCAGAACTGAATTAAAAATAAAAAGACGGCAAACCATAGACGGGGAGAAAGTATTTGCAAAAGACAATTTGACAGAGGACTGTTGCCCAAAATATACAAACCCTTAAACCTCAGCAAAAAGAAAATGAACAACCCTATTAAAAAGCGGGCAAAGATTTGAACAGACACCTCATTAAAGAAGAGATACAGATGGCAAATAAGTGTTCCACACCATATTTCATCAGGAAATTGGAAATTAAAAAAATGAGATACTATTATATCACTACACGCCTATTATGATAGAATGGCCAAAATCCAGAACACTGACACCATCAAATGCGACAAGGATATGGAACAACAGGAACTCTCATTTGTTGCTAGTAGAAATGCAAAATGGTATAGCCACTTTGAAAGTTTGGCAGTTTCTTACAAAGCCAAATACACGCTTACCATATAATCCAGCAATTGTGCTCCTTGGTATTTACGCAAAGGACTTGAAAACTTATGTTCGCAAAAAACCTGCCCACGGATATTTACAGCAGCTTGATTCATAATTGCTAATAGTTGGAAACAACCAAGATGTGCTTCAGTAGGTGAATAAACTGTGGTACATCAAGACAGTGGAATATTATTCAGTGCTAAAAAAGAAATGAGCTATCAAGCCATGAAAAGACATGGAAGAATCTGTTACTAAGTGACAGATGCCACTCTGAAAAGGCTCATAGTGTGATTCCAGCTATTTGACATTCTGGAAATTCATTCTACTGAATTCATGGGTATTTGGGTATATTTCAACACTGTTACCAAGATTCTAGATTTTTGTATGTATCTTTTGGTAATA
>NW_012150297.1:673438-680076 GCF_000956105.1 Propithecus coquereli
TGTCAAACTAGGAAATTAGTATCAGTACGTTACAATTAACGAAACTTTAGGCTTCATTAGGATTTCACCAGTTTTTCCACTCATGTCCTTTTTATGTTCCAGGATCCAATCCAAGATAGCATATGGCATCTAGTTATGGTCAATTTTGAGGAGAAAGTGATCTACCGTTTTCAGAGCCATGACTTTCTTTGTGCATGCACTATTTCATTAATAGCAGCATTGCTAACTCCAGCTGGAGAGTAACTGAGGGTCTCAGGCTGGAGACACTGTGAATGTTTTAGGTAATCTATGTTTTTTCCTAATCTATGACTTTAAAATACAGAGAGGTCTGGGTAAAGCAAATGCAGCAAAAAGTTTACAATTGATAAATCAATGTACGTGGGTATTGTGTAGGTTTGACATTTTTTAAAAGTTGGAAAAAAATATGTATAGTAATGTACGTTTGTTAGAATCTACTTCTAAGAAGTCTATCCAAACAATAAGAAAGCATTTAAACAATTCCAGTGGGTACTACTTTTGGGGGAGGAGTTCAGGACTTCAGGGCTTGGATTTTTATTAACAATACATCTAATTTTTCCTACCCTTACTTTCCTTTAATCTTGATTTCAAAAACATTGTTTTATATCCTTTTTGGAAGAAGATACAAATATGGAAGCAACATGCTTTTGCAGGGTTACCTTATAATCTCTAAAATAGATATTATAGTTCAAAAGTTCCAAAGTTATTTAGATTGTTCCAAGGACATTATGCTACCTCCATTAGAAGGGAGAGATTAGGGAGACAGAGCAGATTGCAACATGATTAGAGGTAGTGAAGTCCACTTACGTAAGGTGTCTGTGGCCAGTTCAGAGAAACGGCTCCTTCATGCTCTGTTCTAGAATCCTCACAGGCACAACAGACACGGACCCACACCCTTTCCCAGAGAGGCTGAAGGAGCCGATTACAGTTTGCTTCTTCTGGAGCTGGAGTTTAACAGGGGATCTACACTTACTGGGTTATCAGGAAGAATGAGGAATAAATGGTACCTCCAGAATCATCTCTAACTGAGAGTCTAAGAGACCTTTCCTGCTCCCTGACAGCCAGACCTCAGGTATACACACTCTCCAGGGCACTGCTTGTCCAACAAAAGATCTTAGAGGTCTTTAGGAGCCAGTCCCTTCCATCTCCACCTCCTGCAAAAACAAACCCAAACCACCAAGCAAGCCCTTAGCCTGGAGCTAGGGGAGACACTGGGATGACAAAGAGCTGGGCTTCTGTAGGTACCAAAGCAGGACCACGTGGAGGCCAGAGCAGAACCTCTGTGAATTGGGAAGCCCAGAGCCCAGGAGGACAAATGATAGGAGATTTACACAACTGCCTTTTCCTTCAAGGTACAGATTCCTTGAGGTCAGAGAACCCTTTGTATGCCCAGTGCTTAAGACATGGTGGCACTTAACAAAGGTGTATGGATTGAACTAAATAAAACTATAGCTGGAAACAAGACAAAGTAATTATGTGATCTCTGAGTTTAAGATTCTAAGGGAGGGATATTCAAATAAACTTAAAAGACCAACATATCTCATGTCTCAGGATGGGAATATTACCAAAAAGATGTCAGTTTGTAATTTATAGGTTTCATGCACTCTGAAAATTGATAAAGTAGTTCTGTAGTTCTCACACAAAAATTAATAAGAATATCTCATACAATTATAAATGAGGCTACAGTTATTAAAAGATATTAGCACCACACTGGCCAAAGCATGGATAGACAAAGCAATCAGGATAGTCTAGAAACAAAACCTAGTACATATAAAAGTTTAGCATTTGATATTAATACAAATCAGTTGAAAAAGGTAACATTATTCAATAAATAGTATCTGGACACGTGATTACTTGACTATTTGGGAAAAAAGTAAAGTTAACACTTCTCTTCATATGATACATTAAAACAAATTTCAGATAAAACAGTTGGGGGTCAAAAAAGAAGAAAATAAGAAACCATAATAAAAATTAAAGAAAATATGTTTAGTCATGTGATCTCTACAGGGGAAAGAATTTTCTAAATATTATACCAATAGAAGAAATCACAAAAGATACTAAAATTATCAATATGTAAAACTAAAAAACTCTTGTCAAAAAAAAAAAAAATCAAAGGCATAAATGCAGTGTGGTAGCCTGGATTGGGTCCTGGGACAGAAAAAGGATGTTAGAAGAAAAACTGGTACGATGAGCATAAAGATTGGAGTTTAGTTACTAATGTGCTAATGTTAATTTCTTTTTTTGACAAATGTTTATGGCCATGTGGGACATTAACATTAGGAGAAACCGAGGGAAAGGTATATGGGAACTCTCTGTACTATCTTTGTACTTCTGTGTGAATCTAAAATCATTCCGAAGTAGTAAGTTTAATAGTAATGTGAGAAAAAGACAGATTATTTTTGTTCTTACTGCCTGAATATCCTGAATCAAACAGAATTCATAGAGAAACACACTGACATACCACTCAGCAAAAATCTGGGAAAACTCAAGTGAGCTGTTAGCCACGGGGGAGATGAAGTACAGGGGGACGCTGGAGAGGCCGGCTGAGTCGATGTACTGATACAGGCATTCCAGGAGGTCATAGATCACTCCAGAAGGGTAGCAGGGAACCAACACGTTTCCTCCATTCCGGACTGTCAGGGCTAGAAAAGTCGAAGCCAGAGGGGGAAAAAAAAGTATCAGAAGAACAGTGTTATAAAGGTAGAATATAACTTTTAAAATAATATTTGCATTTATTTTGTTTTCTTACTTCTGTTTTTATAATTCACTCACATGTAAAATAATCTGCTTCTTTTGAAGAACACACCAAGGGGACTCTAGAGGGTGACAGCTGATTTTTCCATCATTGTCTAATCTACATCCCTGGGAATACGGTGTGCAATTAAGGGTTTGGGTGAAGGTTACCAAGGGCAGCTGAGCTTCAGGACAGAACCTCCAAGCTCCTTCTCTTCCTAGACCCTGCTCAACGACTGGCTGGATTTGTCTCTCTTCAGTCTCTGACCATGGCTACATGACCTACAAGGAAACAGGCTAAGTCTTTCTACTTGATTCATTTTAGTGCTTTTTTCTTTCATTAACCTTTGTTCATAAGAAAATCCTCTATACTTTAAATACTTAAAATAAGTTATTAAATGAGGAATTGCAACTTATGGGTTTTAATCATATTAAAAGTTATTACTGGCTTAAAAAAAAAAAAAAAACAACCCAATCAAAGTGCCTACTCAAGTTTGTTTTCGTTTAGTTTCCAAAACAAATCGATACAGTGGCTTTTGTGCAAAGAATCTTTGATGCCTCATATCCTCCTCTGTTCCCAACTCTTACGTACAGGTTCAGCTAGGTGCTGTAATTTGAGCAATGGTAGACTTGCTATTACTGGAGTATGGTACATTAGAGAAAATCAACATCATTGGTTTTGGCTCAAGAGCCCGGCTCAAATCCTACCTTTGTCCCAAGACACAGGACCACAAGTAAGCCACCACAACCTTGCTGGCCCTCAGTTTCCTCATCCGTTATATGAAAGGAATGAATGAGATCTGTGACTTTCAAGCTTTAGTTTGGTATGAAAATTACCAGAGAACATGTTGAAAATGCAGCTTTTCTTCTGAGTCTTTCCTTTCCCCAGAGATTCTGATTTACTAGGTCTATGGTAGGACCCCCAAATTTGCATTTTTAATAAGCAGCCTCGTTAATCTTGAGGCAGGTGGTGAGTGCACTCCACTTTGAGAGACAGTAGATTTGATGTGCAGTGGCTTTCAAACCCAAAGTTCTTTGAGTCTGTGATTCTAGCTTGTAGTGAAACATACAAAACAAAGATTCTATTTGAAATTAGTCCAATAATTTTTCCAAGGTAAGAATAAATGACCTTTGCCTTAATATCAGCAAGGAAGAAAAATAGACTATGATTATTAGCATGGCTAAGTGAAATTTCAAAGGGTAATGCCTTCCATGTAAATATAAGAAGATGACTATTTCTCTTTCCTAGAGCAGAGGTAATATCACTTAAAGTTCTGAGCTCATTAACGCCCCTTTGGTAACTGGTATGGACTGAATATTTCTGTTCCTCCCCAAAATTCACATGTGTAGTCCTAACCCCCAATGTGATGATATTATGAGGTAGGAACTTTAGGGAGGTAATTAGGTTTAGATGAGGTCATGGGGGTGGAGCCACCATGATGGGATTAGTGCCCTTGTAAGAAGAGGAAGAGACATTACGGCTTCCTCTCTTCATGTGAGGACTCAGCAAGAAGGTGGCCATTTGCAAGTATGAAGAAGGTCTTCATCACGACATGACCATATTGGCACCCTGGTCTCAGACTTCCTAGTCTCCAGAACTGTGGTATTTTGTTATGGCAGCCCAAGCAAAGACAATAAACAACATATCTTTCTAAAAGAAAGGCAAGATTTCTAGATTTCACTGACAATTATATCCAAAGGAAAATAAATTTCTTTCAAGTAAAAAACACCATCTCTCAATTTAGTCTTCCTCCAAACAAGGAAACATAAAACCTACCAAATTTTAATGGGGAAAAAATACATCTGCTCATTGTATCAGTGCTGTGTATTCAAAGTGAAATAGTCTTTTCTGTGCTATTATAACACTGGCAAAGCAAAGATGATTCTTGCCTTCTTTGACAACTGCTACTCTCTGTAATACTCCCTCCCCCCACCAAATCCCACCAAAAGGCAAGGGGGGTAGATAAAAATGGTCTGTGAGAAGATGTTGAGTATTTGTTGTAATACAGTGCTAAAGATTCTAATTTACTTACAACCTTTCTTACTGCACCTTCGGATTTAAGTTACTTGAGAATTGCTCTTACTGACGACGGTAGGCTCAGAAGGATGGGCAGAAACGGTGGAAGTAAATGGGGAGGGGGTGAAATGCCTTAAAAGGGGACTCAGAGGTATAAATGTGAAGGGAGGGGGAAAAATACTACAGAGTATCAAAAAATAAATTCAAGATGTAGCATCCAACTTAAGATTTGAGGTGGTTACATACCTAGGTTGCTGCAGAACTCCCCCACCATGCCATCTGGGTTTGCAGTGGGAATCTGGGTAAGCCCCGTCAAAACGAGAACATCACTGTTTTTGAGAGAAGCTTGGTCCATTGGCTGAAAAACAACAGAGAGTTATGCTTAGTAATTTAAAAAGGAATGTTATCTATAAATAGTAAAGGAACATGAAAATATAATATTGCTCTATGTCCAACCCATCACCAGGTTCTCTTATCTCCTCTGATGAAAAGTCTGTCACTGACCAGGCAGTCCCCTAAGCAGGGTGGGGACTGACAGACGGAGGCACGAGGAAACCTTATTGAGAGAGGAACAGGTTCCGTACCTTGACCGAAGCAGTGATGGCATCATATCAAAATTCATGGAACTGTACATTTAAGATCTTTGTGTTTCACTACATAACATGAATTTTACCTTAATTAAAACAAAGCATCTGTAATGCTTTACTAAATTTCTGTAATGCTTTACTTCTCTCGAAATCATACATCACACATATCATCCGAAGTTCTCAAACTTCAGTGTGCATCAGACTCCCTGGAGGGAGTGTTAAAACATGGACTGCTGGTCCACTCCCAGAGTTTCTGACTCAGGTCTGAGGTGCAGCCTGAGAATCTGCATTTTTAACAAGTCCCCAGGAAATGTTGCTGTTGTTGGCCTGAAGATCACACTTTGAGAACCATTAAATTGTATAATTTGATTCTCAAAATAACTCTGTGAAGTACAGGAAATAAGTATATGTTATGGGAATATGGAAGTTGGGACTCAGAGAGGTGAGGTGATTTACCCCCAAGTCCAAGTGGTAGAGAAGCCACCAAGAACACTGGATTAGGGATTGGAAACCTGAATCTACTCCCAACTCCATGACTAGTCCCATGACCTTGGCCAAGGCTCTGAGCTGGGTTTCCTATGAAATGGGGCTATTTCTATTTCTCACTCTTCTCTCTTAGATGACTTCTGTATGTCTCATGAACTAACACACACGATCTCTTTGTGACCTGTGAAATCCTACAGCACACACTGGTATGTGATCTTTAGGATGTGAATTTACTTTTACTCAGCACAATTGGAATTTAATCTTGATTGTTTTCAGAGCATTTAAAAAAATACTGCCTTTTCTAAATAAACCAGGATTCAAATTAGAAACAAAAATGAAGGCTCATTGATTGAGATGCTGGAAAGCTCACAAATGTTCTCATCTTGTAACACACTTTTCCTTACTTTCATTTAAAACACCCACTGGAATGTTAGAAGAAAAAAGCCATCAACACAGTTTACTAACAATCCTTATCCCTCTTTCTCTGTTCCACCCAGTGAATTTCCCAATAAAGAAAATTCCAAATACTAGCGCAGCAAAGTTCCACCACCTGGATTGTAATCTCTGAGGTTATATGCCTTCCGAGGTATCTGCCTTTATCATTTTATATAAGCATGGGTACATGGGCTTCATTATTTTTTAAAATAATACGATTGCAGTCATATGTTATAAGCACCTTTATAGTCTGAAAAACATTTCTTTAATATGGGCACAGAAAAAGTCCAGTGGTGAAGATGACAACAATGTGTGAATATCTTCTAATTTCTATTTGCACAGATATATACCAATGTGTGTAA
>NW_012150297.1:681094-683444 GCF_000956105.1 Propithecus coquereli
AAAAATCCACCTTGTCCAAATATCAACTAAAAATACCTTACAAAGTTGACAGTCACAAACAAGCTTGTGGAATAAAATTTTGAAAAACCCTAACCCCAAGAATGTTGTGGCCACTGCATTGGGCCTCTCATGGTTAATTTTAATTGAACACTTTGCACAAGGCACGAGAAAGAGAAGACCCAGTCTCTAGAAGCTTATAATCTAGTTGAAAACATTTGTGTATAATTTAAAAAAAAAGGATTTTTCAAAAAGCCATAGAAAATAGAATGCAAATTTTAAGAGTTTGTACTGAGTATACCAATGTCAAGAGGAAGGCAGACTCTCCAGCTGCCACGGGTCAGGTGAGGTCAATAATACATAGCTTTCTTTTTTTTTTAAAAAAAAAGGATTTTTCAAAAAGCCATAGAAAATAGAATGCAAATTTTAAGAGTTTGTACTGAGTAGACCAACGTCAAGAGGAAGGCAGACTCTCCAGCTGCCACGGGTCAGGTGAGGTCAATAATACATAGCTTTCTTTTTTTTTTTATATCTTAAGTTTATTCACAAACCTATCTAGTATGCTATGAGTTCAAGAGTTTGATCCATTTTTCAAAGAGACTGCACCTCTTAAAATGCTCTCTGTATCTGTTACGTGGATGAATTAAAACGTCTTTACGTCTTGAGCAGTTGGTGTCTTACTGTAAAGGAACGTGCAGCAAATCCAGATCCAAAGTACAAAGTCATCGTAATTAGTGACCACCACTTATTTTCCACCAAAAATGGCAAAATTTTCCCGGGGCCCTACTCATAGTGGCTTCTACGGACACCTCTGGATACTCTGTGCCAACATGGAGCTGTTGGAAGCTCTGTGAAAAGGCGCAGAGACCGAAGGCGGAAGAAATGGCAGCTCCACACTAAGTCCTTTTTTCATGACCTTCCATAGCTTTCTGACAGATGAAGTTTTGGTTCTAGTTTTCTTTTCTTCTTTGGCTAAGGAACTTAACGCTCAATTTCAGACAGTCCGGGTCACTCACTGTCTTTGGAATGTCCCAGTGACACCTCTCCCCTCCCCATACCAACATGTCCCTTCTGTATAAGCCCCCAGGGCATCCGATATTTTCTATCTCAGCACTAACCACGCTGAACTGTAATTGCCTATTTACTTGTCTGTGTCTCCCACAGGACAGTGAAGCTCCCTGGGGGCAAGAACTCTGTATCCCTATTGCCTAGCAAAATGCCTGGCACAGAGCAAATACTAAATAAACGTCGCCGAATAGATGAATCCATAAAAAGAACATGCTCTGGTAGAAAATGTGAGATTTTCACACTGGGAAATAGTATATAGGAAGCCAGGAAGGTGAGAATAAGCATTCAACTGCAGGAGGGGCAGGCCGCACAGGGCAGGGGAAGGCAGCATGTAGATGCCAAATGAATTCACTTGGCTGGGATGGAGAGCCTGCTTTGGGGCTGAGAATGGAGATTAGTGAAAAGACAGAAAGTGTAATTGGTAAAGGGTCCCAAAGGTCAAAATCATGCAGACTGACAGAGTAGGCAATAAGGACTCAACAATCTGAAGCCGGGGAATGACATTCTGCTAACAATAATTACAGAAGATAGTATTTTCAAAGCTTTATATTATAGCTTCAAAATTTTTGCATTCCATTTTTTTTTTTTATTCATCCAGGCTATCATTTAAATGTGAGAAAAAAGGAAGATATTCTTAGTATTAATAATTCAAGGCCTCATATGGTTTACCATTTAAAGATCCTCTTGGTGAACACTCAAGTATTTCTGAGAGTTAATCTAGGAGGATGTTATGAGATATTGTATATGAAAAGTAAGGTTGAAAAAACTCCACAACATTAAGTTCACTGTTGTCTAAACGAGTAATATATTCACCACTCTATGTACATTCTAAACAACCGAGAACTAAAACTGTAGACAGTATTGCTATGGTGGGCAGGAAGAGGGAAAAGATGTGGCTCTGGAGTGGGGGAGATAGAGATACAGATAAGATAGTCACAGAAAAATATACTAGGGAACAACTCAGAAGAATAAAAATAACATATATGCTTTCACACTGGCAGAAGGAAATTTCTCTTCTAAAAAAAAAAGGCAAGAAAGGATTGAGAGAAGAATGAACTAAAAAACATGAAAAAAGATGACAAAAATACAATAGTAATTATAAGAAACATAAATAGGTTCACCAAGCAAAAGAGAATCCCTAAACTGGGGTGGGGGGGGATAACTTACTATGGTGTCTATGGGATTCATGACAAAAAAATACAGAAAGAATGAAAATAAAGGGATGGGAAAACTAGCAGGCACATATGAAAGAGGAAAAAGCCCCTTGGCTTTGAATGTAATTTTT
>NW_012150297.1:692744-693781 GCF_000956105.1 Propithecus coquereli
TTAAACAGTAAGACATTTAAGTCCAAAAGGACCACTTCAATGCTGATAAGTAAAACACTGGTTGGGCTCTAAGTGTTTGTTGAATGAATGAACAATATGCATATAAGAGCAGAATACAAAGAACCTAGGGATCTGAAAACATTTTTCCCCCCTCTCATTACGGCAAAGAGTGCTTGACATACACGTGGGTGGGGTGGAGTGGGGATGTGTGAGCAGAGTGATGATCTATGTGGGGTTACCGAAACCAGAGCCTCAAAATCAAGCACTTCTCGATATTAATCTGAAGCTACACTATAAACCCGGATGTTTGTTTTAGACCAAATTACCTTCAGAAAGAACAAAGGCAACTGCTTAGGCTACCAAGTAGCTAAACTATCTCTGCTCTAATTCTATGCTTATGGAAAAACCTCTTATCTGTAATTTGATGTCTTACGTGGACTTCCTCCCCAGAACAGAGTGTCCTACATAGATGAACCATTCTAGTGCTGCAGCCAGTCACATTTCATAGTATAAAGTAATTAATTGGGATTTTTGTCACTCAACATCCCGGGAGTTTGGTCAGCATGAATCAGTCCCTCGGAGGCTAATCAACTCAGTAAAACGAACCGATGAAGTGTCGGGAATCACAAAGCTGAACAAGCTGTGATTACTCCATCAAAGTACTGCCACTCTTTGAGGACCTGCCTCAAGGAGCCTCTCCCTTGGACATCTTTTAAAATTATAACATAAGTGGACTTGGAGATAACGTAATTTAATTCTCTTATTTTACAGAAAAGGAGATTGAGTCTCAAAGAGTCTGCATGACAGTGCCAACCAACTGGAGGCAACAGTGGGATCTGAAAACAGTTTTCCTTCAGTCTACTTGATACTTGACTATCTTGCTTTCAACAGGAAAGGCAGTGTCTGATGATAAATTAGGCTGTGGAAGGCAGAAGTATTCTGGTTAATGAAAGGGGATTATGTAGACCAAGCACATCCTTAAAGAAGATAAGGATGCTGGTGTTTACTGAGCACCTACTATGTGTCTGGAATTGTTT
>NW_012150297.1:693831-696680 GCF_000956105.1 Propithecus coquereli
TTTTCTAAAGAATATTTCTAGAAAACAAAATTAGGAAGATTTAAAAATGGCTGATGGTACTCTGGACACATTCTGAGTTTGAGTTAATAACCAAAAAGCAGAGTTGGTAAAAGAGAATTTATAGTTACCTGGGGATGTGTGGTAAGCAAGGAGGATCCAGAGACGTAAGATACTTTCTCATAATGAGACTGGATAATCCAGTTGGAGCTTCCAAGGGCATAGCCAGAGCTTAGAGGAGTCACCTGGACTGCACCAAAAAGCTCCTAAAAAACAACCACAGTAAAAATGTGTGATGAGCTTTCAGTAACGCAGTCACACCAGATAAGTTTGCAGGGAAAAACAACGGAAATATCCTTCTCAGTTTAAAAACAAATTATTTTAAAGTAAACCAGAAAGTTTAAAAGAAACAAAGACAATGGAGCACATGTGGTCGACTTGGCCTTTACTTGTCACCTGACAGTTTCAGCCCTCTCCATGTCTCCAGGCACTCAGGACCCACCAATTAAAAGGCAGACATGATATATTACCAAATAGACCAAAGAGTCAAATACTTTGGCTTTCCTTTTTCATTTTAGGTTAGATGTTAGGTTCTTGGTTGTTCTGTAATGAGTAGCTCTGACAGAAGAAATGGGGACCCTTATCATTTAGGTCAGAGCTCAAAAGCCGTACTTGCCAAACTGCTTCTCTGTTTCCTATTTCATTTGTCCAAAATCTGTGAAGTAGGGTCCACTGTTCTGATGTGAATGGGATGAGATGCCTTTCTCCGGACTCATTACCTGCTGGCCAGTCGAATGCTAGCTGGTGGTGGGAACGTGAAGGTTAGGAAAGAGCACCAGTAAAAACCTGGGAGGGATGGAGGAAAATAAGATGCTCTGTCTTTTCACCTTACACTAGTAGAAGATTCTCAGCAACTGATTGGTTTAAAAAAGGGAACTATAGGATCCTTCCAAAGGACAATATGAATTGAAAGTATTCATCAATCACTTAAAAATGATATCAACACTCACAATTTTCTGAGAATATCCCACCAGCTGGATTTTACTAAGGGCAGAGTTCACCTCTTGCATCGTATAGCATCTTCTCCAGGTTGACACTTCCACTGCATCCTTGAGAGGAGACGGTAGCAGCCTGTAAATGCATCACGGTTAATCACTAGGTGACTATTTCTTCATGTTCTAGGGCACTCCTTTGTAGTAATTTGTCCATTTAACCCGAGTTGTTCAATTTACTGGCATATGATGGTCACAGGATTCCTTTATAATAATTTTCTGTAAGGTTGGTAGTATTGTCCTCTTTTAAATTTCTGATTCTAGTAATTTGAGTGTTCTCTCTTTTTTCTTGGTCTAGTAAGGTGTCCAATATAAATGACACTCAAAAGAAAAAAATGCTCAGTTGTTATCTCAGGAAAGAACTAGTAAGTCAAAAACTTCTTTTCTTTTTTTAAAGACAGGGTCTCATTCTGTTGCTCAGGCTGGAATACAGTGATGTGATCATAGCTCACGGTAACCTTGAATTCCTGGGCTCAAGCGATCCTCCTGCCTCAGTCTCCCAAGTAGCTACAACTATAGGCATATGCCACCATGCCTGGCTAAATTTCTTAAAATTTATTTTGTAGAGATGGTCTCGCTACGTTGCCCAGGCTGGTCTCGAACTCCTGACCTCAAGCGATCCTCTCACCTCAATCTCCCAAAGTGCTGGGATTACAGGTGTGAGCCACCACGCCTGGCCAGCAAGTCAGTTATTAATGAGTCCTGTCTGAACTGCACCAAATTTGGGCAGAGGTAAGCTCTACAACAGCATGAGAGGTGGTGAAAAAAATCAGGGAGGACCTCAACAGTGAGCCTGAAGAGGAAAGATAAATCCCAGCTAACTCTTGTCTGACCTTCTCAATTTAGGGTTTTGTGGTAGACACTTCTGACATGGCTCTCAATGACCCTCCACTCTGGTATTCACTGCCTTGTGTAATCCTCTCTCCCTGAATGGGGGTTGGGCCAAATGCTTGCTTCTAATGAAGAGAATATGACAAAAGTGATGGGCTGCCACTTTGGTGCTTAGGTTACAAAAGACTAGGACTTCCACTTTGCCCTCCCTCCGCTGGAATGGTCTCTTTTCTCCCATTCAAACCCTACTTAACCTGCCACGTCCAGCCTGAGTCTTCCACTTAGCAGCTAACCTTTGCTTGGCAAGCTCCCTGAGTACAGGGAAGTCTTCAACCTTTTTGGACATTTTCCTACAAACTTATCATAATGTCAGGCACTTAGCACTTACTCAACAAATAAGTGTACAGTCCTCTTAATTCCATATTTATACCCATAAAATCCTTTTGCTAATAATACCCTCTTTTACTCTTTCTCGATACTTAGTTATTTGTCAGTACTTCCTTCTATCTCCTAATATCTTGTCTAACTTAGCTTTCCCTAAAACTCTCCTCATGCTTTCTTGAGGTCACAATTATAGAGAGGCATTTACAGAGCCACTTAAAGCCATTAGGATTATTGGCTGATTTAGGATAAGCAGGATAAGGAAACCCAGAGGGAACTAGTTCTGTTTTTTCTCGCTTTCTAATTTATCAAAGTCAAGTTCTTAGAGTCTAAATGTTTCATAAGTACTTTCTAAAAGATTTCATTGTTTTGTTTTGTTCTTATCATACTTGAGTGCCTGAAACTTCTTTCCCAGCATTTTGACATGATGCCAAGCTTTGCTGCCTCTTCCTCCATCCTACCAGCACAAGCAGCGAAAGATTGTGTGTTTTTGTTAAACAGTAAGACATTTAAGTCCAAAAGGACCACTTCAATGCTGATAAGTAAAACACTGGTTGGGCTCTAAGTGTTTGTTGAATGAATGAACAA
>NW_012150297.1:696730-699211 GCF_000956105.1 Propithecus coquereli
AAAAAAGAAATGTAATGACTCTCTAATTTGTCTCCAGACCTGCCTTCACATTGAAGTTCCAGCCCCATGTTTCCATCTAATATTTTCTCAAATTCATATTCATCATGCCCAGTACCCTCTTCTGAAAAAAATAACCCCTCTGCCAACAATTCCTCGTCAACTCGATTAGTGTCTTTACCACTCTCAATGTCATCCAGACATGTAATCTTTGACTTTTATTGTTCCTTCCCTGAGGGCAGTGGGAATTCAAAAAAACATTTCTTGAATTAAAGATCTACCAATGCTTTAACTTGTTTCTCCATTCTCACTCCCTCAGGCTTAATTCAAAACTTCATTCTCCCATGCTTATTAGATTATTATAGCAGCCTGTGATATTCTTCCTAGATAGTGAGGATTCCACTCAAGACTAGGGCTGAGCAAACTCTTCTGTAAAGTTTAAAGTAGAACTCTGTCATCATAGTGCATATAGAGCCATAAACAATCCATATACGTGAGTGTGGCTGTATTCCAACAAATGACTATTCACATAAACAAGTGACAGACCACATTTGGTCCTCATGCCATAGTTTGCTAACCTCTGTAGTAGACTATGAAGTTTTTTTTCAAACGAAAACTTTTCTTATCCCTGCTAATTCAATATAGAATCCAATTATGTGGGTCAAGGAAAATCTAATTTTTTTCTTTTTACATACGACACAGGTTGCCAGCTAGAAATTAGAATTAATTACTTAGGTATGTTGCTCATTACTTTCAAGACCTTATTTTCTCTTTAAATTTATGGACCTTGTAAGAATAATTTACTGGAAATTACATCAGTAGTACTGTAAAGGCTTTGATCTAAGCAGGACAAATTGGAAGAGTTGGCAGCCAAGTCATCTTTCTGTCTTTTATGGAAGAATATTTCAGGAATGATAGAAGCTGCCAATAAAAAATTTTGATTCAATGAAGTAGATTATGATGACATTGATGGACTTTTGATTTCAATAAGCAGGAAGGGCCCTGAATTCCCCTTTTAGATCTTGAGATGAAATTTGGTTATAAAAGAAGGTATGAAAAAACAATGCAGAATGGCAGCTCAGAAGCATCCTATTGATCTAGATTAGAATTCTTTTTCCCCATATTAAAATGGGACATGTAATTTCGCCTGATTCCATCATTACACAGTGTATACACATATCAAAACATCATGTATTCCATAAATACACATGATTTTTATTTGTAATGAAAAATAAATAGCTTCTTTCTTTCTGTGCCAATAGTGTGCCCACAAACATGGTGAATGTTCCTCAAACCGACTGGACCTTCTGTTAGGTGTGGCAAGCACCAACCCAACAAAGTGACAGTACAAGAAGAGAATTCTCTGGATGTCCAGGGGAAGTGGCTTTATGACAGGAAGCAGAGTGGCTATGGTGGGCACACCAAGCTGGTTTTCTGGAAAAAGGCTAAAACTACAAAGAAGATTGTGCTAAGGTTTGAATGCATTAAGCCCAACTACAGATCTAAGGGAATGCTGGCTGCCAAGAGATGCAAACATATTGAAATGGGAAGAGATACGAGAAAGGGCCAAGTGATCCAGTTATAAGCTTCATCTTTTGTTTTATTATGAAGACAATAGAATCTTTGGGTTATGTTGATAAATAAATAAATGGGATATGGAGTTCTACAAGTTATCTATGTACCCATTCATCAGCTAACTAATGTCCCCCACTCCTCCTCATAAACATGGAAATAACCAGGATTTATGAAATGAACAATAAATTTCTTACAAATACCTAAAAAGGAATAAACATTATATTTATAACAATGTTTGCATACTTGGCTTCCTGCCAAATATGACTGTAACGAATAACTTAAAACCTTCCAATGGTTTCCCCCTCTATACATTAAAATAAAACCAGGATTCCTCATCATGCCCTACAAAGTCCTATACGATATGGTGTCTGCTACTCTCTTGGACATCACTGCTGACTATACTTAGGTTGCTGTGATCACAATGGCCTTGTCCGCTCTTCAAACATGCCCAGCTTGTTCTTGCTTTAGGGCTCCTCCATCTGCCATCTGTTGGTAACATAAACCCTCACAGCTTCACAAGGCTCATTTCCCTCAGGTCTCAGTTCAAATGAGATCTCCCCAGACCCTGGCCATCCAATCTAAACTAGTCTCTGTCACTCTAGAAATAACCCTGTTTTGTTGTTTCTAGTAGTGTATCACAGTCTCAAATGACTTTCATTGTTTATTCATTTATCTTCTTTACACCACCCCAGCCCATACATCGACTGAACATACGATCCATGACCAGGTGCTCTGCCCATTGGCCAACACTGAATCCCCAATACCTAGATGAGTGCTTGACACTTGGCCATTGGTAACTATTAAATACTTATTATAATATCTTCTGAGTAAATGAATAACCATCTGTGTCCCACATAAGTCTGTGGTCTTTGGAAGGACTGGGGAATCTCAGGATCCTAGAGGAGGCCC
>NW_012150297.1:708166-716261 GCF_000956105.1 Propithecus coquereli
AGAGGTGTTTTGCTTGCATCACATAGGATTTTATTTTAATGTATGAGTCAATATTTTAAAAAGATTTTTAAAAAATCATGTTTACAACATTCAGATTTTGAACTTCTCTTAAATGAAACAGAAAAGGAAGGTTTTTGGCAGCCATGGGCTCACATTCCCATGTGGCTACAATCTGCTGAAGCTGCGTGTCAGCTGCCCCCTTAGAGGAGTATGGTCGCTGGTCCACAGTACCTACCAGCCCACCTCACTCCTGTACTTACCTGCCCTAGCCCTGTAGGCATGCAACCCGAGAGCCCTACTTTAGAGCACCTGGACCGACTAAGTGTAAGAATTAAGGGGAAAAAAAAAACATATAGAGAAGACACAGCTTATATCACTTGGGAAAAATTTCAATGAACTAGATAGCAAAAAATAGTGATTCTCAATGTATGTGACAGTACTTTGGGACACCAGATACCAACTGGCTTGTGACAGAGAGAAATCTAAAGGTGATGTATACCTCACCGGAGTAGTGTGCATTGTACCTGATAGGGCACTAAAGGCTCTGACTTCAGCATTGTTCAATTCTATCCATGTTACAAAAACACTTGTACCCTCTTAATATTTTGAAATTAAAAAAAAATTAAAAAGAAAAAGACAACAGGCAGCTCTACATGGGAAGGATGTGGAAATAAAAAGAAAAAAAAAAGTGATATAAATCCTTTAGCACAAATATCCAAATGAAGCACTTTTAGAATTCTGGCCCAAGGTTAAATTCTAGATGAATATTTCAAAAGAACTCTTTTGTGTGATGCCAATTAAAGAATAAATAGCTGGGAGTAAATAGGCTAAGATTACAGGTGGTTCACACCTGTAATCCTAGCACTGTAGGCAGCTGAAGCAGGAGGATTGCTGGAGGCCAGGAGTTCGAGACCAGCCTGAGCAAGAAGAGCAAGACTCCGTCTCTACACAAAAAATAGAAAAATTAGCTGGGTGTGGAGGCACAAACCTGTAGTCCCAGCTATGTGGAAGGCTGAGGCAGGAGGATTGCTCCAGCCCAGGAGTTTGAGGCTGCAGTGAGCTATGATGATGCCACTGCACTCTAGCCCAGGAGACAAGCAAGCAAGACCCTGTCTCAACAAACAAACAAACAGAATAAATAGCTCTTCAAATTCTTCTACCACTTCTGATGTTTATGCTGAGTTTATCCAGGAGAAAAAGAGAACACAGCTTTCTCAGTATGTATTCTTGCCAGTAATTTGATATTCCCTTTCTCTGTCAGTAACTATGGCTCATCTCATATTCAAAAGCCAAACCATAAACTTGAGCAGGGTCTAAATGAAAGGTGGTCTTCTCCAACGGTGCAAGTCATTCTCCTGTTCTCTATCAAGTTAGCTTTCAACAGTTTCTGATTTTTGCCCACCAAGTGGTGAGATAGGAAATTCAAAATTTTATTTCAACTAGCACCTTCTTTTAAAAGGGAGACTTCGTAAGCATCCTATGAAATAACTTTCAGACCCCGTCTTGAGCCCTCTCCTTCAAGCTTCATTCACATTCTCCCTAATGCACGATGGCATTCTTCTGTGAGCCACTTATTTTGTTGGATTTTGCAGACAGTGGGAGACAAAGGAAAATGCCAAGGACTTTGCTCAGGGTCACAGAAGAAAAGGCAAAATAAAGACTTGGGACTTCCTAAGACTTGGCCCAGGGTTTGGGAGTCAGGAAATACTGACCATTGCTGGTGTGCCAAAATTATTTGCGGCAGAATACAATATACGGTATAAATTTAAAAGGAGGCAGCAAGGAAAGCCAAAGCATACATGTTCCATGGGTAAAGAAAACGAAGTCCTACGGTCTCTAAGGACAGAGATGTAGGGAAGTGGGTGGGGTCCTATAGAGTCCAGTGGGCACATGGGAGACAGAAAAAAAGGAAGATGGTATCGCAATGGACAAGAGAAGAGGGAGCTGAGAATGAGAATGCAACCTGAGGAGGGGAAGAAACCACGCACTACACTGGGAGATTGGTCCGATCAAGGAAGCTGTTCATATACACACAGAAGACTTAGATATGTGCATGTTCAGAAAACGTTACCTAGTATAAAGTCACACATACACCACATCCTCATATAAGAAACAGAAACACAGGGAAGATCTATAAAACACAGGAGGAAATGTGCATAGATAAATCTCCTTCCTCGTCCCCTCACATGAGAAGGGGCTCACATGTACACAGAATAGGTGTGCGTGTGCACGAGAGGTGGCTCAGCAGAGGGGTTAGGAGCAGGGACTCTGCAGCTAGACTAGCCAACTGTCTGGGCTTGAATCCAGTTCTTGCCACTCACTATTTGGGTGACCTTGGGCAAGTTACTTAACCTCTCTGTGCTGATTTTCTCTCCTGTAAAATGGTAATAATACCACTACCTACCTCAGAATTGTTAGCTTAAATAAATTAAATAACATATTTAGAATAGTGTCTGGCACATAGCAAGTGCTCCCTAAGTTAAATAAAATGAATAACATGTGTATAAAGGAATACATAGGGGAGACATGCTCAAACTCTGAAACAGTCACTACAGAAAAACAAAGTATATTCTTCTGGCTACATACACGTGCATATTCTTGCAGAAAGAAAAACTGTAAAATCTGAGATGTTCTGAAGTTGAGATAAGCAGATGACTAACAAATCATCGATCTAGAGAAACACAAATCAGTGGTAAGTTAGCTGGAAAATAGTGGACTTAGGCAGGAGTATATAGAACACGAACTGCCTAAGAAGTCAAAAGGCTAGTTTTTATTTCAGACTCGCTACTGGGATCAGAAGGTGGGTCTACTGTGGAGCCTGGGGGTGAGGGTAGCAGTTGCTCGGGTCAGAGAGAGTCCAGTCCGTGAAGATTGACTGGGGTCCTCCGTTGTCGAATGAAGTAAGAGCATGTGGGATCAAGCTGCCTCCCTGCTTCCCCTATCTTATTTCTGCTTACCTCTCCTCTTACAATCTGGTTTCTGGTGCTAGCACTCTATGGCAAATCACCTTTCTAGGATTTTAATGACTTCCCAGTTTCCACAGCCAAGGAAGGACCATTTAACTCGAGGTTATTTCGGCAGCATCTGAGACCACTGACAAGCCTGTGTTTTTGGGAACCTCCTTTGTGCCTTGGCTTCCACTCCGTTCTCCTCTTACCTTCCTAATTTACTCTGCAGCCACTTTTATAACTCTTACCAATTCTTTTCAATTCTATCTCAGAAATTTCTTGGAAGCTACACTCTGTCTTCATGCTCACTACTACTACCTTAGTTCAGGCTTTTGTCATCTCGCCTGCGTTCCTGAAACAGTCACACTGCTGGTCTCCCTGCCCCCGTCCCTGCATTCCCATCCATCCTCCATGCCGCTTCCAGAGTTACTTTTCCCAAAACAAAGTTAAGTCATTCTCCTCCTTATTCACACTCAACAATAAAATATTCAAGATTCACACTGTTTTCATGATCTTGCTCCAACTTAGCCCTTTACCTGCATCTTTTACCTCTCTGCTCTTCCCATCCTAATCCACACTGAACTTCTCATTGTTCCATGAATATACTATGTCCCATGGCGCTGTGTCTGGATCCCTCTTCCCGACCTTTTCTATCTGGAAAAGTTCTTTTCTTCCTCCAAGACCCACCATAATTATCATCTCCTAAGGACTGTTCTTCTCAGCTTCCCTAAGCAGAGACAGGTCTTCATTTTTCTGAGTGCCTATAGCTCTGTGGTCAAACATCTCTTATAAGACATGCCATTGAAGACTGTAATTGACCTGTTGAATTGTCTGATTTTCCATTAAACTTTGAGCACCTCAAAGACAGAGCTAGTTGTTATGAAAAATTCCCATACCCAGTACAGTACCTGGCACATAGTTGCCTCTCAGAAAATGTTGGTTGAATCAAATGTAAACCTTTCATATATTAAGGAAAAGACAATCTTTAGTATAACCAAATCAATGTTTAAGCATAAAATGAGAAATCAAATGAGACTGTTTTGCAAAGCGTATGGCTCTATAGTCTCTGGGAAGAGAGACGGCTGCTCCTCACCTCTGTATGTCCTTATTCTTCCACAAGGAGGCAGACTGAGCCTTTGGCACTCTTTCGATGAAATTCACCAGTTCTTCCATGAGAAGCCTGAGTTTCAGCAAAAAAGTGATGAACAGCCATTAGAAAATTAGAAAAATACCACACTCTTAACACTGTAGCCAGGAGAAATGACTTGCTTGCCTGCCCCTCCTCCACTTCATCATCTTTCTTTCTGCTGCATATAAACTTGGGCACCATTTTACAGAAAGTTAAACAAAAATCTAGCCTTCTCATTGAATTTCCATGCTAAAAATTCTGAACTTAAATGATTTAATTCACATTTAAAACAAGCCTGGCAGGTTTCTTGTCTCTGAACTCTGAAATATATTAATATAAGCCTATTTTAACTCTTACTCTAAGATTTCTGCCTTTCTTTATGTTTCTAAAAATACAAAATGAGAAGTTGTTAAGTGACTACGAAGTACCTACTTTTGGTGGCAGCAGGATGGGGGTGTAATTTTTTTTTTTAAATAACACTATTTAATGGACATTTTAAACTGATAAAATAAATTTTCTTGCATGTGTTTTAGGAATTAGCAAAATTCCATGTGGAAGAATACTCCCAGGACTAATCTCAAAAATTTAACAAAAGGACCTGCAAAAGGACAGAACTCTCTGAGATCATGAGATGGAATACCACAGAACTGCAGTCGAGGGAATGTAAGAAATGACACCCTCGACTGCATGAAGGGTCCACATGCTCTGGGGATCCATGTTGGAATTCCTGATGGCTAGAGGATGACCCACAAATCCAGAAATAGATTTTCAACATTTTGAATCTCTTTGCATAATCTAGTATAGATGATCCATATTGACTTAAGTCCCCTCCAAGTCAATATACAGATAATGGTAAGCCATAAATTTATTAGCATTTGAAAGCTGAACGACTTCATTTCACTTCCATTTATTTATTTAGCACTAATAATCTCCTCTTTCCATCTTGAAGGAGCAGTACTAGTTCCCAAATCCCAAGATCTGGGATCCAGGCTCATTATCGTTCTGGCTATAGCTTTTATGAGGACTGTATGGTGTGGCAATCCTCATCCTTTAACTTTTTCAGGCTCGAGTCTAATGTTTTAGCTCATCGTTTCATTGAAAACAATCCATCACTTTGAGTGTTTTACTTTCCTATAATGACCTTCCCTCAGATCCCTTACGGTTTTCAGCACACAATACAGGTAATATGGTTTGACATAAAAACAAGAAAATACTGTTTCATTTCTAGTAATTCCATCTTGTTGAACATCTGCAAGACAACAGAATCCAACCTAGGAGTCTATATCAACTCCTAGATCTTATATTTTGGGTTCTGACACTTGAACTTATACCATACTTGTTAATTTATTTCAATACAATAAGTTAATAATTTTTTTCCTGGGCAATTTTTTTCACATTTTTTTTTTTGTTAAAGAGGTGGGGTCTTGCTCTGTCACCCAGGCATGATCATAGCTCACTGCAAGCAATCCTCCCACCTCAGCCTTCTGACTAGCTGGGACTACAAGAGTGTGCCACCACGCCCAGCTAACTTCACATAATTTCTTTCTCACTAAATGATGCTATAGTTACTTTCAGCAACGACCTGTATCACAAAGGTTTGGTAGGGGCAGAGAAAGGGGCAGCAGAGGCTTCTCAGAGTCAAAGGCAGACTGTGCAGTTTTACTCCTTAGACTGCTGAGTTTCACTCAACAGCAGGGACAACTGAACCATCTAATTACTTATCTATCCCCTGTTTTCTATAAGCTGTCTCCATTTACAGTCTGCAGTAAACCATAAAAGGGGAGAAATTTTGAAAGCAAAGCAATAAAATTTCCTCTTCTTAAAGACGCTACATTCCTTTCCTCTGAAGCTCTTTGCCTTGCATCTTTGTGGCAACATTCTAAACACTACCTCCATGAACTGGAGGAGCTGTCTCCACCTCCCCTACTTAGTATTATCTGTACAGAGGAGCTGTCTCCATGAACTCCTCCCAGTTTATCTATACAAAAAGACTAAAAAGACTACTCGCCGCAGCAATCTCTAGGCATTTCCAATGAACATTCCTTTATTTAGAGAGTCACCTACTCCTGCCTATTCTTTGGGTTTAGCTGTTCAGGAGGAAACAACATTCACTCCTGGCATAGTACTCTATTAAACAGTCATCACCAGAGGCGGCGCTCTACAGCCACATCTTAACAGGACAAGAATAAAGACTCTCACCTGCCAATCTGCACAGTGGGTTCTGTGGCATACACTGTGCCTGTGAATCCAGTGTGCTCGGTGATGTAGGGCAGCGCCATCATGCAGTGATAGTTAGAGATGAGAATCACATCCACTGTAGACAGATCTATTAGCTCAGTCTGAAAAGAAAGGGAGGGAATGGTACATATCTGTTCAGGGATAGATCAATATAATGTGACTAAAAATGATGTTGTCAGAATGCAGAGTAGTAGTTTTTGTACTGCAGAATAATGATGCCTTTCCTGCAACACTTCCATTCTCTCGTTTAGGATGTTTTCTAATATTGACATTAAGTGGCAGGACAGGATGGCTAATAATGAGAATGTAGCCAGTCCATCAGCAGCACTCTGATTTTACTAGAACAGAATTCTTCTCAATTAGATATACGAGGATAAATGACAACAGGACACTTCAACAGCTGCTGCCTGGCACGTGAAGCCAGGTAACCTGAAGCAGAGAGAGCACAACGTAAGTTATAAGGACATACTAGAACGTGACGCAACACTGCTACAGATTGAAGGGAAACGGGAAATAGCGTGCAGAAACCAGCTCTTCACAAGTCAAATGTGGAGACTGGTTTTTTTTTGAGGTAACTTTTGACCACTACTGTTGGATATGGAGCCAAAAAAAGTACAGTGGCAGAGTCATGAAAGGAAATTAGACTCTCATCTTCTATCCTAATCTTAGCCCCAAATCTGCCCTTTTAGTCCACTATTAAGGTCAGATGAAAAGAGAAAAGACAGGTTAGCAAGTGAGGGAAAATACTATCCAAGTTTGATAAATTTTACTATAACTCTTTAGTAGAGGAAAATTTTTTCCCATACATTTAAGTCCTACCTGTCTGTTAAGGATCAACTCTCTTCTTCCACTAAGTCTTCCTGATTTTACCAGATGAAAGAAATCACTTCCTCTTCAGAGCTCCCAAAGAACTTTGTGTGTGTCCCTCTTCTGACAGCACTCTATACAACACCACCTCGAAGTAGCACTTTGTCCTGTGTGACTCTTCTCTGGCTCCCTCCCACCCGCGGTGGCCCGGTACACACCTCAGTGAGCTTTTGTTGAAGAAAGGCAGCTTTATAAGCAGCATCTTCCAGAGGAAAAGTGAGATACTGTGGTTCAGAGACATCCTACCACTCACTGAGCCTCCCTCGTGGAGGAGTTAGCCCTGGGAAACTGTACAGTGCACTAAGGACAGGGAAGGAAGTGTTCCAGTCAGGAGATGGGTCACTGAGCTAATCTGTTCCCACAGAGAAGTAACGAAGATGTCTGTGGCATAAGCAGATGATGAGGGGCAGTGTGCCATTTTGGCTGTGGGTATTTTCTGGCTGGATGACTTTACGTATAAAATAAGCTAATTTAATAAAGCTGCCAAGGCATCATCAGCTCCTGAGGACAGCATGCGAGTGGAGGTCACAAGCTACCCACAGCTAGGGCAATGCCATCTATGTGAATAACATGCCTAATGACAGTAAGAGTCAATCTACCCCACCCCTAACTCCCATGTCGTGCACTGCGCTTGCAAGACGATATCCCCGTGATGAAGGATCATATAACATTCTGCGGGTCCTACTCTCTGCTACCACTCCAGAATCATTTTTAAACAAATAAGGAAATTAAGACAGAGTAGCAGAATGACAGATCCACAAGAAAACAATGGGAATGACAGTTGAAACAACAATAAAGCTCAAAAGCATCACCATCTTCCCTCATGCGTACAGAAACCAGTCGAGAAAACTTGAAATTTCTCTTAAATATATAAGAATCAGCCCAGGGTCTAGAATTATGAGAAATAAAAAAA
>NW_012150297.1:717172-726163 GCF_000956105.1 Propithecus coquereli
GTGATTTCCTTGACTGGCTCTGCTGCAAATCCTCTGATGTCACACACAACATTTGGACACAGTTTTCTCCAGCAGGAAATTGTTTCAGGTTTGAGGATATTCATGGCTTTTCCTATAATAACAATAGCATCTTCAATGGTGTAATCCTTCCAGACTTTCATGATGTTCTCTCAATTGGGGTTCTCTTCCACAGCACTGACAATCCTTCCATAGAGTACAATGTGTAATGAGTCTTAAAGGTCCCTATGATCTCCTGATCTAGAGATGTCGTGTTTGGGGACAAGCAGACCGCTTTGATCCTTCAGTGTTGATCTCAAGGAGTTCTGGGTGGTCAGGGGCATTGTCCAATATCAAAAGATCTTTAAAGGGTAGTCCTTTACTGGCAAGGTACTTCCTGAATTCGAGGACAAAGCATCAATGGAACAAATCCATAAAAAGGGTTCTCTTTGTCCAGGCCTTCTTGTTGTATAACCAAAATATTGGCAGCTGGTGTTTATCTTTTTCCTTCAAAGATCAGAGGTTAGCAACTTTATAAAGGCAGTTCTGATCATAACAGTAGAGTTAGGATATCCCTTTCTGCCTTAAATCTTGGTGTTCACTTCGTTTCCTTACTAATAAATGTCTTTTGTGGCATTATTATTATTTCTTCCCCCTGAAATAGGGCTCCTTTGCCTGCATTAAGAACCTGTTCAAGCGGATGTTTTCTTAATGGCATCTGGGAACTTGTCTGCTATCTCTTGGGCTGCAGAAGTAGCTTCTCCTGTTACATTGACATTTTTTAAGCCAAATCTCTTTCTATAATTATCAAACCATCCTTTGCTGGCATTAAATTCTCCAGATTTAGGCAATTCACCTTCCTTTTGCTTTAAGTTGTCATATAATGACTTTGCTTTTTCTTGAATCATATTAGCATCTAAAGGTATGCCTTTCTTGGAGCAATACTGCAACCACATAAAACTTGCACTTTTCAACACAAGATAAAAAGGTATTTCACAAAAAGTGCCAGGTTTTTGCATCTGCTGGTGTAGCCACAGTGATGGCTTCACAATTTGCTTCTGTAGCTGCAGACCTCAATCTACAGTACATATCAAGCAATTCAACTTTTTCTTGTAATGTCATGACTTTTCTCTGCTTCTTGGGAGCACTTCATCATCACTAGTAGCACTTCGTATGGGTCCCATGATGTTTTTCAAGGTTTGTGGTATTGCACTAAACACAATGAAAAATATACAAGAACTGTGAGAGATCACTTTTAACTGTGAAACACAATTTACTGGAAAGATAACTGCTCAAGTGGAGATGATCAGCCTCATGTGGTGTTTTAAGTGGATACTTGTAACATTTGAGCTCACCACAATAGCAAGAGGAGGTGGCTATGAAATCATTACAGTAGTGTAGTATGTCCTATAGTCATTTTTATGCGAGTATTGTTTACATTCTTTGGACTGGGAATAGTGGAATAGTATCATGTACAGTCTGCAAGTGTGTGCTAAGTTTTGATAAATTGTAACATTTTATAAGAGATTTGTGTATATTTGATGGTGTAAATAACATAGACTAATATCTACATATATTTTAGGCATCATGACATATTTTTTCAATGTTTCTAGATTCATTTGTGAGTTTTTTCAAATTGTTGCAGATTTCCAAAAAATCTTCCAATATATTTATTGAAAAAAATCCACGTGTAAGTGGACCCGTGCAGTTCAAACCCATATTGTTCAAGGGTCAACTATATTCATATATTTACTTACATACTATCACACAATGGAATCCAGTAAGATTACTTTAACTTTAAAATGGTCGTGTACAAACACACTTGGGGTTCTAGAGACCATAAATTGGATCGAAACAACCATAATTTATTGGTTGCTTACTATACTGTGCTAGACTATATGCACAGTCTGTGGTGTAGACTTTTGGGGAATACAATTATTTAAGGTAGTTGTACCAGATTATAAATTTCATAAAGATTGGGACTAGGTCTGCCTGACTCACGTGTAAGTCACTGAAGACTGGACATACCTCTCTCCAGCTTCTATTACTGTCTCATTTTCTTCCAGTCATACAATGGCCTGGGGCTCTACCTTAAAATAGTGACTATTACTAATTTGTGCCATAAAATCTTGCCTGAAAAACTTTATATGGCTCTAGAACCCTAAATAAATATAACAACAATTCTTTAGTTTGACGAAAGGGAACTGCAAAATGGTAACTGTCTAATTTAAAAGTTGAGTATTCTATGGAGCAAGTCAGAAGGTCATCAGAACAGCAATTCATAAATTCTACATCGATGTCCATAAACTGAAGGTTGCCGTAGTCAGTGCCATATGTGGTAAACTGAAAATAAAAGTAGCACCTGGGATTAGGAATCTTTGAACAGACGGGGAACTGCCCCACCAATTCCTCAGTGACAAATGATGACAAAAAGATTTTAATAGCAGTGAGGGGCAGCTCTGGATTCCTGATAACTCTCTACCTTCAGCTTTATTCTTACTGCTAAATCTCAAACTTTCTCCCTTATCTGCCACCTTCGATTACCATGTTTTTCTGTTTTTCTTCCTCTCTTTCACTCTGGTACCCTCAAAGGCACATACACATATTTCAAAGAGAGAAAAAAAAGTTTATCTACAGGGTGTCAAACTAAGTGTAGAAACGGAAAGAGAGAGAAGAAAAGAGAACAAAAATAAGAGAAACTGCACTCCAAATTTCTTTTCTCTCTGGGTCTGAACTGCAAAAGTATTTTCTAAGGCACTGTAACTCACTGGCACGTGGAAAGAAGAGGATGGCAGCTTCTCTCTGATTTCCTCAGGAACCCTGGAGTAGCACTGGCTTCCCTGCACTTCATCTGTCTGATCAGAACCCGTAGCCAGGCTGCTCTGGGGATTAGGCCTGTCAGCCGACACCAACTGCCTTTAAAACTAATGGAGACTGGCTCACGCCTGTAATCCTAGCACTCTGGGAGGCTGAGGCGAGCGGATTGTTTGAGCTCAGGAGTTTGAAACCAGCCTGAGCAAGAGTGAGACCCTGTCTCTACTAAAAATAGAAAGAAATTAATCGGACAACTAAAAATATATAGAAAAAAAAATTAGCCGGGCATACTGGCGCATGCCTGTAGTCCCAGCTACTCGGGAGGCTGAGGCAGAAGGATAGCTTGAGCCCAGGAGTTTGAGGTTGCTGTGAGCTAGGCTGACGCCACGGCATTCTAGCCCGGGCAACACAATGAGACTCTGTCTCAAAAAAAAAAAAGAAAAACTAATGGAGACTGATCTTGGTTTCCTTTGAAAGATGAAACTGGCCCCAAACCCTAACAAGAAGTCTCAATGCGAGAAAGGCAAATCTTCCATGTTCTCACTAATATGTGGGAGCTAAATATTAAAAACAATTGATCTCATGGAGACAGAGAGTAGAATGATGGTTACCAGAGGCTGGGAAGGGTAGCAGAGGAGGGATAAAGTGGGGATGGTCAATGAGTACAGAAATAGAATGAACAATATTTGACAACACAACAAAGTGACTATAATCAACAATAAGTTAGAGTATACTTTAATTCGCATTGTATGCCTGTATCAAAATATCGCATGTATCCTATGAAAGACATACAACTCATAATAATTTTTAAAAAGTCTAACTGTGATAATAATATGTGACAGATATGCACAATGCAGTTCAGAATTCATGAATTTCAAACAATACTCAATATATTTCAAGCCAGCAAGAATTTTTAGTTTACTGGCATTGGCTGAATAATAGCAATTCTCAATTACCCACTGTAAGCAACACCAGGGAAAGTATGGCTAACCTAAGTACAAAGGCATTAAATTACAAAACTGTAAGGTTTCATCCCATAGGCACCCATTACAGAAGTAAAAAAATAATAGAGAAAGCAGGCAAAGAAACAAAGAATGAAGGAAAAAAATTTTTTTGAAGAGAAAAACTAAAACAAAACTGAAAGGCTTGAGTTATTTCCTTACCTTGCTCAAAATTATGCCCTGGTAGAAATATTAGTGGGGATTATAGAAAGAGTTGGAAATAGGAAGAAGAAAGTGACTTAAATGATTTATAGACCACATAAAAAGCTCCTAAATGATCTTATTTTAGCTCTATAACAATGTACCTGGAATAAGAGATTCATTTAAACTTGAAAACAGGCAGCTAAGCCCCTTAAATTATCTCTTGACTTCATTTTGAAAAATTACACAATATGCTTTGTTTCCACAACAAGATTCACTTTAATCTTACCTCTGGTAAACAGAATTCAGGCACAGAATCCACAAATACATGACCCGAGCATTCCTTTAGCTCCTAAAAGAAATCGAAAAGGAAAAATACTAAGAAGAGATATCTAATGGAGACGGTACCAAAGAAATTTAATTCCCAAACCAAACTTTTCATGAAGAGTCACAGACTTCTAGAGTTGGAGGGAAGCTAGGAAGGTATTTAGGCTAACTCTTCCTCTGTTTAGGCTCAGGTAGGTCAAGTGTCTTAATGAGGGTAAAAATGCTGGCTGGTGGCAGACTTGGGACATGAATGCACATTTCTTGATGCCATTCAAGAAAGCCATGCATGGACACATGCTACTTCCATAACCCATGATCCATGGTTTCCAAATAATAGTCATGGAGACCACAACAGCAATGTCAGAATTACCTGGGGACACTGATGAAATTAAAGATTCCTGGGCCCCGACACCTTAGGGATCAAAAACTGGGGATGAGGCCATGGAATCTGTATTTGTAACAAGCACCTCCAGTGATTCTGTTATTTAATTAGGTTGGGAGTCACAGCCCTAAACAGATTACTTAGAGGCTCTTTCTCCACCTCCCAAGGGTTGGGGTGAAAGGGGCAAGAAAGGAGGGAGGATCACGAGTAGAGGGCAGGGATTAAACAACTACTACTACTGTCACCGCCATGAATGTAATGTTTGTCTTTGCAGAGTATACAATTTGTTTGGAATTATAAACTAATTGTATTTATTTTTTAAAAAAGCATATATATATAAAAAGAAACAGAATACAGTGCAATTCCCCAGCCCATCCATGACCTACCATATTTAATATGCCTGTGTTAGTTTAGATTCCCCCATAGGCCAACCCTGAGAAAAGGCTTTGAGAGCAAGTGGTTTATATCGGAGGTGCTGATAAAACAGCAGGAGAATGGGGAAGTGGTAAATAGAGAGAAGGGTAACTGATAATGGATATGTTATTGAGCCATATACTATTTTGAGCAACTGGAACCTACTCCTATGGGGAAACTCTGAGAAATGGTATAACACACACACCTCAGAGTTATCCTACTGAGAAGCAATGGGTCTAGAATATTTATATACCAACTTCTACATTTTGTGCAGCTTCAGGAAAAACTCTCAGGCAAAACAATACAGATCCTGGCAGCTGGAATTATGATGGAGAATACTGAAATAGAAAGACCTGAGAGATATGTGTGGGCCACCAATAGGGTCTGCCACAATGCCTCCAGAAGGCCACGAGAGTTGTTTTCTCACCTCACTGACACTTGTAAACTGAAGTCTATGGTCAATTTTTTTCACCATAGAGGTTAAAGCTACCCATGACTTTACAATGTTTCGGGTTCCAGTAAAGGATAGAAAAGACAGTTTCCTTTGCTCTTTCTAGAAAGGGAAAGATACTGTTATAATTTTGTTCTAGCACGTTTCCATCAGTCACTGAACATCTATTTCTATATATTCATACATACATGTACCTATCTTTACATATCAGGGTCTGAATGATTTTGCTTTCAATCTTTATCTGACAATAGGGCGTTAACTACATGTTATTGTCCTTTTGAACTTTTCATGTGTCAAATCATAACCTCGATAGAGTATCTCCTCCCTCTGCCTTCCACTGCATGCTCCGGCTCCTCTCCTTACGCGAGCACTGTTTAACCAGGGATAGGCTGAGCCAGAGACTGAAAGTAGTTCTTAATTACAATGTACCTGCCAGCCGAAAACAAATGAGCAATTATGTTTAATGGGAGAAGACTCTCAACTCCCTCAGGATGAGGTTAAAAATGATTAAAGACAAATCATGGGAAATTTCAAAGCTTTGCCTGGTCTTTAATTGGCTATGTAATCTTCTTCCCCATAATGCTACATTTCAGGGCACGTCATATGATAAAGTCTCCTCTGAGGCTCTCACCCTTCCTGGCCTGCAGAAGCATATTTGCCATTCCAAACACTTACAATGTCACTGGATTTTATTCACCACTCCCTGCTAATGAAATACTCCCGCATACGCAGGCAAGTCATTTCGCTCACAATGCGCTGGTAATGGGATGCTTCTGAGCCTTTCTCAGGGAACAATGATTTACAGCCAGCAGGAGACTCGGACTGAAATCAGGTGCACAGGTTCCTGAATGTCACATAATTTTACAGTCAGCTATGAAGAAAATCTGGTTTCAAATTATGCATTTGGCTTGCACTTGAGGTTGGGGTGTAGTTATAGGAATTAATTCTGCAAAAAGTACCTCTTTATTTAACAGTATCTGTTATAAGAAAAAAGTGCTTTATTTAGATGAATCATTTTAAGGATCTTTAAACTCGTTCAGTTTTTCAACTGTGACACTTAGGAGAGGAAGAATGATTTAGAGATCTAATAAGTGGCCTGGCTGAGCGTTACAGTTTTTAACCTTCCCATACCTCTGATTTTATTTTAGTAAAAAGTTTGATATAGTTTTAACATTTTTTGTAGCTTTGGACTCTCATTTAATAAGTTTACTGTCCAAATACTGATATGAAAAAGGAAATACTGAAAAGATAACCTAGTGTCAAAAATTTAATAGCCTTGGAAACAAAGTAATTTAAGTCATTTACTTTAGGTCTAGTTAGTTAGTGATTAAAGTCATAATAGGATGCTAAACCCTAGATTCCTAGAACTGTTTTTTGTTTTTTTTTTTAAATAATCTATAAGATTGTCCATTCTAGGCCACCAGGGAAAGGCTGGAATAGGATCGAAGATCATAGTCTGGAAGACCTTCTACTCAAATTTGCCTAAGCACACTCCCCTCCCGCACCATCCTTCCCACCTCCAAACACACTGCTGTAAAGTCAAATACCCTGCTCCGCAGAATATTCTCGATACTATGGCCTGAATGATCCAAACAGACAATGATACTGTCCTTCTGGAAACTTCTGTGGCCTCTCATCACCCAAAAGACGACCCAACAAAGTCCTATCTGATCTGACCCCTGATAGAAGTAGTTAAAAATTCACATACTTGTGGATTTTAAAGTTATTTAAGAAAAAGTTTTACTTCTTCCAATCATAGAATCAGTATAGCTTCAAAATGAACTGCACTTAACTCCTGAATAAGCATCACCTTTAAAACTCTCATTGCAATTCTAGAATAATAGTTTTCTTTCTGTGGTGATAAAAGTATTTGTAGCAGAAGTACTTTGATTTCTACTCATGAACAAACTGGATCTGAATCTGAAAAGAGATTCCCTAAAAGGCACTTAAAAACAATAATTACAAAGTAGTGAAGACCCTACCATGGATTTTTGGGTTTTTCAGAGATAATACACCTGAAGAAAAAAAAACGAGCCATCGGTCATACTGCCACAGGTGGCTCTGGTATGAAGGGAAGGATATCTACTGGGTGTAGATATGTTTCTGTTTTTTTGTCTTGGGCATTACCTTGTCCAAGAAAGCACTGCCATCCTTCAGGGACCAGCCAGGAAGATTAGTCAGCCTGGGACTGCAAAACAAAAGATTAAATTATCCTAAATAGATTACAATCTTCAGTGATTTCACGGTGACTGTACTGTCTCCACAAAGTTAAAAACAGTTTAAAATTACTGGCAGCAATGCTTACCACAAGTACCAATAAAAAAGAAGAGAAATAACCATGTTGTATTAATATCAAGCTTAAGAATTATATGGTCACGGGACAGTAAAAGGTCTAATAGTTTAGCAAAAAATTGGGAAAATTAAAAGAATGTTATGAAGAATAAAAGATGAGATGCCAGAGCATTTTATAGTGTTCCAATCACTGCCTCCTACTTTCCCTTGTTTGTGTCTAACATAGCCTTGATGGGAGGTCAGAATGGGAATCTTCGTATTGCAGATGACAAAACAGACTCAGAGGTTGGGTGCTCTGAGGAGAACACTCACCCACTGGAAGACTCACTACCCACCAGTCAGAATTCACCTCGAACATGAATACCTGCACTCTAGTCAAATCCAAACTCTGGATTCACTGCGTACAAGTAGATCAGTTACTGTCACCTGTGGCATCAGTTTCCAATTCTGGAAAAAGCAGCTCATTTCCTCAAGTTTTACAAAGTGATGCCATATCTGAGTGAATAGTTTCTAGAAGGTAAGGTGAATGTCATGTTACATTAAAAAAGTCTGAATTCAAAAGTCATTTACTGTTGGTAATCTTAGGATTTAACTGTCTACTACTAGTTGACCAGAAGAATTATATTGGAAACTGAAAATGCCAATAATTCAGGAAAGAAAACAATATGTCAGGCAAATAAAAACTTTAATGACTAAGGCAATGTGTGGAGAAAAAGCACATCAGGAGTACAAATTCAACGGCCAAAGGACTGCAGCACTTCCCCACTAAAGTAGTCTGTGAATTAAAAATTAAGGGCAAAGTAAAGGTGTGGGACTAATAGGATTCTATAATCAGAAACCAAATAGTTGTAGAGTTCCTCATCCTCTCTCCAAAATAATTTTATCAGATACTGACTTTTTAATTAGGTGATAGATGATAAAGTCAAATAGAAACATAAATATGTGAATATCTGTCAATCTTCTAGAAAAGGTTAAAAACCCAAATAAAATATATATGAATCTAATTTCTGAAAAAAGTGAGAATTGTGGGGGTAAATTTTAATTGTGACAATAATTCCAAACTTACAGAAAAGCTGCAAGAATCTAAGTACAATGAACTTCCACATATCCTTTATCTAAACTTATTAACTGTTTACATTTTGCCATTATTTACCCAAAAGTGAGAATTGCAA
>NW_012150297.1:726733-780979 GCF_000956105.1 Propithecus coquereli
AAGCGCAATGACAAGACAATGTGGACACGGTTCTCATTTCATGCATGTTAACTCTCTAAAGCAAAGTTGTATATATCTACTTCCTTTTACAAAGAGAACGGGATCAAAGGACACACGCTGTTCCCCATCAGACCTACACAAATCAGATGACTGATGCAGTCAGTTCTCCTCAACAAATGGTTGGAAATACTACATTGCTGATTGGAAGATAACTCATTTTTAAAAAAGCAACATTTTGAAGTATTGTGGTTTAAACTCTTGACAAATATTCTTTATAATATAAAAGCTTCTGTTAAACCCTGGTAGTGACTTTGGATTTGAGACATTGCTAGCAGATAGGACTGGGTGCTCAAAGGGAATCATGACCATGTTGTAACAATGGTGCCAAATATGAAGGGCCACAAAAATATGTTAACAAATGGCAAAGGGATGCTGACTACAGAGATGAAAACACTTGGTTATTGTGTTCCCACAAGTTTATGAATCAACTATAAGAGTAAACTTTAAGTTACCAAAGGGGAAGGGACTTACTATTTTGCTTTTAATCATTCCAAAGTTTATGCAAACTTTTTTTGCATAAACTTTGTAATCAAGGATACAGAGATCGTTCTTCAGCAATCTACTTTAGTAAGATATGAGAGGTAAAGATACTGGAAAAATTGTCATTATAGAAGAACACATCTTTGCATCCACTATTTCATAAATACTTCTTAGGGAAAAAGGATATCATTTAAAAATTTTTTAGTCAAGAAAAAAATGTATACAAGATCTATGTTTTTGGTGATTGTTTATTTTGGAAAAATAGGTAAGTTATTCCCATAAGCAAATAAATAAATAACCTATGGCACTGTAATCTATTGCCTAGAAAAATACTGAAAGGTAGGTTGAACATGATATGCAATTTATTTTTTCTTTGTACTTTTCTTTCTTACAATTTTCTACTCTGAAATGTATTACTTTTATAATCAGAAATAGTGAAGGAGGCAGACTACATTGATTCATTAGAAAAAAATTTACAAAAGGTTATTACTCAGAGCAAAGTGATAGGATTACAGTAAATAAACAATCCTTGCCTTTTAGGAGTTTGCAATCTAGTACAGGACGACAGTAAACAGCAATTACATTAGAATAAAATACGAGCAATGCAGGGGAACGCAGGTGCCACGGGTTCACACAGAAAGGGCACTTTTGACAGTTCGCAGTGAGGTGGCAGAGCAGGGAATGCGAGTTAGAAAAGGTCTCTCCAGGAAAAGAAAAGAGGGACGTAGTGTAGTGTTGCAGGAGAAGGAGGTACTCATCTTTACTCACTCATGTAGCAATCTTTACTTATGTGTCAAGCTAGGCGGTGGTGATGTGACTGGGAGCAAAACGTGGCTGTCCTCCTGAGGAAGCAGGGAAGGCAGACAGAGCAAGTCATCATGCAAATAAACAGAGAAGAGTTGTTAAAAATGATGAAGCATAAAGCAGCACCAAGTACCACGTAAGTTTTCCTGAGTGTTATAAAATGAGTAAGCAAGCCTAGGCAGCATCAAAAGATTTCATGTGGGTATGATGATTGAGCTGAGATCTGGACAGGGCAGAGTCAAGGGGAAACTTGGTCCAAAGGCACGGTCTAGAGGAGGAAGACGGCACCAAGCCCAGTAATTTCTTCCAGTCATTCTCACCAGTCTTTGTTATTCAAATGAAATTTTGAGAAGAGTTCCAAAGACTCCCTCCAACTTCCCATCCAACTAGAATGCCATAATTATGTCCTTCGGACACGGTAGTTATAAATGATGTGAGAGGTGGGCTCCTGCTAAACAGGCTAAGGGAAGATGGGATGGGGAGGGGAGAAGAGCCTGAAGGAACAACATGTGTGACTGCTCGGAGCTAGGAGTAAGAAGACTTCTTTGAAACTCTAAAAAGAAACAAAGAACAAGACCTAGAGTATAAAGCAGGTACTACGGGAGTAGACATAAAGCTATTAGGTTATTAAGTATGAAATGTCTGATTTCCTTCTGTACTAAGTTTGACAGTTGACATCTCTGACATTTCACTTTGACTATTCTAGTTTTATTTTTATTGTAAAGGTACATCCTCAGTCTTTCAAACACCTGGTTTTGCTTGTGATTATCTTTCAAAACTTTTTTAGAGCAATTTTTGTGAAACCATGGATAAGTCAAAAATTCATGTTATTTTCAAGTATAAGTTCCGTCATGGAACCAATGCAGCAAAGACAGCTCGAAATATTAACAAAGTGTTTGGGAAGGATGTGGCTAATGAACACACAGTACGTTGATGGTTTGAGAAGTTCCATTCTGGTGATTTTAATCTTGAAAATGAACCATGTGGGCGACCTGAGACCAAGGTGGATGATGATGAGCTGAAAGCTGTAGTGGAGGCGAATCCATCTCAATCTATGTGTGAATTTGCAGCAAGGTTTGATGTTCCTATTCCAACAATATTGGACCATTTGAAACAAATGGGCAAGATAAAGAAGCTGGGTAGATGGGTTCTGCATGGTAAACACATGTCAGAAGAGAAATCATCTCAAAGCTTGCCTTTCTTTGCTGTAATGACATAAGGCAAACTATTTCTATACCATATTGTGATGCGATGAAAAATGGATTCTTTTTGCCAATCGCAAGCGTTGGGCACAATGGTTGGATAAAGATGAAGTGCTGAAACACAGACCAAAACCAAATATTCATCAAAAAAAGCTGATGGTATCTGTTTGGTGGTCCAGTGCTGGTATTATCCACTACAGCTTCATGAAACCTGGTCAATAGATTACAGCGATGTCTACTGCAACTAATCGGACGAAACAATAAGGATGCTTGTGATTAAGCAGCTGACACTGGTCAATAGAGACAAGCCAATCCTCTTGCAAGACAACACTCAACCACATGTCTCATAAACAACACTGCTCAAACTATAGAGGCTGGACTTAGAAACTCTCTGTCATCCACCATATTCACCAGACCTTGCACCAACTGACTACCACTTCTTCCAGGCTTTGGACCACTTCTTGCAAGCAAAAATATTCAATTCTCAACAAGCTGCAGAAAACGCCTTTCACCATTTCCTTGCCACTATCTCTCTAGGCTTCTTTGCTGCTGGCATAAAGAAGCTACCATTAAGATGGCAAAACTGTGTCAATAGTTTAGGTGCATACTTTGATTAATTGTACTGCTTCCTGTTTGAGATATAATAAACCACACTTCTGATTTGAAATCAGACATTTCATACTTAATGACTTACCAGGATGAGCACGGTGTTTATCCTAAAAGCAACAAGAAACCACTGAAAGGTTTTAAACAGCGAGAGGCAAGATTAGATCTGTGCTTCTAAAAGATGATTGTGAGGAAAATGAAATCATGCGCCTTCTGACAATATATACCAACATTGGTATGGTATTTCCACCAAAAACAATAACCCTAACCTAGTCATGAGGAACATCAGAGAAACCCAAATTGAAAGATGTTATATGAAAGAATTAGCCTGTACTCTTAAAAACATCAAGGTCATAAAAGACAGACAGACTGAGAAAGCCTTCCAGATTAAAGGAGAATAAAGACACGACAATTGAATGCAATGCATGATCTGGATGGGATCCTGGACCAGAAATTATTATTTTTCTTTTTTACTAAAAGGGCTTTCTAGTGAAATATGAATTGGTAAAACTGGGCAAGTATGAATAAGGCATATGGATACTGGTATACTATCAATGTAAATTTCCTAATTTTGATTATTATACCAGGGATATGTAAGAGAATATCTTTGCTCTTTTGACATATGCACTCAAGCATTTTGGGTAAGGAGCATCATGCTTCCACCTTACTCTCAAATAAAATTATATAAAGAGAAAATGCACATATATAAAGAGAAAATGATAAAGTAAATTTGTTAAAATGCCAACAAATTATTAAGGGTAATTAGTTGTTGTTTATATTATTCTTGCAGCTTTTCTGTACATCTGTAGGATTTCAAAGTAAAAAGTTACACAAAAAGATGACTTTGGATTCAGTCAGCGGCAAGATCAGAACTGAAGAAACTAGTTAGGAGGCTTTAGTAGTAATGCTATAAAAGATGATGATGACTACAGCAGCACTGAAGGTAAGCGACTGGATTCTAGAACTATTTAGAAGGTAAAAATGACAAGGCTTAATGAAAGATTGAATACAGGGAAGTGAGGAAGAGGGGTGTTCCTAAGTTAACTCCCAGTATTTCTGGATTTTGTAACAGGACGACATCCACTAAGATAGGAAACTTGGGGAAAAGCAGGTCTGGCAGGGTATCTTCTCTTCTTCTGGACCAAGTCTGCTCATGAATTCAGTTTAGGGCATATTGAGTTTTAAGGTGAATCCAAAGGTACATCCAAGAAGAGAAATGGAATAGGCATTTCAGACACATGAATCTAGAACTCAGAAGAGAATTATTAACTAAAGACACACATTTTTAAGGTATTGCTTGGATGGTTATTGAAAACATGAGCTTTTATTAAATTCCCTTGCTGGAGACTATGATAGCCAAGCATCGGACACTGAAGAATTCCAATACATGAAGGGGAAGATGAGTCTCCAAAGTGTGTAGAAAAGGAAGAGTCAGAGAAGAGGAAAACTAGGAATGCATTAGCATGGAAGCCAGTGCTGCTGGATGGTCAAACAAGATGAGGACTGACAGATGCCTGTCATATCTAATGATGGGAAAGTCATTTTTGACCCCAGTGAGAACTGTTCTAGTGGAGTGGTGTGGGCAGAGTAGAGACTGGACAGAGTTTAGGAATGCTGAAGGGGAAAGTGGAGTTGAGAGGTTAAAAAAAATTTTTTTTTAAATTTTAAGTTAAAAGTGACTGATCATAATTAAATGAGAAGGACTGAGTGAAGATGAAAAGGTCCAAGACAAAGGTATATAATAATAATTTAATTAATTAGTTAATTATAATAGTGAAAGGACTCTGAAAAGGCGAGGAGGGATGGGATCAAGACACGATAAAGTGATTCATTCACACAATTTTTACTGAGCAGCTACTACAAGCCAAGAACAGCTGTAGGTACTGGCGATATAGTGGAGAACAAATAAAATCCCTGCCCTTATGAAACACACCTTTTAGTGGAGAAGAAAGACAATAAATAAAGTAAATATGTATATATAATGTAGTACGTGGTGTGAAGACAGTTAAAGCAGGCTGAGGGAGAGGAGCACTATTTTAAGCAAGTGTGTCTCTAAGGTTTCTGGCCTAAGCAAGAGGAGATACCTTTTGTAAGGAACTATATGGAATGCCAACCACCCCACTGGCATAACTTCCCTCTGAGAGTAAAAGAATGGCAGAGGGAAGAGAGGGCAGAAGTGGATTACAGTGCTGAGCCAGGGCTGTGAGAACAGAGGAATTAGATAATGATGAGAAAGAACAGGAAGGGAAAAACAAGCAGCTGGGACCGTCTGCCCAATTCTGGTTTCGATTACCCAGGAAATTCATGACCTTGCAGAGCAGGTTCGCCTCCCTTTTGGAAACCTTCATGGTACCTTGTGTATTATTTTTTTCAGTAATTATCACAAGCATATAGCTGTTTTCTAATCACAACTATAATTAAATCTTCAAATGTATGATGTCTTTCTCCCAGACAAACTGTAAGTTCCATGAAGGAAAGCTGCCTTATTTATCTCTGCATCCCCTGCTCCAGCACAGTGCAGAGTCTTAATAAACATCAAATGAATGAACGTTTTGCTCTTTGGAGGGGAACAGACATTATCAGGTTACTTTAATAAGAAATAACTGGTCAGTCACATAAATATTCCCTTATCTTTTTTGGATAACATCTGTGGATGGTATATGTATTTCTAAGTGCTGGGTGTAACTATAACAGAATCTCATCAGCTTTACATAAAATATAATGTGGAATTATCTCTCACTTTATCCCACCTTATTATATCCTTAAGCTCAGAAAAACCAAGGGTTGATTATAATTTTTCTAGATGGTTCATGGGGTTATTATTGTGAATAACCACTGTACTCAGTGATGTCTTCAGGAATGACTGAGATAAATGAGGAGGTTCACCCAGCTTGCTATGCTTTTGAGCTCTTAAATCTGCTTTAGATAGCTTTTCTGTCTCCTCTCTTATATGTGGTATCACTTTCTGCTATGGTGAGTATATTTGCTTCCACAAGTTAGCCACTTCTTTTATAAACTGCAGCTTCTAAATAGTGGCATGTGAGGAAACCAACTTCCTAAGACAAAGTCTTAGTTAAGTGCAAACGGCATTGATTGTAGCCCTGAGGCAATGTGTCTGATTTAAGACATGGACTTGGGCTACATTTATGGTTGTATGATATCTAAAGTTGCTAGTATGAAAATAATGCACAGATGCCTTTTGAAAAGAAATGTCAGACTCCATGATGCTAAGTCCCTGAAAAGGCAGCAAAATAATTCCAAAGCTCAATTCTTGGGCTCATCAGTTGACCATGTATCAGCTCTTACGTGAACTAACAAGAAAGATGAAATATACATGACCTCAGTTGCACTGAGCAGTTGCAGGAACCTTTTACAGAAGCTCAGAAGAAGTTATGATAAAGAAGTCAATCAATAAATCAATAGAACACTTTTCACCAACCCAGCCAAAGGAAATTACTTTGATAAAGAACATTTTTAAGGGAACAAAGCAAACTTATGACAACATAAGGTATTGGTAATCTTTATACTAATGGGTACCATTTTTCAGCAAACCCAAGCTTGTTTTGTCTCTGTATGCATCAGAACATACCTTTGAACAAGCGGCAAAGGAAGGAAATTGAGGGTGGAAGTCATGTCCAGTCCGCAGTCCAACATAATCGTGGTTGATTTGAATTTGAGCACATTGCATGGTAAGGTTGGGTGCCCGGACAGGCAATACTGAAAAAAATGAAATCACTTTTATCGATAATCAATTACAGAAATAGCCTAAGAAATAAAGTAAGTTAAGTAAAACCAATAACCTTTTCTGGTAAGAACAACATGTAAGCTCAGCTAACTTTCTATGTGGCTTCCTTCCTCTTGCTGCTTGGGCACTACTTTTCCTAACAGTTCAAAATATCCAAAAGTCTCAGATCAAACCTGCCTTTTCATAGGGTACCAAGTCATATCCCAGGCAAGCACAGTTTCACAGGGGCCACAGTTATTCAAAATGGAAGGTTTCAAGGCTATGGTTATCCATATCTATTCCATTCTCAGGCGACACTTCCAAATTCCCACTATCCGGTCTGCAGGGAAGTAATGCCTACAGCTGTGGAAGTCAACAAATTTCTAGGCTGGATCCTCCAACTGTGCTCTAGGTTTGGTTTTCTCCTCTTGTAAATAAGTGACTTTCCTGAAAGAGGAAGTGGTTGCAAAGGTTAACTAACAAGCACCAATAAAGGTTTATGGCTTAGCCTTGTCAGAAGAACAAGTGACTTCCCTGATGTGCAGACACCATGCAGGAGTGTGGGACATCTACTCTCAACCACTCAGGAGTCTCTTGCCTGTGGCAGCAGAGCCCAGAGGTCAAAGGGGCAGAGGCCACAATGATGAGGCAAGACAACACACTGACCCTAAACATTTCTCAGGTTCTCCTCGATGCAGCAGAGGTGACAGATCTGCCACACTGAAAATTATCTATATGGATGGTGCCCTGTCACCTTTGATAATTCTATTGCTGCTCTGAAGAAAAGAAATGGAAGAAGACCTTTTCCCCCACTTTTAAAGTCATTCCATAGAAGCCTCCCTTAAGCAGCGAAGCCCAGAAAATGAAGGGATCAGTGTTCAGGAATCCCTTGACAAGTCCATTCATCCTTCTGATCTGAGCACAAGGATAGCACAAGTCAGAGTGACACTACACAACGCCTGGCCCCACATGGCCAGAACCACTTAGGCTAAGTCTTTCCAGGTATTTGTTGCTCCTGTTTGTGAGGTTGATAAATTTTCTACTTTTCTCTAGAGGACGTTATAAGAACCGATTATCTTTTAAAACTTTATGTTCTGAAACTGAAAAGGCCAAGAGCCAAGAAATTATGGATATTTTGCAAGCATCCTCTTTATTCCAAGTAAATGTATGATGAGTACATTTTACCAAACCAAAATTCACAACTCATGGTCTGAAAAGGCACAGAGTACCTACCAATGATGACAATAATCAAATTATTTAAAATTGCAATTGTTCTGAAGAAGTCCTGGATGCATGATTCAGGTAACTATATTTTACATAAATTCCTTCTTTGACAGGTATTAAAATTACAGAAAATTTTTCCTACTAATAAAGACAGAAATATCCCTATCCCTACTATCCATCTGGTTCCCTATTAGTAGCTTGGTCTTTATTTCTACCTAAGGAATATTTGTTAAACTATCTCAAAACAAACTCAAAGTCTCATGTTAAACTGATTCCAAATGTAGCAAATGTTCCAATAAGAGCTTTCCTATCATTCTCTTTTCAAAGATAAAAAATCAGATATTCAGAAAAACCTGGAAGAAAACAATGAAATGTGTATAATGGCTGTCTCTGAGTGGGAAGATAATTGTGCAGTTTTCTTCTTTCAGCTTTCTCTATTTTCCAAATGTTAAGCAATGAGCATTTCTACATTTTTATAATCAGAAAAAAATATGATTAAAACAAAATTGAAAATTTAGCAAGCCACACTGAATGACAAAATCTTTTTTATCTTCATCCTTAACTCTAATTTATGGATAAGATACACCAAAAGACAGAAGAACAATATGTAAACTTGCTGCTCAAAAGATTTTGGCAAAGGACGTTAGACTTTACATTTGTTACTGTCATCAAAGGACAAACAGAAGTGAGGAACACTTTATGAGGGCTATAACCAAATGGAAGAAATATTTCTAGAGCACCTAGTAAAGGTGCCAGACCCTGAGCTCATTAGCCTTATTTGTATGGATAGGGAAATTGAGCTTTACAGTTTGAGTGGCTTGTCTGGGAAGAGCCAAAGACACACAGCGAGGTCCCTGACTCCGTAGAGCCCACTCATGACTCCCAAACTGCACTGCTCACTGTGGGTCAACTGAGTACACTGAGACACTGAGCAGCTGGCCGAGGTTTGCACACCAGCTTGGGAGGCACCTGCAAAGGACCCAGAGATTGTTGCCTCCAGGGATGCTCTTTGTACCTTTCTAATATGCAGCATCCAATGACCAAGCAGCTTATCATTGAGACTAATGCATAAAACGAGTAAGTAATCACTTGGTTTTAATTTTAAAACTAGAAAGAAGTCTATAACACAAAAAGCTTGAAAAATAATGGGAAGAAAATATTACCTACAATCACACCGATCTGATTATTATCATTTTTAAATTCTCTATCTTTTTTTCATATTTGCAAAAGCTATATAATTTTAGTGTTCATACCAATCTGTGTGCTGCTTTTAAAACTCATGATGACTATGTTTTGTTTATGTTGCATCACACTTCATTTTTATTGGCCTAAGTAAATACGCCATCGTTTGTTTAGTCATTCCCTTACAGCAGAACATTTAGAGTTGCTTCCAGCTGCTTTGTAACAAACATGGCTGTGGTGATCACTTTAGTGCTTCAGGCTTTTTCCACATTGGACTATTTCTTTAGGATTCCCAGAAGTGGCATTAACTAGGTCAAAAAGATATGAGCATTTTATGGCTCTTGAAATCTGCTGCCAAAATGCTTTCCAAAAAAGGCTGAACTTATTTACAATGTCATTGGTAATATATCAGAAGATCTGTTTCACTGCTCATACCCACCCAACGTTATAGTCGAAACCATTTAGATTGTCAAAATGCAGCTATAACCTTAGTAGTAGACATCTAGGTGTAATTAAATGGTCCTAACCAAGGAAAGTCAACTATTTGACAAATTGCTTTTGTTTTGAGAGGCAGTTTGGTGAAATTATTATATATAAAACAGGAAATTTGCAGTTAAGACCGCCTGGGCTCAAATCCTGGCTGCACTCATTATCAATGTGTGATTTTGAGAAAGTTACTTAACTTCGTAAAGACTCAGTTTCCTCATCTGTAAGATGTATTAATAGTAATAGAACCTATCCTTGTAGAGTTGTTGTCAGGACTAAATAGATGGGTACAGTGCCTGGCACATAATATGTGTTCATTTTTTGTTGCTATAGTTACAGAATCATTAAGGGGCTGAAGAGGTCATCTAAGTTTAGGGGGAATAATTTATATTTTATGGTGGCATTCACTGATGTTTTAGATATTTGTGTATCCCCTAAGACCAGGTAAAGTAAATGAGCAATTTTACAAATATTGCCCATTGCTAGCTTGCCCTCCAGGAACACAGATCCACTACAGAGTAAACATGTGAATATTCTGGCCAACATAAGGTTTTACAATTTTTATTTTTTTCTAGCTTAACAAGCACATAGCAATGCTTTCGTGTTAATTTTATTTCTATTTTATTACAAAGCTGTAGGTTTTTCTGTGTCACAATTTACAGTTGGCCCTCAATAGCCACGGGTTCTGCATCCACAGATTCAACCAAGTGCAGATTGAAAATATTTGAAACCACCTCCCACAAACAATAAAAAGCAACAAAATAATGCAAGTTTTAAAAATGCAGTAAAACAACTATTTACATAGCATTTATACTGCATTAGGTATTATAAGCAATCTAGAGGTGACAAGGTATATGGAAGGATATGTGTAGGTTATATGCAAACATGCCATTTTATATAAGGAACCTGAGCATCTGTGGATTTTGGAATGTGGACGGTGGGGGGTCTTGGAACCAATCCCCAGCAAACACCACAGGATGACTGTACCGAATATATATTTCCTTCAGTGCCTGTTGCTCTCTTTTTTCCACCCAATAAGTGAAATCTAGTTTTGAATGTTACGTATGCTTAAGATACATAGCATTATTTATATTTTTTAGATAAAAATTTTATCAGTTATACTTAGTGCAAATATTTCCCACTCTGTTACCTTCATCAAAAAACTTTTATTATGAAAAATTTCAAACATACACAGGGTAAACAAAATTAGTATAATGAACATCCACGTATTTATTACTCAGGTATCACAACTATCCACATTCTGCCCATCTGAATGCTTTTTTTCCTTTTGATATCAACACACTTCTGCAGAATAGCTACTGTGTTGTTAAACCCATCTGACCTCTGAAAATACATGTTTTCTTACATGTCCTAAATTGATCTTTTATCCACAACTGAGACAAAAACAGGAGTCTATTTTCCTAAATGTCCTAGCACAATATTAAAGGTGATTCTTTTCACCTTTTAGTTATTCTTGGTTTATTACGTCCTATGTCTGAATTTATTCCTGAAGTCTCTATTTTGTCTACTGGTCTTTGTGTCTTAGAGACCTAAAAATTTTTTTTGCATAGATAATGTGTTCTAAAAGGACTTACTAAGTTGATAAGAATGAGTTCAGTTTATAAGCTAGGTCTGAACAAAGAGAATTATTAACAGATAGCTGAGTACTGCAAGGTAAAGAAAATGTCCCAAGTAGATTAAATTATTACATTGCTCTGCAATCCATCACAAGCAGTAATTTTCCTTTGTCGAGCTTCCCTTTACATTCAAAAAGAGTGATAGGATTATCTCACTGTAAACTAGTTTTACTGCTGAAACTGCCTTTAAATATCTGCAATATAACCTAAAGCTTTACACTGTTAATGCCAATAGCTCTTTATTCTTGTTTGAGAAAATTGCAGTCATAAAGGAACTGTTTTTTATAAGCAAAAGTGTTAATGAAATAAGTTGTAAATGACATCACTAACTTTTCCTCTTTTTCAATTTAACTCATATATCCACTGTGGAGATCTATGAGCAAAGAGAAAAGAGGTTTAGTTTGCTCTTCTCCCTGGCAGTGGAATAAGTATGTAACTGTAGTTGTTTCTGATTCAAATACAACATTAAAAAAAAAAAACAAAAAAAAAACCTTGTAGGAAATTGATTTTTATCTGATGGTTTTGCTTTCTGGTACAACATTAGAAAACTTATTAGTAAAATTCACACACAAATGAATATAGGAGAAAACAAATCTCAATAGATTCAGAAAATGTATTTGAAAACAACATTCATTCAAGGCAAGAACTCTTACTAAACTATAAATGAAAGAGTATTTCTTTAATTTGATGAAGGAATCCTAACCAAATCCTACGTCATAGTTAATAACGAAGCATGAAAAATAGTTCCTTTATAATCAAGAACAAGACAACGATATCCACTCTGCTTAAATTCAACACTACACTGGAAATACTAATACTATATAATGCTATAAGACAAAAAAAAAAGATGAAATGATTAGAAATGGACAAAGAAAACTGCCATTGTTCACACATACGATTAGAAGACATTGTGAAGACAAACTATGACAACTAATAAGAGAGTTCATAAAGGTTGCTGGATACTAAAATCAATGTACTAAAATTAACTGAATGCTTCTATACCAGCAAAGAACAATTATATGCCAAAAATTTAAACGTGTCATAGAATGAAAGAAAAGATGTGCAAAATCTTCAAAATTATAAAAGTCTACTTAAGGATACTGTTAATTGAACAGAAAAATAAATTTTTGCAAAAAAATAGCACTTCTCTCCAAACTATTAACTTATGAAACTTAAAAAGTTTGCCTTAAGAATCACATGGCAGAGTCGAGGGCTAAGATTAGCTAAGAAAATACTGAAGAATAATAATTAGGATTTACACTCTCTAATCTTATAATTTACTATAAGGTAATTAACAGTGGAAGGACTGCACTGGCATAGCAAATGGACTGACAGAATAGGAATACGCAGTTCAGAAGACAGGCACATACATATCTAGGCGCCTGACATATGACAAAGGTAACATTACCAATATATGGTATTGGGAAAACATGCAACCCATTTGGAAAATACTACTTCACACCATACGTAGAAACTGATTGCAGGCCAGGCACAGTGGCTCACGCCTGTAATCCCAGCACTTGCTAAGGCTGAGGCAGAAAAATTGTTTGAGGCCAGGAGTTCGAGAGCAGCCTGGGCAACATAATGAGACCCTGCCTCTATAAAAAATTAAAAACTTGGCCAGATGTGGTGGCATGCACCTGTAGTTCCAGCTATTCAGGATGCTGAGGCAGGAGAATCACTTGAGCCCAGGAGTTCAAGGTTAGAGTGAGGTATGATTGGGCCACTGCACTCCAGCCTGGGTGACACAGGGAAACCCTGTCTCTAAAAATAAGTAAATAAGTGAACAAATAAATCAAATTGATTCCACACGACTTAACTACTTAAGATATGACAAAAACTTTAAAACTTTTAGTGAAAAATAAAACAAAAACAGGGTAACACTTTATCACCCTAGGATAGTGGAGAATTTCTTAAGTAAGAGACAAAAAGCACAAACGATAAAGAGAAAGATTAATACATTTCACTATGTATGGTACTTTAAATTGAAAATTTTCAAAAAACACTGCTGCGATTTGAATCCTTTTGCCCCCTCTAAAATTCACGTTGAAACTTAATCTCCAATGCAAAACTATTAAGAGGTGTGGCCTTTAAGTGCTGATTGAGTGCAATGCTAGAGAGTTTTGTACCCTTATAAAAGGGCTTGATGGACAGAGTTTGCCCCTTTTCTTCCCTTTTTTGCCCTTCTGCCTTTCACCATGTGAAGACACAGTGCTCATCCCCTCTAAAGGACGCAGCAATGAGGTGCCACCTTGGAAGCAGAGAGTAGGCCTTCACTAAACACTGAACCTGCTGGCACCTTGACCTTGGATTTCCTAACCTCCAGAACTACCAGAAATAAATTCATCTTGTTTGTGAGTGACCCAGTCTGAGGTATATTGTTACAGTAGCACAAATGAACTAAGACAGACACCATTAACAGAGTGAAAACATAAGCCATAGATTGGGAGAAGGCATTTCCAATACAGGTTGAGCAACTCTCATCCAGATATTCGAAATCTGAAATCCTCCAAAACCCAAAACCCAAAACTTTTTGAGCTCCAACATGATGCTCAAAGGAAACGGTCAATTGAAATTGGAGCAATTCAGATTTTTAGAGATGCTCAATCAGTATGCATTCTGTAAATAGTCCAAAATGCAAAAAAAATCCAAAACACTTCAGTCCCAAGTATTTTGGATAAGGGATACTCAGCCTGTATATGTTATTAAACAAATAATTGGTAATCTATTTAGCATAAAGAACTCACACAAATCAACATTGAAAGGATTAAAATCCAATACAGCTGGGTATATTAGCACATGCCTGCAGTCCTAGCTACTCAGGAGGCTGAGGCAGGATTGCTCAAGCCTAGGAGTTTGAGGTTGCAGTGAGCTGTGACGACACCACTGCACTCCAGCCCAGGTGACAGAGCAAGACCCTGTCTTAAAAAAAAAAAGAGCAAGCGAGAAAGATCTAGTTCTTATTCTTCCAGAGCCTGTAAACTTTTCTCTGCCCCATCACACCTGAGTAAAACATTCACAACCACCAGTAACTGTGGCTGATTAGGAGACGCTCTGTGCCCTACTAGGGTATATATGGTTCTTAAGAGTGGCAGGAAGAATCACTGCCTTATACCTCACAACGCTGAGTTACTGGCTTCCGTGAAGCCAAATTTGCCTAATTTGGAACTATTACTCCTGCTAAGAAATTTGGGCCAGGCCCTCCAACAATCAGAGACTTCTATAAATACATTTCAATTTTATTTGGCAATCCTTTACTTTCTTCTACTTTGTATCTTCATTCTGTTTTGCAGGAGAGCTGTTAAATGTGCCAATCATACTCACGGTCAAACTGACTACACAGCTGGATAAAATAGAAAGATAATTTTCCACTTGTGCAGAAAATCTGCAGCATGCATGGTGGACACAGAAAATCCACTTTCTGGTTGAAGAATGGCTAGATACCACACACAGCTCAGTAACTGCCACTTAGGGGTGCTCCCTCGTGCTCATCCTGTCCTCTGCCTTGGCTTTCCGTGAAAATGAGTAAAGCAGCAGAGGGAGGTCATAAAAAGCAAAATTCCCCCAACAGAAGCTCAGGAAGGGTGGAGATGTTGGTATTAAACAATTAAGGGTGAGGGAAGGAAAACAGGTAGGGGCTGGCTTGGGAATCAATGTTGTTGGCTATCTGGCACCAGCAATTAATAAATGTTAAAAAGTAATTACAGTTAATGAAAAATAGTTCACAGAGCTTTGTATGTGACCCCATTTATCTAAAAAAAAAAAAATATATATATATATTTTTATAGTTAGGTTAGGGGAAAAAAAACCGTAAGCACATATACCAAACAGGTCAAAGTGGTTACTGCAGGGAAGAAAGTGCTTTACCATACTGGAACTCCCATGTTCTACTAGGATACTTCTGTACTCTTGACTACTTCTTTTAAACATTAATCAGATTCTTTTTTTTTTTAAGAACCTGAAAAACATTTTTTTTTTAATTTTTGGAACATTTTCCTTTCTGTTAGATTAAGAATCTCTGAACCCACCTACGCTCCCTCCTCTTCAGGATATCCCGCCTTTTTGGGCCAGGTCAATGTATAACCTCCATGTATTTGATTTGCAATTTTGCCTGCCTGAAATGTACCTCTATGTGCCCTTGCCTTTAAAAACCCTGACTTATAAACCTTTGGGAAGTCTGGATTGTAAGCATTTGCTGCCTGGACTCCTTGCTTGGCACCCTGCAATAAAGCCTATTCGTCCTGCTGCCACTCTTGGCTTCAGTGTTCAATGTTTGGCTTTGCTGCACTGGGCATGCAGACCCCAGTTTGGTTCGGTAACAGCTATGTAAGAAAATTTTGGCCAGTAAGATATAAACCAAAGTAGTGTATGCAACTTTCAGACAGTATTATAGGGAGAGTATATCCATATATACATTTCTTTGTCCCTTCTTCCTTCCTGCTGGCTAGAATAGGGATACGATGGCTTAAGATGATAAAGTATTATTGGACCACAAAGAGGAGGCACATATTGTAGATAGCAGGGCCAAAAGCTATGAGGAGAGCCTGGACTTGCCATACTAGCCCTGTACTATTTACCTCCACATGTCATCTATACAAGAGAGATGTAAAGATCTATTCTGTTTGAGCCACCATTACATCAGGCTTTCTGTCACTCAGAGCTGAATCTAATCCTAACTGATTTATAGCTTTAGGGTGATTCACACAGAAGGGCATCAGTACAAATACCCACCCTAGCAGATACACCAAAATGACTGATTATTTGAGGTGGTGAGATTATAGGGGATTTTTGTTTTCTTCTTTATACCTCTCATTTTGGGGAAAAAAATGCTGTTACAGTAGTATATGTTGATTCTATAATAGTTATTTTGAGGAAAGCTTTCTAAAACTTTAAGAGTTAAAGAAGAGTTTTCTTTTTAGTTACTCCCTCAAAAGAACTCTCACAGTGTAGTCAGACTGATTTCCTTTCAAAAGAAACAAGATTGCCTTTGCCTGACAGTTTCGCACTGAATCTTAGCAGCTTGCCCAACACAGAAATAGGTTCTACCAGACTGAAATTCTCTGGGTCCCCTGAAGAAACCTACATAAAGATGGTAATCTATCTTTATGGATGAATTTCCATGATGAATTTATGGATGGAAGGCAGTTTGCTAGTTCTCTAGTGAGTTGCTATTTGCACACAGTAGAATTTAGTCAACAATTCAACAACTTCATTCTTTAAAAATTTCAGGTCAACATTATGCTGAGTTAACACATTGACTGCCACACTAGAAAAAAACCTTTTTTTCCTTGGGGCCATGGTGTTTTACTATGAAAATAGAATAAAAACTTTGAAAACAAAACAATCCTTTCTAATTTAATGAAAAATTTGCTATTTTTTATTGTTTTCTGTGCGTGAGTTATATACAACTTAAAAAATAGTAGTTCACAAGGCTCCCAAGGTGAAGAGACATGTGAGTTACATATGCTTCACCAGGCCCCGGGCTCAAAACTAGCGTGAGTTAAATACAACTCGCAAGGCAGTTAATGTGTTGAAGAAGCCAGACACAAAGGAGACATATGGTGTAGTTACATTTACACAAAGTTTAAGAAAAGGCAAATCTGAGACATGATATAGAAGTCAGAACAGTGATTAGCTGAAGGGGAGGTTACTGACTGGGAAGGGAAAAAGGTTGATGGAAATGCTCTACATCTTAATTTGGATCGTGAATACATGGCTGTATCTATGGGTAAAAATTCATCAAGCTGTATGAAATTTATGCTAGTTTAACTGTATGAAAATTATACCTATAAACAAATACCCTGAGGACGGAATCATACTTTCTAGTGATTTTTCTATATCCAACATGTTGATGTGACTGAGAATATTCTATGCATTTATCAATTCTGGAAGAGTGGGACCCCCCACACCCACCCAAATTCTTTCTCCATAAAGATGAAAGTCAAGGAATTCATTAATGTCTCTGTTCTTCTCATACTATAGTCAACTGGTCCCACTGATTCTCAGGATGCCTCTCACCTTCTTGACGTATCTGTGAATTCTATCACTGCTTCTGAGGTCTTCTGTAAAGGGCTTAGAAAAATCTTCTGTCCTAGGCAGGTAATTCTGACTTGGCATTTGCTTTGATGCATTTGTTAAGCTCGCTAATTCTTGTTTTGATTATATGGCACTTTTCAAAATATTTTCTGTAACTGCTATGAAGTCATACTTTTTGATTTCACATTCCGAAGTTTTTCTGAAATGTATAAAATACAGTTCTTCTAACTCCTTTGTCCTAGATTTCTGAAAGGATAAATTTAAAGGCTCTACATGTTTAAAAATTTTTACTTTAAACTCTTAAACTTCCTTGAAATTTTTCTTGGGGAGGGGGAGAAAGAAAATCCTTATTCTTTATTGTCCAAACCACTAAGTCTTGTGGTAAAGCCCATCACCCTGTGGCTGCAATCTACCTTTCCAGCTCCTCCCCAATACATTTAGCAAGTCTGCCCTTGCCCCACTTATAGTGATCTATTATTCCAATCAAATGTACCAATATTTCAGATGTTAATAACATATATAATGAAAATGCTGGTATTCTGAGCTAATGAATTAGGAGGATGCCAGCAGGCAGAAATGTGTCCATTTTTGTACACACTGCTACAGAAAACTACAAAGCAAACAATACATAATAAATTGTACGTGCATATCATTGGGGAAATGAAATACCTCACTTCTCCAAATCCTTTTACTTTAACTGTTCCTTCTGCCTGGAATGAGATATAACCCACTCTCTTGAACATATTTGTCAGCCAAAGTACTTTTCAAGGCCAGCTCAGATTTTACTTCTCTAGGGAACTGTGATTCTCCAGTTGGAATTTATCTTTTATAATCCTAATCTTACATAGGTCACTACTGCCTTTATCATAGCCTATCACCAAAATGATACATAATCACATAATAGAGTGTACATAGTACACTGCATACATTGTATCCAGTTTGTTAAATAGTGAGTTATTGCTAGGTAGGGTCTATGTATGTGTTATTCATGTCCCACAGCATCAAGGATGTTTTGTAGAAGGTAGGCATTTAATGACATTCATTGAATTGTACAGCCAAACAATGGATTTTTGTTGTTGCTTCTCTTATCTCTTAGCTATAACTATCACATAGTCATTAACACTCTCATCAACAGTTTCTTCCTATTGGATATATACCTTGAATCAAAAACTGCTTAAAGTAAATAAGCTACCATCTAGAGCTCTGAGCTCCTTTTTGTTTCTACAGAGGTTTTTTTTTGGGGGGGGGTATGTGTGTGGTAATTATGTTTATTTTAACAGGCTTATTTGTTTACATTTCTTGGCTTTATCAGCCCTGTCTCTGAAGTACACAGAAACTATTTCTGGCTGTTCTGTTTTCCAAGGAAACCTTGCAATTTTCTTTTAAGGTCATAAAAATCTATTACTTTATGAGTCTGTTATGTACCCCCTAAGACTTTAAGTTATAAAACCCCATTGTTTACTCAAAAGACTGGAAATGGCTCACAAGATATAATTAACTGCTAGGGCAAACAATAAAACACAAACACATTTTCCCTTTAGAAAATAACTTATTGTTGGACTATGTAAAACAATCTTACCTTAATAATGACTAGAAAATTTTGGAACAAGAAAGCAGCTAGCTATAACACGTAAACTAAAATATACAAAAATTTTCAAGCCACAAGTCAGTATATCACAGGGACACGCTGAGTTAAAGAAGCATGCCCACTCACATCAGAAATAGAACAGAGATGCCTACCATTACCACTTCCATTCCAAACAATTCTGCACGTACAGGCCACTGCAATTATACCACAGAAAGAAATGAAGTGTAAAAAAATTATCTGCTAAGTTATGCACCTGGAAAACCCACAAGAATTAACTGGAAAAACTATTAAAAATTAAAATTCAACAAGGGGCTGTGTAGAGAATGCAAAAAATAGCTTTCTTATATGTAAACTACATAAGAAAAAATTACAGTTTCAATATCAAAAAGATAATTTAGATATAGATTTAATAGAAAATACTGGAAATTATTCTAATATGAAATCTAAAAGTCTAAATTTTATATGAAATATAAATGTCTGAGAGCAGCTTGGAAAATTCCAAGGTAAAGAGCAATCAGTGGGAACAAGTACGAGAAGATATTAAGATACACTCTAAAACTACATAAGGTAAAATAGCTTAGTACTAGAATATTAACAAATCAAGAGGAACAGAAGAGGACTGAGAAGGAAATGGAAATACAAATCCTTTTATAAATGTATGAAAAGATGCTCCACATCGCACACATAACGAGAGAAAAATCAAATTAAAACGATAATGATGTCATATTTTTTCACTTTTCAGTGAGAAGAAAACAAGTTTGAAGATTACACTGTAGTGGTAAGCATTAGGGCATGCTACTGGCAACTGAAATCTGATAAATCTCTATGGGGACATTTTTGCAATAAACCTTAATAAAAAAATGCATGTACCCTTTGAACCACTAATTTTACCACTAGAAATATATCCTACCGATATACTCCCCAAGATGTTCACAAAGGAGATTAACTGTAAAACATGATTTGTAATTGCAAAAGACTGGAAACAACCTAATGTTGACATAAGTCTGGTTAGATAAATTACAATATATTTAAACAACAGAACGCTATGCAAATGATTTTTTTCCAAGCAATAGTATGAGTGTATTTTGAGATATACTGATACTAGTTTCATAAATTATGTTTTACATCAGCAACGAAAACCACACCCGAAACTTTAAGTAACAATGAATGATTCTCAAAATAGCCGAGAAAGGTACAGGTGGTGAAACTGTATATTCCAGGGTAATACCCACAATTGTAAACTCTCTTTTCAGGCAATGAAAATACAAAGTATGTTAGATATATTTTTTTTAAATATTTGAAAGGAGTATTGAAAATATTTCATTATTCATAATGAAAGTATCTTGAAAACAAAAGACTTGGGATCTTGTTAAATGCAGATACTGTTTATTGGGGGTGGGTATGCAGTTTTATAAAATGAGGCAGGTCTAGATATTGATATTAAATGATCTGAAAGATACATTTCTAATTTAAAAAAGAAAAAGGAGCTGGATGCGTTGGCTCATGCCTATAATTCTAGCACTTTGGGAGGCTGAGGCAGGAGGATTGCGTGAGCTCAGGAGTTTGAGGCTGCAGTGAGCTATGACTGTACCACCACATTCCAGCCTGGGCGACAGAGCAAGACCCTATCTCTAAGAAAAAGAAAAAGCAAAATTGATATGTCATACCAATGTGGATAATATCTCATTATGTATGTAAAAAATAAAAAGGTATGAAAATTATACACATGCATGAAAATTCACAGAATATCTCCGAAAAATACAAAAGAAACTGATAACTGAGATTGCTCTCAGGAGAATAAGGAAGGGAAGGGAATCTTTTTTTTTTAACTTTACACGGTTTGCTTTTAAAAAAATGTGCATGTATCAATTAAAAAAAATACACAAAGATGTTCAACATCACTAATTGTTAGGGACATACAAATTAAAACCACTAGTATCACTTCACATTCATTAGAATAGCTATAATAAAAAACACCACCAACAAAATAATAGAAAATGACAAGTGTTGGCAAGAATGTGGAGAAATCAGAACCCCTGTGCATTGCTGGTGGGAATATAAAAGGTACAGGCGTAGCAGTGTGGAAAACAGTATGTCAGTTCCTCAAAAAGTTAAACATACAATTACCATATGATCCAGCATTCCACTTCTGGCTCCATACCCAAAAGAACAGAAAGCGGAATTCGAACAGATGTTTGTACACCCACGTTCATAGCAGCATTATTGACAATAGCCAAAGGGCAGATGCAATCTAAGTGCCTGCCCATCGAGGGATGAATAAACAAAATATGGTAAATACAGACAATGAAATATTAGCCTTAAAAAAGAAAGGAAATTCTGACACATGGTACAAAATAGATAAATCTTGAGGACATTATGCTAAGTGAAATAAGCCAGACACAAAAGGACAAATACTGTATGATTCCACTTACATGAGGTACCTAGAGCAGTCAAATTCATAGAGACAGAAAGTAGAATGGGAGTTGCCAGGAGCTGGAGGGGCACAGGGAATGGGGAGTTAGTGATTAATGGCTACAGTCCAGGAAGATGAAATTGTTCTGTAGATGGATGGTGATGGTTGCGCAACAATGTGAAGGTACTTAATGCCACTCAATTGTTCACTAAAAAATGATTAAATGGTAAATTTTATGTTGTGTATATTTTACTACACTTTAAAAAGAATACACAAAAGTAGAAAATCTGAAAAGAGCTAAAGCAAGTAGAGAAATTGAATTAGTCAATTAAAAATCTTCCCACAAAGAAAAGCCCCAGACCAGATGGCTTCACCGATGAATTCTATCAGACCTTTAAAGAAGTACTACTTCATACGTTCTTGTGGAATGTAGAGGAGGACAGAACATTTCTCAATTTATTGTATGAGAACAGTATTACCCTGATACCAAGGCCAAAGACATCACAAGAGAACACAGACCAATATCCCTCATGAATATATGTGCAAAAATCCTCAACAAATTTTAGCAAACCAAATTCAGTAACATATACAAAGGATTATATATCATGACCAAGTGGGATTTATCCAAAGAATGCAAGAATGGCTTAACACTCAGAATTCAATTAAGGTAATACACATTATTAAGGACAAAAACCATATGTTCACCTTAATAGATGAAGGCAAAGCATTTGACAAAATCCAAGGCCCATCCCATTTATGATAAAAAACACTCAACGAACTGTATAGAAGGGAATGACCTTAACTTGATTAAGAGCATCTGTGAAAAACCTACAGTTCACAACATACTTAGTAGTGAACACTGAATATTTTCCCCCTAAGATAGGGGAGAAATCAAGAATGCCTGCTTGTACCACTTCTATTAAATATTTTACTGGAGGTTCTGGCAAGCACAATTATGCAAGAAAAAGCAAAAACATGAAGAAATTAGAAATGAAAACAAATGTCTACACAATAATAGCCAAAAAGTGGAAACAATCCAAATGTCTATCGCTTGGTACAGGAATAAATAAAACACAGACTATCCATATAGTGGAATGTTGCTGAGCAATAAAATGGAATGAACTGGTACATGCTACGATGTAGATGAACCTCAAAAATATTACACTAAGTGAAAGAAGTCAGCCACAAAAGACCCCATATTGTATGAGTTAATTTATACGGAATGATCAGAAAGGGCAGATCTACAGAGACAGAAAGTAGATTAGTGGTTGCCTGGGTAGTAATGGGGATTGAAGCACCTTTTTGCAGTAATGGAAATGTTCTAAATCTGGATTGTGGTGATTGTTGCACAAACTCTGTAAATTTACTAAAAGTCACTGCATTTTACCCTTTAAATGCATGAATTTTATGGTATGTAAATTATACCTCCATAAAGCTATTTAAACAATGTAAAACAGGTAATCATAATAATAATAATATCCTTTACATATTAACACTATTGCTTTTTACACATATTTCCACATGCTGGAAAAAATACAGGAAGGCTTATCAAACTAGAACATCTAATTATGTCTTCTTCTATTTCAATGGAACAGAAAAATGTAGAAATATTGTAGTTAGAAAAAGAGAATCTCTGCTTAAGCCATAAATTTGAGAAATGAATTAGGCATGACATTTTATTATTCACCTCCTCAACCCCTTCATAAACATGAGTGATGAAAAATAAACTACCTTAAGAGCAAAGAAGGTGTTAGTTTTACAATTTCTATTAAAGAATTCTTTCTTGAATATCATCTGTCTGATTATCTTTGAGAGAGCTAAAGTTCATTCAGTTGTGCTTTCGATAAATTTAAATATTTTAGATCTTTAAGGCATTTCCTTCAGATTTACGGGCAATCAGGGACAATTTAAACCTATTGTTTTTCTCACAGTAAAGTTCCACCACACAGTTCTTAGTCTTGTTCACTGAAGGGCTTTCAGGCTGGTTCCTTTCTCCTGCTGTCTTCCCTGTTCCCCTTCCTGTCCTTTCTGTTCCCACTCTTGCCTTTTCTCATGCTCTCTGCAAATTCTGACATCCATCCCTTTCTTAGCCCTGCCTGAAGTGTCAACTCCTAGCTTCATCTCACTGGCCATCCTTTTTTGGGGGAGTGTGGGGGACCTCCTCTGCTACCTACCCACACTTGCCCAGCTGCTTCTCCAATCTGCTTGATCCCACAATACCATCAGCTTAATTCCTACATCCATGCACAGCATTTTCAAAGAAACACCATAGAGCTTTCACAAACTTCCTTTTAAAGACTCTTATGCAACTAAATTTTTATCTGTAGAAATTTTTTCCCCTTTCTGGTACACCTTCCCATATCTATAATCGACACTCCAGGGACATTTTACTAAATATGGCCAAAGTCTATAGTAGATGGAGAAGGTGTGAGGCTAGATGAAAGAAGAAAGTTACATTTGGAAGACAAATTGTAAGAGTAAAGAAACAGCATCATAGTCAAGGGCAGGGAAATGCGGTCTCATATACTAATGGGACGATGGAAAACTAGTGGGCGAGTTGGTCTTCTATGATAAAATGTTAAGGCGGCCTATTGCTGGATACAATTAAATACATTTTTGACCATTACATTACAAAAATACTTGAGCCAGTGCCCAGTGATATCTCTACATCAGGACATTCACTGCAACATTGTTTGAATTGTACAGTAAGCCCACTAAGCTTTCTGTTAGATACAGGCGGGGAATAAATCTGTTTTGTTCACTGCAATAGACTCAGTACCTTGAGCAATGCCTAGCACAGATAAGATGTTCAGGAAGATTTGTTGAGTAAATAAATGAATGATGATGGAGATCTGAGGGTTGGTTTATACCTATACTCCCTCTTGGTGTTTAGCAAACCAGGAGCAAATTTTTCATTCGGAATGGCTAGGATTTACCGAGTTTGGTGGCCATGCGGCACTCTTAGCCACTGTAAGCCACTCTGGAAATACATGTTGCTGAGCACCAGAGCAAATGGCAGAAGGATTTGAGTACTCAGAGCAAACCAGTCACAAAACAAATGTGCTATTGCTGTTAAAATACAAGTAATGTGTTGTAATGCTTGTATTAGTAGAACAGCCTTCTGGCTTTGCTGATTAACCACAGGTTAATTGTTTTAATTCAATTATTATTATTGAAAAAATCTGTCATCAGTATACTTTTCTGCCTTGCTAGATTTAATCTTCAGAGTAATAATTTTGAACTGCGAAATGCCCAAGAGTAAAATATCCATTTTTACTGCAGAGCACTACTGAACAGGTATGTCACTTGGCCTTATGTCACACATGGCTTTTCAGAGTTAGCAGAAATCACAAAAGGAAAAAACCTATCATATTGAGGTTGTGATAAAATATGACCTTTCAAAAGCTTGAAATGACATTACATCATTAAGACACACGAGGGCACTCTAATCAACCAGCAAGGGGAAACAGAAAAGAGTGAAATCAGGCTGACATTTTAACAATCTTACTGCAATAGTTGAAATCAAGCACTGGTAAAATTTTCAATGCTTCTAATTTATAGCAAGAGATTTTCTGTTTTTGATCCAAATTTCAGTAAGCCAAAAGGATTCTACAACTATGTAAATTGGAGAGAGAATCCAATACTCTCAGATCCTGGGTGAGGATTAACCACACTCATTTCCAATGATTTGTTAAACTGACCTCGGGGATGGTTTTGCCTCTTTCAAGCAAAGATCACCTATATAATCTACAACTGAACTTGGTGTTTTACTTATCTTCCACTGGGAGCAGTCGTGAATTCATTCCTTTGCTCCATCTGTTTTCTCAGGAGAAATGGCAAGTTAAAAGTTTGAGCCAGTAGAAATGAAACAGCATTTTGCACAAAGGAGCACAGACCATTGAATATATTTCATGGCATTCTCAAGTTTTTAAATTTGTAAATACAACTACAGCATATAATTTCCGGTATCAAATTCAGTAAGTATAGTATAACAAGCATTTAAACGACCTTCTTTTCAGACCTTTGACAAAAGAGCAACAGTAACTCTGCAGAGAGCCATGGATTCTGAGGCAATCAGGCTTACTCACAAAGGATTATCATTAATCTTAAAGTCACATTCAAATTTGTGCCTCAGCAAAATTATAAATAATTCCATGTCATAGATCTTTGGGGTCAAATGTAATGGTTTAAAATGGAAAGTGTTAAAACTTTGAATGCCAAGGGTATACTGTGGCTGCATAATAAATCTTTGTTGACTGAATAAGCTAGAAGATTCGCCCCATCTCTGGTGCTATCTATAGAAGCACATACACGTACTGCATTCTTGAATTGCTTCTTACTATTTTAGTCACTTTAATCTTTACCTGTTTAAATGGCTAGATTCCTGGCCATGATATTTCAAACTTAATTTCTGTCAATGTACTCAGTATTTTTTGTTCTATGGTCTTTGGATAAGGACCTTGGTGAATTCTAGTTTCTATCCTTAACTGAATTGGCCATCAGGGTACCCAATTAGGCTCTATCTATGCTAATAAAAGAACATGCCCTAAAATGTGCTGTTTAGAAGACACATTTCTTCTAATTTTCCTGTTCTTTCTAAAATGATTCTGGTTAATTGAAAATGCCAATGAATTTTCTTCAGTTAAATAAATCTTCCCAAATACTGCATATTATAAATATAGGCAGTTATTAAAATCCTTTGAGTTGGTATCTAAGGAAATATTCAAGTATTACATTAAAATGGCATCCATTGTTTTTGTGTGGGTATGTGAGAAGCCGCCAAGTCAGTGATGCGCAAAGTTAGAGAACTATAAATGGTATCACACAGCTAAATTTGGACAATACAAAGAAGACTAACTTTAGCACTCAATTGGTATTCTCTGATATGGGGCCCTTTGGATTATCAAGAGAGTTCCCAAACTTTATTTATTTATTTTTTTACCAATAACCTTTCTAAAGATCTGAATTGAACCAAACTCACATTTAAAGCTAATTTTTAAAATAGCCTTGAGTAAAATTTCTCTTGGTGTGTGCTCTACTTTCTTTAAGAGATAACCTAGCATTCTACCACAATCCCTGCAACTCACTAAGCAACAGACTCTTGAGTCTGGGAGACGTGGGTTCAGATCTTGCACTATCACTTTTAATCTATGTAACTTCAAGCCACTTCATCTCCCCAAAGCTTGCATTTTTTTAAATCTGTAAAATGAGAATACTATCACCTAGATCAAAGAATTAAATGGGACACTATATAGCAAATACCTAGCCCACTGCCTGGCATATAATAATTACTCTATAAAATGTAGCAATTATTCCCTTTTACTGTAACAATTATTGTTTACTGTAATTTTTTTTTTTAAGAGACAGGGTATCACTCAGTAGCAGGGACTACATGTGTGCACCACCATGACTGGCTACATTGTCCAGGCTAGTCTCAAGCAATCCTCTCGCCTCAGTCTCCTGAGTCACTAGGATTAAAGGAGTGAGCCAGTGATTCTGGTTTGTTTATTGTGATCTTTTTTAACTTCACCTATTAATCTTTTGCCAACAGTATTCACAGACCTTGATAACCCCTCAGAAATTATTTATTGGACCACTATTTAGTGGGGTCGCTCTATATGCAGGCTTTGGGAATACACAGAGTCTACATGAGGCAGGGCAGACACAAAAGATAATTATAAGTGCTACAAATAGGAAGTGTGCCATGGAAGCATATGACAGGGGTACCTAATTCAAGGAAGCCTTGAAGAATGGAAGCCTTCCTATGTTGATAGGAATTCTGCATTACAGATTTTTTTTTTTTTTTAAGAGACAGGGTCTCACTCTGTCATGCAGGCTGGAGTGCAATGGTCCGATCATCACTCACTATACCTTGAACTCCTGTGCTCAAGTGATCCTCCTGCGCACCGCAACGCTCAGCTAATTTTTACATTTTTTGTAGCAATGGGATCTCGTTATGTTGACCAGGCTGATCTTGAACACCTGGGCTCAAGTGATCCTCCTGCCTCTGCCTCCCCAAATTCTGGTATTACAGGTGTGAGCCACAGCACCCAGTCCCCAGATCATTTATCAACCAACCACCAAATGAGTTTTAGTATGTAAAACATGATTCGAAAGTGAAGAAGGAAAGAGTATCAATACAATAATTCCTTTTCCTAGAGGCATCTTTTGGTTCTTAATGGAAAAAAATAATTTTCTCCTTTTTTCCTTTTTTCTCTTCCATGCTTTCACATCTCTAAATAAATTAAGCAGGAGGATTCTATAAGCAAACCAAAGTGTATGTAAAGTAAATCCTGATTTTCTGATACCCTCACAAATGAGTTTTCATGGAAAAACCGTTTCATAAATCTCTGCTTTCTTAAACCGAACACACCGAATGTGATTTATCCTATACTGAGGACACAGGATTGTTACAGTAAGTGTTATAGTGGGTGGTTCCGAGGACAAACCGAGCGGCACATGGAGAGTCGGAGAATCAAGGTTTATTTGCTGGTGGGCTCAGAGGGGTCTGGCCACCAAATTCTGAGACGCGTCTACCTGAATTTTCCCACTTTTATTAGGTTGGGGTGGTCCGAGGGGTGGGGTCTTAGGTGGCTAATGTGCCAGGTAATAGGTAAGTTGATGTGCCAGGAAATAGGTTAGTATTATGTCGATATGCCAGGTAATAAGTTTAGTATTATGTTGACGCACCAGGTAATAGGTTAGTATTATGTTGATAAGGGTCTTCCGAGGGGTAGGGGTCTTCCGAGGGGTAGGGGTCTCAGGTGGTTGATGTGCCAGGGAATAGATGGGCGTCTTCCTTATCAGGATCTGAGTTCCAGCCATTAAGGTATCAAGCTCTTTGGCTCCTATATGCTGAACCCTTTTCATGGAAGGCCCTGACTTACTTATCCTTCTTATCCGTTCAAAAGTCACCTTTCCAGAAAACTGTCCCTGACCTCCCCAATCATCATTTGTCCTCTCAATTCCCAAAGCACTTTAAATATGCCTCTCTTTTACCAGGAACACAGTGAATTATAATTTTCGCTTACTTTTCTATCTTTTTCATTAGATTGTATGCTTGCTAAAGGTAAGTGCTATTACTTTTAATTCTGCATTCTTAAAAGTTTAGCACATTGACCCAGAGGCAAATCGTTATTCTCAAGGTTTACTGACTTGTATTCTTCCCCTTACATGAATGGCTTTATATGAAGACAGTTTTGGAGCTGAATTCACTTTTGATACTTTCTCTGACTTCTCAGAAAACAGCTGACTTTGCAGAGTGTATTCCTTTAGCACGGTTGATTATCAAATGGGAGCAGGTGGGTTGTGTGCTTTGGAAAAACATTTGAGTAACCATATAAACGGGGGAAAAAAAGAAAATAAACCTTTTGTTTTTGTATAAAAATTACAGAAAGTAAAGCTTGACAATAAATTGGCTGCAGAAACATGAGTTTTAAAAACTGAGAAACAGCATCTCACACCTGCTTTTCTACTCTATGCTATTACTCATTTTAATAGAGTTGGAATAAACTAACTAGTTGGATCTGTGTGCACAATGAGAGTAAAATGGCTCAAAACAAAGGTCTAAGAAGCTTTCCTATAAGCCAAGTGTTTGAGCTTTGTGATGCAGACTTCTCCAGATAGATAATGGCATTCTTCATCTAACCTTGGCTCATGCAATCTCTACAGTCCTAAAATGGAATGCCTTACACTTCCTCTCTGCCCATCCAAATCCTTCGCAGGGTTTAGCACTCAAATCCTCCAAGATTACACCTGAACTCGTCTTTCTCTTAATTCCAAGGGCAGTTAGGTGTCCACATGACAGAGTATTTAATAAGTGATTGGGTTCTGCCGGATATTTCTACTCTGTGCTCGTATCTAACCAAAGTCTGAATAACGGTAGGGAGACAGGCTACTCAAGTGCCAGTCGAGTAGAAAGAGCTTGTTAACAACCTATTATAACACTCACGTGGAAGCTGAGAAACAACTACAAACCTAGTTCACAGTTGCCCAACCTTAGTTCCTGGGTGAAGCAATGTGACAGAGTTAACCTCTTGTCTGACTAAATGAACCCTCCAATGAGTGAAAAAGACCTCTTGGGAGATGGGGGGCGCAGAGGGGGGAACAGGAGAGGAAATTCAAACCTCAACAACAAAAAGCAGCTTTCCTCAGCCCACTCCACTTCCCATCCCAGTTCCCAAACTTTGCCGCCCCTCCTGTGCGACGGTTCCCAGGCAAAAGTGGAAACGAAGAGGTACAAAAGAATATGGCACAACCTCTGCCCTCTGACCTAAGAGCAAAAACTCACCAGTTTCATATTGGACTTTTGGTTGCTCAAAATCAGTCACTGAACTCCACACACTCGGGAAGCGTCTTCCGGTTCAATCTCCGGCACCTGCCCACCAAGAGCATCGCGGGACTTGCAGTCTTTCGTCCTCACGCCCCTTTCCTGGAAATCATGGGAGATGTAGTCTCTCCTGCAGGCATGACGGGAACTGTGGTCGTCTTTCTTTTTCCTTCCTTTCCTCTCTGAACTCCTCCCTCCGTCAGCTCAAATTCATCCCCGCCGCCAATTCATCCTCCCTCTCCACCCCAGCATGATATCATGTCCCCCATATGGGCCTGGGGCCCATGGTATTCTGGGATGTGTAGTCCCAACGGCTCCAGCTCTCCTTTCCCCTCCTCCCTGAGGGAAGGCGGACGGGCGCGGGACATGCTGGGAGTTGTAGTTCTCTGGGGCCCCTAGGCGCCGGGCCCGCGCTTTTACTCAGGGGAGGCAGGAACTACAACTCCCAGGGATGCCCGGCGGCAGCAGGTGGGAGCGGGGCTGTTGATATCAATATGGCGGTTGTCAGCCAGACAAAGACAGTCAGTCTGATGTGATTGAGACAAGGGAGGTTTTCAGGGGGAGACTGGGAGATAGGGGCCTCCCCTCCCCCTTCTCCTCTTCCTGAGCCGGCCTCCACCCCTCCCCAGTCCCCTCCCGACGGGCGCCCCACGCGGAAGATACCCCTCCCCCTCCCGCTTTCCCTCCTCCCTACCTCAGCCCTTCGTACTGGGACGTTGGGGAGGGGGCTGTGCCGGGCGGAGAGAACTCAGCAAGGATTCTGAGGTGAGTCGAGCGGTTTTGAAGCCGGACTACCTCAAGTCTCTTTCCTCACTTCTTTCTCTTCACTTTAAAAACATTTTTTTGAGGATTTTTTGGGAGGAAGTGAGCGGGCGCTGGGGATGGGTCTCTTAAGCGGCCCAATTGAGAGAAGGGAGGAAGCAGTGGGCTTCCGACTGGGTGACCCGGGCGCGGGGTGTGGGGTGCGGCAGTTTGTGGGGGACGGTAACTGAAAGGCGTCGACTGCTCCGCAACTCTTTTCTCCTGATTTCCTCCGCTATGGGTGGAAGGTTTGAATCCTGGAGGTGGGGGGTCTCCGTTTGGAGTTTGGGAAACTGTGAGGTGATTTTTGAGGTGTGTTGGTTTGTTTGGGGTGTAGAACTGTGTTTCAAACTGTGTGACGTGTACTCGTGTGCTGTGCTCGTCTTGAAGAAATGTCTGTAGATAGGAAGTTAGATAGCTAGAGTCGTAGCTTTCGCTGGGCCTGGGCTGAGCAGCGTGCGTGAGGTCCTGGTGCTGGACGTTTGGGCTGGCGACGTGCTGCGGGGTAGCTGGGCTCAGCAACTCGTTTGTGTCCCGTTGCCCGCTCACACTCCGCCACCCGCCTCCGCCCCCTCCCCTGGACGAACCTCCACCCCGAACTCCGGGCAGGAGAACTGTAGAGATGATGCGGTTTGAGGATGGATTTTTGCATCCCCAAGTAGACAGATAGGTGGGAAAAGAAAAGTGTTTCTTAGTATTTTATTCCGGAACCGTGTTTTGGTTACACTATTGGGGCTACTTTGAAAGGAGTCCTCCACCCACCTTCACCCCGAAACAGTAGGTAGGGGTATCTTGTCTCCGTGTTAAATAGATTAGTAATTACTTGAGATTTGGGGGCGTGGGGTGGGGGTCGCGAGTGCTGGATCGGGTACGGACCTGTGTGTGTCTGCTAAAGAGACAGAATGTCTGTTGTGTATCTTGAGATAGGGCGACTTATTTTTGTAGTAGGAAGAACTGTTGGAGATTATTTGGGGTGGAGGGGGGTGCGCTGAAAGGCGCTGCTTGTATTTTTCTTCTACTCCACCCTGTTCTGTCTTGCATTTGCCTGAAAGCCGGTATGGAAGAGCGAAGAAGCATTGGGTGAGTGAAGGGAAGAATGCAGTTGGCTTTCAAGATACTACACTATGTGAAGTTGAATGGTATAAAGTGATCGCTGTCTTTATTTATGCTGAAGCTTTAAAAAAAAAAACCTCACGTATCATACAGAGTGATGTGACTAGTTCATTTCTGTGGGATTCTGCAGGTATAGAAACCTCTGTCTTCCCTTTTCCTTCCTTCCTTCCTCCTTTCCTTCCTTCCTTCAGTCCTTTATTGGCATAGTACATTTCTCTTCCTGATGAACATAATACCTCCTGTGCCTCTTTATTTAGTTTGTGCTAATATGGTTGTGCTTTTTGTGGTTTTACTGTAAAATGCATCATTAGATGTATTTGTTGTTATTTCGCATTTATGCCACAAATAATTATCACATCAGGATTGCAGTGCTTTGCATTAAACTTATCTTAAAATTGCACAGCTAAGTTGCTAGATACTAGATATGTCAAGTTTGGAAAATTTGAATTCTGAGTATTTTTTCAATTTTCAATTAGAGTTAAAAAGGGAAGAGGATTTCAACATCTCTTGTTTCTCACGGTCTTTAATATTTAATAACATACTAGGAGAATTTAAGATCACATATTTTGTACTTCCTTCAATCTGAAATGTAAGTTTTTTAATAACTCTTCTTCCGTGGCAGTTTTTTAGTGTAATGGACTCTTAAATTGGCATAATTTCTATTTAGACTGCTAAGAATGTAATATATTTACATATTTGACTCCAAACTTATCAATTCTTGAATTTGCCACCTATCAATAAGGGACCTTTAGATTCTATAAAAACTGAAAGCCACATAGATACAGTATGCAATTTTGTGGTATATTTTATAACCTTTGATTTGAAATTTCTGCTGTGGGTCATTCCCACAAATAAGGGGACTGTAAGCGTGAGGTAGCGTATATATTTCGATTGACCTGAATAGAAAAAAAAAATTGATGTGTCTTCTAAATCTCAAATTTAGAATATAGAGTATGTTGATCCAAAGCTGAACCTTTAGTTTGTTATAGGCCAAGATTTTCAGAATTACTGGTTTTAAGCTTGTATCTTAACCTCTGAAACATTACTTTGCAAAAACTGGAGAAAAATCCTATGTAACTAAGTAATGGAGTGTTTTGTTTTTCTGAAACATATTGTGATAGGTATAGAGCTTTAAAATGTTTAATAATTATTTTAGAAATAAGCTAAAATGTTTGTAAGAGCTGGAAAAATAAGAGTATTTTCTCTTCCACCTACCTTTACCTCAAATTTTCTTTTTGTTTGTTTGTTTGTTTTTCCTATGGGAATGCAAAGTTATTTACTGGGAAAGCATTCATTAAACTTTTTCTGACCAGTAGTGGGGTCAAAATCATTATATGTAAACCAAATATATTCCTTGTAGTCCTTGGGATGATTCTGTTGCATTTTAAGCACCGGGCATTAAAATGATGTAAAGCCTTTACTGCAGGTTAAAGCATAAAACATTCTCAGCATGTGGAAGTCATGTGGTTTACAAAAAAGTACAAAACCAGGGCATTGGTGCCTGCCCAGCTTAAAATTTCATCCCATATCTGTGAAAGACACATATATTTTAATGTGATCTTCTACAGGTGACTTCTAAACATGTCACCTGTATTATGAGAAGTTGAAAATCTAAATTGTTAACTAATCTGTTGCTAGTTTAGTGTACTGCATGTAGTGAACACTATTTGTGGTCATGAATTTGCTTCAAGGAAAGGAGCCTTTGCTTTATGTTGAATGCCTCTAGTGAAGCTTAATTTTTACCTCTGTATGAACAGATTTGTGCCAACTCTTTAGTTAAACGTCACTAATAGAAACTTAATAGCTCAGTATTGATAACTTACAAAATATATTGCAACAAATCTCTCGTTTCATTATTTAAAAAATAGAAGTGACCAGTTTATGGCAATTTTTGTGGCAGATGTTGATTGGAATTGCATTGCTTCTTTCAGTAGATGCTGACTACATTGAGAATATTCATGCTTAATTTGTTCATTTTGAGTCTCCTGTACATTATATTCAGTCCATCCCACAGCTGCCATGTTTCCTGTTAAAGCACGTTCTTGTTTTCTGTTCATTTCATTGCAGCTCTTCTGTTATACTTTTTATGCAGCTCTTTAAACTTGAATTATTTCTTTTGGGAATTAAACATTCTAGAATGTTGTCATAAACGAAAGTTGGTATACTACTCAACTTTTTAAAAACGTGAACATTTATAGATAAACTTGAAAGTGCTCATTGAAAATGTGTTTGTTTTGTTTGTTTTGTGAACCGCTTTATTTAGTATTGTGGCTTCCAGAATTAATTTTATAGCTCACCTTGCTATTTGGCTAGATTTTTCTGTTAACAGTTGGCTTTTACTTCTCACGTTAGTAGAACTTCAGTTTATTAAAAGAACTGTTATGAATGGAAAGCACAGCTAATGTACCTTTATATTTGTGTGTGTATGTATATATATTTGTATATATATATGTATATATGAAATTGGTATATATCAGACATACAGCCCATAAAAAGTTTTGAATCTGACCCACAAATAGCAGGGGATTCAGAACTTTGGCTCAAACCAGAATCCAAAGAGTAACTACCACCACATGCTGTCCACTTTATAGAAGCTGTGGAGATTTTTCAGTATCATTCTAAACCATTATTTTAATAGATTTTGCCAAAATATAGTTCTGTCAAAATGAAAGCTATCAATATTGAAATTTTTCTCAAAATAGTAGTATTAATATTGAGTAATATGTAACTCGGATTCCTAGTGCAGCTGTCCCCCAGATGGCCTTTACTCGACTTAGGGCCCATCAGAGGTGCAGAGTTAAGATTTTTCTGTGTGTTTATTTGATGTAAAAGTTTTAGAGTCTATTGAAATCAGTGTTTTAGATACAATAACTCACTTTCTTTAACTTTAAATGAAGCAAGTTGGGAATTTACTATAACATATTCTTGGACACTTTCCAAGAGCATTTAGTTACTGGAAGGGCCCTGGCCTTAGCATAGTTTTTACCCTCACAGTGGTAATAAGGTTGAAGTTACAGTAAATTTTTCCAGTGGTTATTATAATCTTCATTCAGAGTTTTACAGATCCTTAGGCTATAAGATTAGTGTTTTTTGTTTTGTTTTTTAACGTTTGCAAACGAAGAAAAGCTAACAGTAGTCTGGTTTTAGCTTTGAAGTGATCAATTATTTTAATTTTTTTCACTCTTAAAACAGGTGGCACCAGGCCGGGCGCGGTGGCTCAGCACTCTGGGAGGCCGAGGCGGGCGGATTGTTTGAGCTCAGGAGTTCGAAACCAGCCTGAGCAAGAGCGAGACCCCGTCTCTACTAAAAATAGAAAGAAATTAATCGGACAACTAAAAATATATAGAAAAAAATCAGCCAGGCATGGTGGCGCATGCCTGTAGTCCTAGCTACTCGGGAGGCTGAGGCAGAAGGATCGCTTGAGCCCAGGAGTGTGAGGTTGCTGTGAGCTAGGATGACGCCACGGCACTCTAGCCCAGGCAAGAGAGTGAGACTCTGTCTCAAAAAAAAAAACAGGTGGCACCAGACTCCTTCCTTTTAGATGATAAAGTGATTCTAATCCACTCAAAGGACATTTAGTGTTTTTTTTTTTCAAATTTAGAGTGCTGATTATGATTAAAATATTACTAATCGCCGTATACTGGATATATTCTCTTGCTGCCTCTGTGTTTATCTTATGTCTAGTGATGGTCTACATGTGGTGTATTGAAAACATTTAATAGCTCTCATTACCATATGCATACATATTAAACAATGAATATGGAGTTGCCAAGCGGCAATAACTTTCATGTATATAGTTACAATTTTTATAGAAGCGAAGTCAAATACTGTGAGTACTGCTGAAATGAGGATGACTTAAGTATGAACCTATCTGGTTTAAGATTTTGTTAAGGTAGTAGTATTGTTAAAACATGAAACTGTTGGCTTGGGTCTACTCAGCAAGCCTTGAAATTGTCCTCACTCCCCATCCAGTCAGAAAGTCAAGTTGATTTTGCACTCTGTATACATTGACTTCTTTTCATTCTATTGCTATTCCCTTAATTCAGGCCTCCATCATTTCTGGCTTACTGTATCAGTCTCTTAACTAATCTTCTTGCTTAAAGTTTTTTTCATTAATTATTCTACACTCCTACCTGGGGTATCTTGCCAAAATAAAATGTGAATTTGATTGTCAGACAAACTTTGTCTGTAATCCTTCAGTGGCTGCCCAGACTTTCAGCTAAATCCAAACTTTACAATCATTCTACCTATGTCCAAATCCTGGTTCTGTCACTTACTGGCTATGTGACCTTGGGTAAGTCATTTAAAATGACTGTACCTCTGTTTCTCCAGTTATAGAATGGGGATAAAAATAGTACCTACTTCATAGGATTATTGTGAGCCCTTAAAATGCTGGGAAGTCCTTAGAATCCTTTTAACATATTATAGATTCACAGGAAGTTGCAAAAATAGTAGAGAGGGCACTGTACCTTTCATCCAGTCTCCCCTATTGGTTACATCTCACATAACGTTAGAACAATACTAAAACCAGGAAATGGACATTGGTACACTGTGTGTAAGTTCTGTGCCATTTTATTCCATGTTTTGATACTGTAACCACCACCAAAATCAAAATACAGCATTATTACATCACCACAAAGATAGGATGATTCCCCTCTATAAGTTTTGTTGTTTTGTTAGTATAGCTAAGGAGAAAGATACCAATTATTGGATCACTAATTTCACTCTTTTGCCTTATGTAGTACAGTCATGCACCACCTAATGATGTTTTGGTCAACAACAAACTGCATACATGACAGTGGTCCCATAAAGTTATAATACTCTATTTGTCATGTATCTTTTCTATGTTTAGATATGTCTAGATACACGAATACCACCATGTTACAATTGCCTACAGTATTCAGTACACTAACATGCTATATAGGTTTGTAGCCTAGGAGCAATAGGTTATACCATCTAGGTTTGCATAAGTATGCTTTAAAATGTTTGCACAACAATGAAATTGTCTAATGATGCATTTCTCAGAATGTATCCCCATCATTAAATGATGCATGTCTGTATTTCAGAAATTCTTTTGACACATCTTGAAAGTTTTTATGAAAAATTGCAATGAAATTTTCTTGCTATGAGAATTTAAATATTGGCAACTTTTCTTTAAATGAGGAATTATAATTTTAGTACCCATTAAACTTTTCTAGTAAAAGTTAACAATAATATAGAAAATTTTGACAAAATGTGAAAGATTTCAGTGAATTCAAGGCTCATATGATAGATTTCTTGCCAGTGAGGTTATGTTACAATCTGTATTAGATAACCAGAATTATAGCTATTGTGACATTAGTTTGGCCTTTGACATTGTTAATGTAAACTCATCCGATTGTTTGTGAGCTCATGTCGTAGTTTTATTTTGGACTTGTTGCAAGGGAACTAGATCCAAAGAAAGTCAGCTCAGAGACCGTTTTCAGGGAAAGGATCTTTACAGAAAAAAGGGGGGGGGCTGGTTCTAAATGCTATTATTGTTAGTTTAGGTACAAGAAAGGATGATTAAGTTAAAGGCTAGTTACAGGGTTGGTTGTAGAAATACTCTGCTGTCCCTTTATCAGCTGTGTGGGTTATAAAGCCTGCCTTCAAAGATGAGGCTGTTAACCCCATACACTGTGGAGTTTTACACACAACAAAAGTCTGCTTTTGATGGGGTAACAAAATATTTTCAAATATATTAACAGAAAAGATGGAGCATGTGATTTTTGTCTCCTCTAGGTTTGAGACAATCTTTTGTCAACACCGTGATGATTTGCTTTGGGAAAAAAAGACCAATTAAAGTTTAATTTGTTTCATTGGCAAGAATACGATAGATGTTGATGATACTTCTGATAAGTCAGATTCATATTTGCAGAGCTTTTTGGCTACCTGTGATTTCAGTTTCATCCTGGTACAATTTTTTTTTCCTGTTTGGATTTATTTGTTCCCAGCTTTTTATTTGTCTTGGTGTATTAGGTTATTAAGTATGAAATGTCCGATTTCCTTAAGTGCTAAGTTTGACAGTTGCTATCTCTGACATTTCACTTCGACACTTCTTGTTTTATTTTTATTGTGAAGGTACATGCTCAGTCTTTCAAACACACATTGTGGCTTGTGATTATCTTTCACATTTTTTTTAGAGCAATTTTTGTGAAACCATGGATAAGTCAAAAATTCATGTTATTGGTGAATATGAGTACCATCATGGAACCAATGCAGCACAGACAGTTCAAAATATCAACAAAATGTTTGGGAAGGATGTGGCTAATGAACGCACAGTGCATCAATGGTTTGAGAAATTCCGTTCTGATGATTTTAATCTTGAAAATGTGCCGTGGGTGACCAGAGACCAAGGTGGATAATGAGCTGAAAGCTGTAGTGGAAGCGAATCCATCTCAACTTATGTGTGAATTAGTAGCAAGGTTTGATGTTACTATTCCAACAATATTGGACCATTTGAAACAAATGGATAAAGTAAAGAAGCCAGATAGATGGGTTCCATGTGAATTAAATGAGCGTCAGAAGAGAAATCATCTCAAAGCTTGCCTTTCTTTGCTGTCACGACATACAGGTGAACCATTTCTACACCATATTGTGGTTGTCTTGCAAAAGGATTGGCCTGTCTCTATTGACCAATCTTGGCTGCTTCATCGCTAACATCCTCATCATTTCATCTAATTAGTTGCAGTAGACATCTGCTGTAATTGACTGACCAGGTTTCATGAAGCTGTGGTGGATAATACCACTGTTGGACCACAAAACAGACACCATTAGCTATTTTTTGATGAATATTCAGTTTTGGACTGTGTTTCTGCACTTCATCTTTATCCAACCATTGTGCCAAACACTTGCGATTGGCAAAAAGAATCCATTTTTCATCAGACATCACGATATGGTTTAGTTTTCATTGCATGTATATGAATTAGATTCCTAGTTGAAGTGTAAGGTTCTTGAGTTTCCTACTGATTTGCCTCCTCTGTGTTCTTTCCCCTCCCCCTTTTATTTTCACAGTTCATTATTCTCATTTATCTAACCAATATTGAGTACATTATTATGAAAGTAAGATGTAGACATAGGCTTTAGGAAGCTCATAGTTTGGTTTTGATGGGACCAGAAAGAGTACTGAACCATAAAACACAGATCTCAATGCTGTACATAGGTTATTCTTGCTTCAGTAATTTCTCTGATCCAGTACCCTCAGTATTGGATAGGTTGCTACATCTAAATTCCTGACAAATATTTTTGGCTGTAGAATGCTGGTACCAGTGACTGTGATTAGGAATGATCAGATAAGTAAAGGTAAGGTAGAAATTTTAGGTTCACTATCTTGTGAGGATAAACTCATTCCCCCCATTCCTCCCTTACCAGGATAGCAGGAGTTCTAGGGACTTAAATTGTTATTATAAAGTTATTACATTGAAAAGAACCCAAGCAATAAAGAAGTATATAAAATAACAGTGTAGTTATACACTCCTTTTCCCCAAACAGCGGGTATTCTTGTCTATTGTTCATAGCTAACCCAAAGAATAGTGGCTTGAAACAACAATAATTATTTTGTTATTCTCTGTCAGGGTTCTGGAGGTTGACGAGGCCCAGTTAGGTGGTTCTCACTTGGAATCTCTCATGCAATGGCAGTCTGGCAGTGCTGGGGCTGGAGTTATATGAGCCAGCTCACTCTTGTGCCCTCTGCTCAGTTGGGGAAGAATATAAACAGCTGAGGTTGGGGACAGCTGTGTCTCCTTAGCATCTCTTAGTCTTTGTGTGGTCTCTCCAGTGTGGTGGTTTCAGGGTAGCTGGACTTCTTACATAGTGCCTCAGAGCTCCAAAGGCAGGATTTGCAAAGTTAAACAATGTTCAGATACTGAGCATTTTACAAATGTAATGTATCTTACAAATGTAATCAGACAACCACATAAATACACAAATAACTTTTTATACAGTGAATTCTGTTTTAATATAATCCTGATTATTTTTTTAAATCTCAAATTCTCTGACCTTACAGTTTCTCTAGATAAAGAGAAGCATCATTAGCAAAAAGTACAGGAAAGAATTGCTAGCATTTTCCCCCACAACTACAGACATAGTAATTAAAAACTTTAACAAGCGTATGTTAATTCAGCTTAATCCTCTGTCTCTGGGAAGATTAACCATCTATTCAGGTTAGATTTCCCACTGGGTATTGGTTACTGGATAATTCATAAGGGTATCTAAAACGTCTGTTTCTGGACCTCTCTGATTAATCTCTAATTAAATTCTAAATAACATCACTTTTATTAGGCAATGAGTCAGCCTGAATAAATTTATGTAGCCAAAATTATGCATATATTCTGAAAATGCAGATAATCAAAGCTGAAAAAATGTACTAGTAATACAAAGATTGGAAATGTGTTAGAATCAAGTCTTTGGTGAAAATTGAGATGCTGGGTTTAAGTATTTTAAAGAAGTTTAAGAAATGTTTTGAAGAGGGGGGCAAGGGCAACATATGTAACCTAAACATCTGTACCTCCATAATATGCTGAAATAAAAAAAAAAAAAAAAGAAATGTTTTGGTAAAAGACAGAAGATTGGCTAATGGGGTTTAATATGCAAAGGTCCAGATGAAAGTAATCCAGAACTAGAGGACATCATGGAAGTCAGTCTGCTTAAAACAGAGTTGTTAAATAGGATAAGGCCAGTTGGTAGTAGCCTTCCAAGCACACACACAAAAATATGTTTAAATACATTCATGAAAGGGACTGAAACCCAGCAAAATAATTTAATAATTTCTAGACAGACAAGGCTTCCTGATTATCTCAAACACCCAAAGATCTCTAAAATTCCTATACCAAAGCATATAAATCAAGAGTGAAGAGCATTATTCGCTTTCGAAGACCACAAATGGCATTGCCACTGTCCTTTCTTCTCCTTCATACCCTCACAAAATCCTACCAATTTGGGGCAAAACAAAATCCATTTGAAATATAAAATTATCTTATACTCTTAAGTTTTTTTGTTTGTTTTTGCTTTTCTGTGTGCAGGGTTTTGTTTTTTCGGTTTGTTCATTTAAGTAAGAAATAGTTTTCAGTGAACTTACTTTGAAAACAATTCAACAACCAAAAAAACCTTCAGTTCCTTATTATTCATGTAGAGAAGCTCTTGGCTAACCTTCACTTAACCAACTATCATAATCAACCAAAGCTCTCTAGATTCCCCTCTTAAACCGACAAGGGATGCTAATTAGGCTAATATCTCATATCTCATTGGGTGCCAAGCAAGAGTAGGTTAGTTTGTTCCCCTGTTTATACCAGTTGTTCTTACAATTATGAAATTTAATTATGTATTATCTAAACTAACAAAATAGGAATGTGAAGAGTTATTTCTATAAAAAGTGTGTTGTAAAAAATAGGTTAAATGTTTTGGTACAATTTAAGGCGATTTACTTAAAAGAAAAATGCTATTAAATTGGATATAGGTAAGACTACTGTAAAAGATTTGGGGAAAGTAAAATATTAAGATTTGACTCACAGATTATAACTGTCTTTTAAGGTCTCCCTCCATTTTAAAGAAATCAAAACTGGAAATCATTAATGATAAATTATGGGTTTGGTTTATGCATAAAAATCTGATGCAGAGTGTCAATTCATGGATTTGTCCTCAAAGAAAAGGCCTTTGTCCTAGATCATGGTTTCTCAATTCCCGGCACTACTGACATTTTGGATGGGAGACTCCTTTGTTGGGGTGGGGAGATACTGGTATATGCATAGAAGGATGTTTGGCAGCATCCCTGGCTTCTTTACTACCCGCTGGATATCAATAGCACCCTCATTCCAGTAGTGACAATGAAAATGTCTCTAAACATTGCCAGACGTCCATGGAGGGTAAAATCACTCAAGTTAACAACCCCTGCCTTGTACCAAACAATTGATGAATACGTGTATGTCTGTATATTTCGATTCAAGTAAAATGTTTAGGTAATCAGTTTTTGATGATTTTTACTATAACCAATTTTTAAAAATTAATTGATCTACTAGTTCAAATTAAGTCATTTAAGATACCTTTTCCAGCTGGGCGTGGTGGCTTATGCCTGTAATCCTAGTACTTCCAGAGGTCAAGGTGGGAGGATCACTTGAGGCCAGGAGTTCAAAGTTACAGTGAAATGGCTTTTCTATACCCAACAGGGAGACAAAAAATAATCCTTCAACTGATAAAGCACCAAATAAGATACCTTTAGTTTATCTAAGATGATATTCCCATCTCTTCCATATCCTTTTTTGAGATCATGGCAGAAGCAGAGGATTACTGAGTAGGTCCAAGCAAGAGGAGGAGGAAGTAGCAAAGGGGAAAAAAGAGGAGATTTAAGAAACAATTTCCAAATGGTTGGAAGAATAGCACAAAAGGAAGCCTATTATTTGTTGCTTACTTAGTCCTATTCACAGCAGTGTTTATTGCAGGCCATTATATACTGTTAAATAAAAAGAAATACATTGCAGTATGATACCATTGTTGAGTAGTCATTAGAGAATACAATATGTATATGCAAAAAAAAAAAAAATAACCTCAAAGGATCATTTGAGCTCAGGAATTCAAGACCAGCCTGACCAAGAGTGAGACCCTGTGTCTACTAAAAATAGAAAGAAATTAGCTGGACAACTAAAAATATGTAGAAAAAATGAGCGAGGCATTATGGCGCATGCCCCCACCAGATAGCAAGTAGTCCCAGCTACTTGGGAGGCTGAGCCGAGGAGGTCGAGGTTGCTGTGAGCTAGGCTGACGCCACGGCACTGTAGCCAGGGCAACAGAGTGAGACTGTGTCTCAAAAAAAAAAAAAAAAAAGACATACCACATTTTGTTTGTTCAGTAGCTGTTGGTTATTTGGGATGTCTCCAGGTTGGAGAAAATTTATGAATAATGCTTATGTGACATTTGCATGCAACTTTTTGTGGGAAAATGTTCTCATTTCTCTTGGATAGATAGCTAGAAATGGAATTGTTGGCTTGCATGGTAAGTTTATGTTTAACTTTTTAAGAAACTACCAAACTATTTTACTTTCTCATCAATAATTTGTTAGGGTTGCAGTTTCTCCACGTCTTTGTCAACACTTGTTATTGTTTGTCTTTCTTATTATAGCCATTCTAGTGGGAGTGGTATCGGTTGCCATTTCTCTAATGACTCATAAAGTTGAGCATGTTTTCATGTGCTTATTGACCATTTATGTATCTTCTTTGGTGAAACATCTATTCAGGTATTTGCCCATCTTATATTGGGTTTCTCATCGTATTACTGAATTGTAAAAGCTCTTTATATATTCTGGATACATGTCTTTTATCATATGATTTGTAGGTGTTTTCTCCTAATCTTTGGCTCATCTTTTCTTTCTCTTACTCATATTTTGAAGTGGGAGCATTTCAATTCTTGTTAAAATTGATGCTTGTTTCAAAGAATCATGGGGACTAATGAAATGGGAGAACCTTACTCTGTTTTTCAGCCTTTTTTCAGAAAGTACTTATGTAGTTCTGGAGTTTGCTTACTTAGTGATGCTAAAGGACCATGTCACTATGTCACCAATATCCTGGTAGGTGTATTAGGGGAGTTGATTTGTCACCATACCACTGACAGAAGTGTCATTTTTATTGTAATTCTTTTCTTTCTTTCTTTTCTTTTTTTTTTTTTAAGAGACAAGGTCTTTCCCTGTCATCCAGGTTGTAGTGCAGTGGCCAGATCGTAGCTCAATGTACCTCAAACTCCTGGGCTCAAGTGATCCTCCCACCTTACCCTCCCAAGTATCTAGGGCTACAGGTGCACACCATCATGCCCAACTAATGTTTTTAAAATTTTTTTTTGTTGAGACTGGATCTTGCTATGTTGCCCAGGCTGGTCTCAAACTCCTGGCTCCAACGATCCTCCTGCCTTGGCCTCCCAAAGTGCTGGGATTACAGGCACGAGCCACTACGCCTGACTTACTATAATTCTTTAAGCAGTCAGGTTTCTTAGTTGGAAGCAACAAAAACTGACTCTGGCTTATTTAGTGTAGCAGTAAATTTATTAAATGGATGTTAGGAAGCCCTTACAGTTGCTAGGAAGACTGTAGAACCAGGCTTGTACAATGAGAGGAACTGCGGGGGCTATTTTCCTGGCAGAAACCATGGCCAGGGCCATACCACAAATGCAGTCTGGTTAGGACAGCATTACTGTTGTTTGCTTGCCACTGCTGGCACTGGACAGATGCTACTGCTGCTGCTGCTTGACTTTTGTTGCTGTTGCCCCTGAAACTTTTGCTGCAGTGGTCATCTTTATTTAAGAGTGTTCTTTCTGGTTGTTTGCGACACCAGTTCTCAATTCAGAGTGTGAGGCAGGTATATCTACCTAGACAGTCAGCCTTTCATATCTGTGGGTTCTGTATCTGCAGGTTCCACATCTGCAAGTTCAGCCAACTCTGGATCAAAATTACTTGAAAAAAGATACCAATACAACAATAAAAAATAATACACATAAAAAATTCATTATAACAACTATTTACATAGCATTTACATTGTGTATTGTTACAAGTAATCTAGAGATGATTTAAAGTATATGGGAGGATATGCATAGGTTATATGCAAGTACTACCTTGTTTTACATACAGGATTTGATCATACATGGATTTTGGTGTTCACAGGGAAGCATTCCCCCACCAGATAGCAAGGGACTCCTCTATAGATAGTCCCCAACTCACCATAGTTCCACTTAGAATTTTTTGACTTTACGATAGTGCGAAAGTGATAGGAATTAAGTAGAAACCATACTTCAAATTTTGAATTTTGATATTTTCCTCTGCTGGCTGTATGCAGTATGATATTCTCTTATGATACTGGGCCAAATCATCTAACACAAAGGCTCTTTTTAAATAAAGTGTTGAATATCTTATTTAATTTGTTGACTACTGTACCGAAAGTGTTCTGAGCACGTTTAAGGTAGGCTAGGCTAAGCTATGATGTTTGGTAGGTTAGGTGTATTCAGTGCATACTCAACTTAGGATATTTTCAACTTACGGTGGGTTTGTTGGGATGTGACACTATCATAAATCAAGGAGCATCTGTAATGTCTTTCTAAAAGAAACTGGGGTATGAATATTGGCATTTTCAAGCTTCTAAATGAGAGGTAGATCCTACTGCTTATTAGTGTTAAAAGAAGCTCAAGTGTTTCCCAATGCAAAAAGAAAACACAAACTCTCTCCATCTCACTTTCCCATGCAGATTCTGCCATATTTCTCTTTTTTCTTACTAATAAACACCTCAATCCACCAGAATCTGGTGTATACACTCACTAGCCTCCAAAACTATGTTTCACAATGTCACTAAAATTTGTGGACAAATTTCGGTTTTCTAGCTTGCTATCTCAACAGTTTTTGTCAACAATAATCTCTTTTTGAAATACTTCCTTCCTTGGCTTCTTTGATATCCCTGTCTTTTGGTTTTTTTCTTTGTCTCTTGATTCTCTTTCTTGTCTCTCTTCTTTTTGCCCTCCAAGTTTCTCAAAGCTCTGCTCTAGGCCCTATTTTCTTCTTATCTGTACATACTCCATAAGCAAGCTCATTTACTTCCATAGCCTCATTTACGACTTGTAGAAGCTCCAGAGAGAACTTTATATTCAACTAGACATTTCTTCTTGGGTGTCACAAAGGCATCTCAAAATCACCACTTTCAAAAGCCATACTCAGGTTTTCTCTGTCTCTAGTGTTGCTTATTGCAGGAAATGACACCAGCAATCAAACACCTGTTCAAGCTAGAAACCTGGGAAGTATCTCTGACTCTTATCTCCTTCATGCCACATTTTCTAGAATTCATTTCCAAATACCGCCTTAATTTCACCATGACTCTCTCTTTCTCCTATAGTCACGCTGGTCCAAGCCACTGTCAATGAGGGCCTAGAATGGTTACTGTAAAACCTCCTAATAGCACTCCCTGGCACTGGGCCTGTCCTCTTTCCCCACAGGATAGCCAGATGGACAATGTTATCCTTAAATCTTTAAACCCTTGCCCTTAGGGTAAAGTCCAAACTATTTAATGTGCCTTATAAGCCTTTCCAAGATATTTGTACTCACTTATCTCTAGCATTCATTATTACTTCTTTCTTTCTTGCATTTGACAATCCAGCCATACTAACTTCTTTCACTTCCTCTGTCAGGCAAACTTCTTCCTGCCTGTTTTCCCACACGCTAGTCTCCCTAACCCTAACCCTCCCACCTCCACTTCATCATTCCATTTCTCCACTCCTCAACCTGATGATGCCTATTAATTCATTGTGCCTCAATTTAAATACACTTCCCTAGATTGGGTTTCTTACATGCTTTTGGAATACTCTGTACTTTCCTTACAATACCTGTTACAAGTTATTGTAATTATTTGTCTTTCTTCCCACTAGACTATAAACTGCATAGGGTCAAGAACCATGCTTAGAGGTTTCTCTCTTTCTCTCTCACCCTCCCTATAGCACCCAGTGCAATGCTTGCCACATAGTAATTATAAATGCTCAGTATCTGTATGTTAATTGAGTAAGAGACGCTTTGATCTGTTTTAAAGAGAGAGAACCTGCTTGTAAATCAGTAGGACCAACTGAAATAGGTGAGTTCAATGCCTACACCTAGATTAATCTACTTAAAAATACCTAGAATTTTATAAACTTGCGTTGTCAAAGAATATATTAGAAAACTGTTGGGACTTATATAGTAAAATCTATGCTTAAGAACTTAAGGATGTAATTATAATTGTGAGAGCAGATAGATAACCCATCTGTTAAAGAACAATCAATGGCAAATTTAACTTACTAATTAAACATTTAAAAAAAAAGTGCCTGATCAGAATCATCTTTTCCCACTTTTAACTGTAGAGTTGCACTGTTTTGCTGGAGAAGCAAATTTCTGAACACATGCCTTCACTCTTCTGCGTGATCATAACAAACTTTTGTACAAAATTTAGCTTAGCCTCCTTTGAACCACAGTATGACAGGCAGTCATGACAGTTGATGTGGCAGTGAAACCTGTTTGACACCCCTAACCCTTGTAGGGTTGTTTAATAAGTGAACATGTGGTTTTTCAGTGAAAATTTCAGTAATGTTTAATAAGTGAACATGTGGTTTTTCAGTGAAAATTTCTTTTTTTACTACTCTTAATTCAGTGAGAACCTACTCTTACTTGTTAGAAGTTATTCCACTTTGAGAGCAATGTTATACTTGTAATACCTATAATGGACATTAAATACTTTTATATAAACCAATAAGTGCATTATGAAATATGCAGATAGAATGAACGAACTACAAAGGAAATTCTACACATTTTTATTTCTTCAAAGGTGGCAATAGAAGAAATTCTACTGGATTAGAGTATGAGTGTATTTTCAGTTGCAAAATTACAAATTCTATGGAAACTAACTTAAATTATAAAAGTGATTTATTTGTTTATGTATCTAAAAATCCAAAAACAGGGTAGGCTTCTGGCAAAAGTTGATCGAGAGGCTCTGAGATATCAGAAGTAATCTTTTTTGCAATTCTGTTGTATTATTTTATTTTACTTTGTATTGTCAACTTCCTAGAGCAATTCTGTCCAAAGAAATATAATGCAAATCACATTTTAAAATTTAAATATTCTGATAACTACATTTTAGAAAAGTAAAAAGAAACAGATTAAATTAATTTCTTTTCTTTTGAAGAGTCTCTGTATGTTGCCCAGGCTAGAGTGCAGTGTCTATTCACAGGTGCAGTCTCACTACTGATCAACACAGGAGTTTTGACCTGCTCCATTTCCAACCTGGGCCAGATCATTCCTCCTTAGACAACCTGATGGTCACCTGATCCTGGAGGTCACCCTGTTGGTGCCAGACTTAGTGGGGACACCTGATCGGCATAGCACACTGCAGCCCAGAACTCCTGGATCCAGGCATTCCTCCTGCCTCAGCCTCTTGAGTAGCTGGGACTATAGACATGTGCCACTACACGCTGAGAAATTAATTTTAATAATAGCTTTCATTTAACTCAGTATGTCCAAAATATTGCCATTTCAACATGTAATCAGTATAAAAATCATTAATGAGATATTTTATATTATTTTTCATGCTAAGTCTTCAAAATTGGTATTTTACTCTTGCAACAAACACATCTCAGTTTGGACTTGACACATTTCAAAGGCCCAATGACCACACATAGCCAGTGGCTACTGTATTAGAGAGCACGGTTTTAGATTCTACTTCATCTTGGGGTTGGCTGTCCTCATTTTCTCAAGTTGGCTGCCTGCAGACAGCAGGTTTATGTGTTTCCTTGCTCATATCTTTGGGATAGAAGACAATATATTTTCAGAATCTTCTAAGTAAGGGGAACTTTCTTTCCCAGAATCCCTGAGCAGATGTCACTGTGAGTTTCATTGTTTGTACTGGGCCTTCTGACCTCCTTGATCCCTGTCATCGTGGCCAGGAGGAAGAGATGTAGTGAATAGTACATGCTAATCAGGGTCCACCCCCAGGGTATAACCCAAGATCACAAATCCTATTTGATTCACAAAGAAAAATCATGTAGGATTTTTCTCCTATGTTTTATTCTAGAAGTTTTACAGTTCTAGGATTTTCATTTAAGTCTGTGATGCATTTCGAGTTAATGTTTATAAAAGATTTGAGGTATCAAAGTTCAGTTTTTTACAGATGAATTTTTGTTCTTGCTCTATTTATTGAAAAGACTATCCTTTCTCAAAATTTCTTTGCACCTTTGTTTAATATCAATTGACCATATTTGTGTGGGTCTTTTTCTGAATAGAACAGTAGAACTTCCTATTCTGTTCTATTGTTCTATCTGTCCTTTTTCTAACAACACACTAAATCATTACTGTATTTTTATAGTAAATCTTAAAATTAGTGTGAGTCTTCCAACTTTGTCCTTTTTCTAAATTGTTTTAGCTATTCTCATTCCTTGACTTTTCCATGCAAATTTTAGCGTTAGTTTGTTAATATATATACATACACCAGAAGTTCTTCTAGAATTTTGATTGGGATTGGGTTGGCTATTGGAGCAATTTGGGGAGAACTGACATCTTAACAATAGTAAGTCTTCTGGTCTAAGAACACTCTATATCTCTCCATTTATTTAGGTCATCTTTACTAACTTGTACCTCTCTGCGTCAAATTTAACTTGTTTTTATTCACTTATTTCTCAATTCCTTTTGAGTTCCTGCTACGAACAAGGCACCATGCTAGGGGCTTGGAATATAGTTGTGATTAATACAGAGTTGGTCATACCAAACTAATAAACCCTTCATATTTATTTGTAAATAAAACCCTAGGCAGTATTTGCTTAAAGTTATATTATTTTTATTATGAGAATTTTTTGTGTTAGTTAAAATTCAACATTAGCTGATAGGTGATGTACGTACATGTTTCTACCCACACATATTTATTTACACACACACATACATACATATATTGTCATGTTTGGAAGATAGTTAGCAGTCGAGTATAGTGGTTAACAGCATAGATTCTGGAATTAAGTTACCCAAGTTTGAATTCTGGATCAGCTACTTACAAGCTGTATAATCTTTAACAAGTTTATACTGTTACCTGCTTTATAGGATTGAATTAAATGAGTTACTTAGTGTAAATTACATAGATTTGGTGCCCATTAAATAGTTAGGACTCTGTTAGTGTTATTAATAGCAATTACTGTGTTGACTAACACCTATATTTTGTCAGAAAATAAGTGATTTTTTTTAAATTAAAAAAGTAGAATACAGTGTGTGAAATTTGCTGCAAATGAGATCATTTCCTATGCTATTGTCATAGTTATATATATTTGGACTTTTTTCTCCACTTCTGACTTGACAAGCTCTTTCTACCTCTGTCTCATAGGCCAGAACTATTATATATTAATATTATATGGCCACCACTACTCTCAAGGGAGTCTGGTGACTCCCATTGCCACCACAAACAAGATCAGAGTTTTGTTACTAAAGAATAAAGGAAAAAAGATTTTCAACAAGCAATTAGCAATGTCTATTATAATTATTTTCTGTAAAATCATTTTTCTTTCTCTTGATTTTATACCTTGTATCAGGAACTTCCCTCTTGAACCATACAATAAAGGGTTGATACAGAATAAGAGTGTTGGAAAAGTTTAATATTTTATGTGTATATTATATACCATATACCATTTTTATGTGCCCTTTAAGCGACATATTGATGCTATATTTATAACAAAGATTCATAGCTGCTTTGTTTGAGATACTGGATGACCTTGACTTCAGTGACATTTTAACTTAGGCTCCTTTTTGTGGAGAGGGAGGATGGTTTAAGTACATACTATGCTTTGTACTTGAAATATGTATAAGGGGATAAGTTATTCTAGTACTTCCTAAAATTTATCCCATCACTGTTGCCATAACGGAAAAATGAAACTGTTAAAACAAGATATTATATGGTTGGATTGTGGTATGAGATTTATCTTATTTAATGATTTTATAAGCCTGTATTCATTTATCAGTAGTGCACTCACACTCAAATATTTCCTCAAAGAAGTTAATGGACAAATGTTTGTTGAGCATCTACTATGCTAGAGACTGAGGTGAGGTTTTAGAAAAAAATAATATGAATGAAACATAATCGCTTAACCTTATAAGGTTTACTATCTGATGAAGGAAATAGGAATATAAATGAACCAAGCAGTATGATTGTTGCCATTATAGAAATATGTTCAAGTTGGTATAGAAGCAAAAAGAAGGAAAGTGCTTTGATTTTTGAGAGGAGAGTGTCAGAAAAGGCTTTGGCTATATTTTGAGAGACCAGACGTTCTATAACATAATGAGTGAATGAAAAATAATAGTAGAAAACCTAGGGTAAATGAAATTTAACTAAGTAGAGATTTATTTCCCTTTCTATCGTGAGTTCAAGAATGACTTAGTCTAAAATAAACTAGACTAAACACAGAAGAACTTCTCTATATGGATTCTAGTATAATTTGTAACAATTAAGTGGGTCTGAATGTGTTATAACACTGTGATGCAAAAAACAAAATCATTTCATAACATTTATAAGCATTTAAACATTTCATAAGCATTTAAATCATACTTAAACCACATGTATTTCTATAGACCCTTTGCCATCATTTGATGTCAAAGTGATGGATTATGACCTTTTATTCTTAGTTTGTCATGCGTGGATAATGTTGTATAAAAAAACCCATAGACTTGGGAAAGATTTTAATAAAGTTTCTCTACCTGTAAGTAAAATAGACATGAATGAATAATGCAGCAAAGCATTAGTAGATATGGTTGACTAAGTGAAGCAGCATAGTTAGGAGATACTTTAATGATGACTTTGATATCTGCAAAATTACTCCAAGATATACATCCCCATTTGAAATATAGAAGATGTACCATACTAAATAAAACATACTTATGTTTAATTTTAAAATACAATATGAAGTTTTAAAAAATAAAATACGTGTTGTCTTTTATATTTTAGTGCTACTAAATAAGTAAAATATAAAACCTCTGTTACTTGGGTAGCTTACCATTTATGAAGGTTGAGAAAATCTATATATTAAACTGCTAGTGGTCAAGGCAGTACGTACCAATGAATTATACTAAATCAAAAAATGAGATGTACATAAGAAGCTAACCATCACAAAAGGTAACACTTAGAAGAGGAATAATAAGAAAGAGAAATAATTATGAACTAAAGAAGTCATCAGGAAAAGCTGCTGGGAGGAGGCTGGACTTAGGCTTAGCATTGAAATACAGTTGGCCATCTATATCCATGGGTTCCGCATCTGTAGATTCAACTAATTGTGGATCAAAAATATTTGAAAAAACAAAGTATGGTTGTGTCTGTACTGAACATGTACAGACTTCTTTTCTTGTCATTATTCCCTAAACAATTCAGCATAACAACTATTTACATAGCATTTACATTGTATTAAGTATTATAAATAATCTAGAAATACTTTACACTATAGGATGTATATAGGTTATATGCAAATACTATACCATTTTATATAAGGGATTTGAGCATCCATGGATTTTGTCATCCGTAGGGGTGGGGTTTCCTGGAACCAGTCTCCCACAGATTTCAAGGCATGACTGTAATAGAACATTACTTTGGTGGGCTTTTAGTTTTTAGTTCTACTTTTTTCAAGTACTTCTGTCTTTATAAAGATGAATCTTTGCTTTGAGAAATGAAACAAAGCATTCTTTTGTTTAATGTTATCTTTGTGGCTTATCAATGGTTGTTAACCTGGGTACCATTGAAATCTAAAAATTATGAATTCTGTATGCATAGTAATACAAAGACACACGCACAAAATTTCCATGTAATTTCAGGCAATTCTCAGACCATTGGCTACAAACTCACCAGGCATTAATTTTATAGTTTTCTTAAATTATTCTTAATTTATGACGGAGGCTTGAATACATTAAATTGTGTTTGAAGAGGAGTAACAATATGTTATTACTAATATATTCTATGAAGTACTGTGAAATCTCATTTATCCAGAGTGTGCTTTGGTAGCAACCATACTTTTCTGGCATAATAATTATTGCCTGGAATAACAATAATAATAATAATTTATTGTGTGTAAAGTGATGTTATGTGCCTGATCTCTCTTTACATAAAGAGTAATACTGCTTAAAAGTCTGCAGGTAGGCAGCCATTATCCCTTTCATTCTTGTTCTTTTTTTAAAAATTTTTTTATTATGTAAATACACGTAACGTAAAATTGACCATTTTAACTATTTTAATGTGTACAATTCACTGGCATTAAGTACATTCACAATATAGCACAATTGTCATCTAGTTCAGAAGTTTTTCTTGTCGAGTTCAGTTCAGAAGGAAGCCCTATGCTCATTTAGCAGTCACTCATAATTTTTCCCTCCCCGATCCCCTGGCAACTGTAGATCTTTCTTTCTTTTTCTATGGATTTGCCTATTCTGGGCATTTCATATAAATGGAACCACACAATATTATGGGCTTTTGTGTCGGGCTTACTTCATATAACATAATGTTTTCAGGGTTCATCCATGCTGTAGCATTTATCAATACTTCATTCCTTTCTATACATGAACAATATTCCATTTTTGCATATACGACATTTTGTTTATACATCCAAATTGATGGACTTTGGGGCTGTTTCTGCTTTATATGAATATTAATAGTTCTATGAACATTTGTATACAAGTCTTTTTTTTTTTTTTATCAAGAATAATCTTTATTAAGACCACAATTAGTGTTTTAAAAACATCCCAGAATCCACCACGGGGGACACGTGCTGGGGAATAAATATCAAAGCATAAGAGCAAAGGGTGCCCTGGTGTGTGATGTTAAACTTTTCATTTGTTTCATTAAATCCATCTTTTCTCCAATTTAGGCAAAGGTTATATAGCAAAAGATGACATTCGTCACGAGTGGTTCATAAAATGCAAGGGGCTATGCTTCCAAATCTTGTTCACAGCATCTTCCAGGCATATTACGTAATATTTAGACATCCTGGGTTTGCTCCCTGGGAGGAAACCAGATGATGGTTCCAATTTTACAAGAGAAACAGACATGGAAACCTTGTCCTTGTGACTAGTCCTCCATTTGTATACAAGTTTTTTTTGAACACCTGTTTTCAGTTCTTTGGGGTATATACCTAGAAGTGGAATTGTTGGGTCATATTGTAATTCTGTATTTAGCTTCTTGAGGAACTGTCAAACTGTTTCCCCAGTGGCTGTACCATTTTTCATTCCTACCAGCAATGTACAAAGGTTCCAGTTTCTCACATTCTCTCTAACACTTATTATTTTCTGTTTTTATTGTTGTTTTATTCTAGCCATCATAGTGAGAAGTAATATTTCATTGTGGTTTTGATTTGTATTTCCCTAATGACTAATATTCTTGGGCATCTTTGATGTACAAAAGTTTTTAATTTTGATTAAGTCCAGTTTATCTAATTTTTCTTTTGTTACCTGTGCTTTTGGTATCATACCAAATAAATCCTTACCAAATCTGATGTCATAAAGATTTTCTCCTATGTTTTCCTCTAATAGTTTTGTAGTTTTAGTTTTTAGGTATTTAATCCTTTTGGAGGTGATTTTTGTATGTGGTATTCTTTTTTTTTTTTTAATAGTTGAAGAAAGTAAAGTTCAATGAAGTCATGGATTACATATAAATAAGAGTAGTGATCTTTCTCCTAGACTAGGGGTTGATAAACTATGGCCCACAGGCCAAATCTGATTTACCACCTGTTTTTGTGCAGCCACGAGCTAAGAATGATGTTAAATTTTTAATAAAAAAATTAACAGCTGGGTGTGGTGCGTAATGCCTGTGATCTCAGCACTTTGGGAGGCTGAGGTGGGAGGATTGCTTGAGTCCAGGATTTGGCAACCAGCCTTGGGAACATAGTGAGACCCCACAATAAAAAAAAAAAAAAAATTAGCTGGGTGTGGTGGCCTGTGTCTATAGTCCCAGCTACTTAGGAAGCTGAGGCAGGAGGATCGCCGGAGCCCAGGAGTTTGAGGCAGCAGGGAGCTATGATCGCACCACTGTACTCCAGCCTGAGCGACAGAGCGAGACCC
>NW_012150297.1:781374-787838 GCF_000956105.1 Propithecus coquereli
TTGTTCAAATTTCATTGTTCACAAATCAAGTTTTAGTGGAACAACAGGCACATTCATTTGTTTACATACCGTCTATGGCTGGCTGCAGAGTACATGGGGTGCTTTGCATCAGTGACTAAGAACTTAGCCCTTGAATAAGAATACTTTAAGGGTAGAATAGGCCAAGATTTGTATCTGATCAAACTGGTTTGCAGAGAAGACTTTTTTTTTCTTCTTTAGGGTATTCCTTTAGTCCTAGTTTAGTTCTTTTTAAAGGAGAGCCATGTAGTTACTGTTGAATCCTTTCCCTTGTTTATTGACGAACAGTATATTTATTATTGCTTGCTCTCAGTTATGTGGTGGTGATGGGAAAAATGTTTTGCAAGCACGTGGAGTACTACAGTTGAAAATAAAATGTGTTGTTTCTTAGTAAAGCACTGTAAGTAAAGCGCCTTGACCCTGTCAGAAATACTGACTCAGCCTTGAGGATTTGACCATAGCAGTGAAAAATCTCTCTATTTTACAGGCATCCATCTACTTTTTTCTTCCTCATTATGTTGCTTTTTAATGAGTGGCATGTTTTATTTCAAGAAATATTTTTATTTGATCCTTATAAAATCAATTTTTCTATATTTTAAAAATAATATATTTTTTAAAATAAGCTAAAAGTAGCTAATGGCTTTTTTCTCAACTGTTACTTTTGTTGACCTTGAATTTACTTCTTTTAGACACTTAGGCTAAATGAAAGATTGGAAGCAGTTAAAGCCTGGTGTGCTGATGGTTAAATGATGTTTAGTTACTCAAATGAAGCACAGACATTTCTTTTTTTTTTTTTTTTAAGACAGAGTCTTGCTCTGTTGTCCGGGCTAGAGTGCCGTGGCATCAGCCTAGCTCACAGCAACCTCAAGCTCCTTTGCTCAAGTGATCCTTCTGCCTCAGCCTCCCGAGTAGCTGGGACTATAGGCATGCGCCACCATGCCCGGCTAATTTTTTTTTATATATATATATATATATATATATTTATTTTTAGTTGTCCAGATCATTTCTTTCTATTTATTTAGTAGAGACGGGGTCTCACTCTTGCTCAGGCTGGTCTCGAACTCCTGACCTTGAGCGATCCACCCGCCTTGGCCTCCCAGAGTGCTAGGATTACAGGCGTGAGCCACTGTGCCTGGCCAAGGCATAAACATTTCATCAGCTTTAGTTTTTTGATAACGATTTGTTACAGTAAAATGAATCTGAATTTGTGACTTGCCTTCTAAAAAATTTGGTAAAACACTAAAAGAATTTATATTTAAATATGAGAGTTTTGTAACCTTACTAGAGGTAAATATATATGTATTTATACATTGAAGAACAATATATACACCCAAATATACTGTATATTATGTATGCATAAAATATGCATATTCATTTAGAATATTGATGGACTAAATATATTAAATATCTTTCTAATGTTTTAATTTTATCTTTGAGTTGATAGAATACTGCCAGAAAAATTTGAATGCTTCTAGTAACCTCATAACTTATTCTGGATCTAGCTTAGAAGGCCTAGTTAAGTTTAATTTGCAATTTACTAGAGTAGGCTTTGTAAAATAAAGCTTTTTACTATGAATTCAACTGTCTATTTTAATTTTTTCCATAGCAATTTTTGTGAGATAGAGATAGTTTTAAATTACATAACCTGTTCCAAACATATAAAATTGCCACTTGTCCCATTTGCATTGCTACAAAGGAATACCTGAGGCTGGGTAATTTATAAAGAAAAGAGGTTTATTCGGCTTGCAGTTCTACGGGCTGTTCAAGAAGCATGGTGCCAGCATCTGATTCTGGCGAGGGCCTCAGGCCGCTTCCACTCAGGGCAGAAGGCAAAGGGGAGCCATGTGCAGAGATCACGTGGTGAAGGAGAGAGAGAGATAGACAGACAGACATAGAGGAAGGGAGGGAGGGAGGATGAAGAAGATGAGGTGCCAGGCTCTTTTCAACAACCAGTTCTTGGGAGAAGTAAGAATGAAAACTCATTCCCAAGAGAATGGCACCAAACCTGTATGAGGGATCTGTCCCCAGGACCCAAACACCTCCCGCTAGGCCCCACCTCCAAAATTGGGGGTCAAATTTCAACATGAGACTTGGGGACCTACAAACCATATCCAAACCATAGCACCACTGGAACAACTACTACTACTATAAACAACTACTCTAAAGAAAAGGTGCATGATGTTATGCATAACAGTTTGCCCTAGTCTAGGAAGTCAATGCAGACTTCCCAGAGAAAGTAGTTCTTGAGGGGGTGTTCTTGAAGGATGAGTAGAAGTTAACCAGTCTAAGAGAGGAGAGAAAACCTGTCAAAGAGAAAACCCTGTGATAAGTTGGAGTTTGACAAGTATAAGGATCAGCTGGTATGATTAGATTCAAGACTCTGAGAGGTGTGTTGGGAATGTAAATAAATTGATCAGCTATTATGGAAAACAGTGTGGAGGTTCCTCAAAAAAATTAAAAATAGAATGACTATACATGATCCAGGAATCCACTTGTGAGTATATATACAAAGGAAATAAAGTCACTATCCCAAAGAGATACTTGCACTCCAATGTTAATTTCAACATTATTCACAATAGCCAAGATATGGAAGCAACCTAAGTTCTGTCCACAGATGAACAGAGATAGAAAATGTGGTGTGTATGTATATAATGTATACAACATGGAATATTATTTAGCCTTAAAAAAGGATAACTTGCTATTTGCAACAACATGGATGGACCTGGAGGACATTATGCTGAGTGAAGTAAGCCAGGCACAGGAAGACAAATACCACATGATCTCACTTATATGTGGACTCCATGGAAGTTGAACTCATATTACCAGGGGTTGGTGGTAGGGGGAGAAATGGGAAGGTATTGGTCAAAGGGTATAAACTTTGAATTATAAGATGAATATGTTCTGACCTAATGTACATCAATGATGATTAAAGTTAATGCATACTTGAATTTGCTAAGATAGCAGATCTTACGTGTTCTCACCAAAAAAAAATATTGGTAACTGTGTGAGATGATAGATATATTAATTAGCTTGATTGTGATAATAATTTCACATTGTATACGTATCTCAAAACATCACATTGTATACTTTATATATACTTTTTATTTGTCAGATATGCCTCAATTAAGTTAGGGGGGAAGAAATGAGAGGTGTGGCACAAAATGAAGCTAGGAGGGTAGGATGGGGTCAGATTACCTATAGCACTTTGTACCTGTTTTAAGGAGATTGGTCTTCATCCTAGAGTAATGAAATCATATAAAGTGTTTTAAGCAAATTCCAGGGTATATTTTGAAAATCTCACTCTGGTTGCTACCATTCATTGAAGAATGATTGTGGGAAGGAAAGTAAGAAGGCAGGATGAATAAAGACCGATCAAATAGAGGTGATGGATGGTAGCCTGTGTTTGGGTGGTGGTGGTTATGATGATGGCTATTGATGGAGACAAGTGACAGATGCCAGAAATATTTAAGAGGTTAAATTGACAGGACTTTGAATTGGATATGGGGAGTGAGAGAGAGAAGGATATCAAGAATAATCTCCAGGTCTGGCTTTTATACTGTTCATGGAGGTTATTGCCATTTATTGAACTCTAGGGCATTTGTTTTTGTTTGTTGATAGAGAGATTGGGGAGGCATTCATTCATTCCCTGTTTGAGTTTGATGAGCTGTTGGATATCTATGTCTGGAGCTCAGAGGAAAGGTCTGAGCTGGAGAAATAAATTTGTGAGGCCCACTCTTGATTACCTATTTTATTTTATTTATTTTTTTCAAATCCCTGCCCCAGTTGGGATCGACTACCTATTTTAAAGTGAAGCACTGCTGTCTCCTGCCTCCCACCCTCTAGATCCTTCTTACTGTGCTTTTCTTTCCTTCATAGCACTAACATATCCTCTGATTAACTTGTTACCTATTTTTTTGTATATTGTTTATATTCCCTCCCACCCCCGCCACCAAGGGGGGAAAGAGCAAGGATTTTGTCTGTTCACCGTATGTTCTCCGTGTGGACAGTAGTGCCTGGCACTTAGTAGGCCTTTGATAAATATTCGTTCAGATGCATATTTTTGTTGTTCAGATGAGTATTTGTTGAATGAATGAAGGGAGTGAGATAGTGAGTTATCTTAAGATAGGAAGAGGAACATTGCACTGTTTTTAAGAGATAGGAAGAAAGAATAGGATGGTTGCAATTGTAGGTATGTTCTTACATCTCATATGGGAAGGATGTAGGAATTACTGCCCAATGGTTATTTTTTTTGTAAAGTTGGAGATAAGGTCTTCATCTCACAGCAAGAGAGGAGAATGTCAGAGGATTGAGGAGAATGGAGAAGATTTGCAGTAGTCATGGTTGAATGTAAAACAATGGATTAACTAGAGAAATGTAGGATTGTTACCTTGTGTGGAGTGCTCATTTGAGATCAGTAATGATGAGTTAATAATCGAACCAGCTTGCCCTTTCGAGATCTTTCTTGGGAAGGTGCTTGGCTGCTCAGGTGCAGTCATGCGTGGAGAAAGTGGATAATAATAGGATGTCTGAATTACTAATTTTGGTGGAAGAGCAATTTTGAATGATAATCAGAGTCCAAGATTTTACCATGACAATGGATGACTAAAGTAATGTGAAGGAGAAAATATTACTGGAGATGACGTGAGGGCATACTGTTGGGAAAGTAGTTCTCTGAATCTGAAAGTTATCTAGGATGGTGACAGGATTTGGGGGGAGGAAGGCTGTAAGCTGGGTGCCAAAGACTTAGGCACATGAGGAAACTGACTGGGCGGTTAGGAAACGCCAGCACTGGAAGAAAAGAGATGGTAATATAACTAAGAGGGCCTGAGCATCATAGAAATGGGTTGTTTTGTTTATTTGTTTTTTAAAGCGACGGTAGAAGAGTAATTTCTGGAAGTCACATAAGGACCAGAGAAACCCATTTTCTCTTCCTGTCCCTGTGGTAACTACCATGTGAGAAAAACAACAACAATAAGAAAACACACACAAAAAAAGCACCACTTGAATAGGCAACAAGGAAGTATTGTTCTCAGGCAAGAGCCAACATTGTTTTAAAGTAAGGAGATAGACTTCAGAGAAAAGTTGGAAGATATAATTTCCTGGTTATTGCTGAAGATAATGTCAAGGCACATTGGAGTGGTTTGGAAGGTGGAGAGGTATTGGTAGAGTAAACTGGCCAGAGAGTACAGGGCATTCTGGGCATGGACCTTTACTAATAGGATAAAAGGCATCATGTTCTTGGTTTCAGCTACCTTTTTTTTTTTTTTTTTCATGTTTTTAAATGTTTCCATCACCCCCAAGGATACCTTGTGCCCATTTAAGCAGTCACTCCTCATTCCTCCCTCCCAAATCAGCAGTCTTTGTGAGAATGAGGAGTGCTGGCCCTAATGGCAGGGAAACGTGTTTCTCTTGGTTAGGGCGATGGTGGGTGCAGAAGACACTCTTTGGGATGAATGATAGAGGCTCCAGAAACTGGATGTGCTTTTGCTTTGAATTCTTATGTCTGGAACCAGACTGTTTATTACTAAAAACAGCTCCTGCCCATCTGGACTTATGTATTTCCCTCAACGAAGCCATTATTCTCCTAGTAACTGAGGTCTAAGCCCTGGTAGCCTTTTTACCTCCTTCCACAGTTATCACCCTAGTCTTATAAATTTCTTCCTTCCTTTCCGTTCTCACTGCTCTTACTTTAACCTGGGTCCTTATTAGCTTGTGCCTGAACTTTCATAACTAGTCTCCCTGCCTCTAGTTTCCTTATCCTCTAATGACAGAGTATTCTATCTTAGATACATAGATGCTGCTGCTAGATATAACCTGACCACAAGACCCTCCACAGTCCACCCTTTCTCATGCTGTTATCTCGGTGATCAAATGATGTAAGTGCAGTATTGTACAACCATCACTGTCATTATCAGACTTCATCCTTTTCCCTACCCTCGCTGTTTCCTTTACAGCCTCAGATTTAAGTCTAACCAGTCTAGTCAGTATCCTTGAGCATACTTGTGTTTTTTTTTCTCCTTCAGCATCTTTTTTATAGCAATTCCACTTCCTTGGAATGTTCTTCTCCCTTTCTTTCTCCTTATCTAATTCCTGTATATTTTTTCAAAGTCTTCATTTATTCGAGTCTCAGTGACCATTCGCTTCTTTGAATCAGTTGTAACGTATATTATTTGTACCGTTTGTTATTAGCCTACTTTTCCTTTAATTATTGTTTTTGGGTTTTTTTTTAACTATATTTTTCTTATCTCGACATTTAGGTTGTAAAACTTTTGAGGGTAAGGAACAAACATGTCACCCTGCACCTAGCTGGGTATTGTGAATATAAATGATAGATAAATGATGTATGATTACGATACGATATGGCACTGAGAGAGTCACCAGAAATCCTTTTGGAAACAACTTGGCTGCCCTTTCTCCCCAACCCCCTTTTTGTTTGTTTTTTGTTA
>NW_012150297.1:787888-825567 GCF_000956105.1 Propithecus coquereli
TTTATATTAATGTAAGTATCTAATCTTATTTTAATATTTGCTTCACTGGTGTCTTTACATATATATAAGTAAACTTCCTTTGGTATATTCCTCCAGTATGGATTTTAGTAAAAGTAATTGATAATCTATGTCGGAAGAATATTTTTAAATGATAGGTAATTATATAAGCTGATGTGTAATATCACTGAAGACTAAGTACTCTGGAAAGACTTTTTGGAATATCAGTATTTGGATTGGACCTATGTAGTAAATATTCTTAGTTGCCTAATCAGTGGTTCCCTCTTTTTCCCTCCTGGGAGAGTCCTGATTTTGTTATTGTGTAGGTTGGTTTACCTACACGTGCTGCTGTCTGTACCCTAGGAACACTAAGCCATTGTTTCCCTGGGTATAGCAGAGTGGGAAAAGGGAAAGAATTGGGCTCTTTGATAAGATCATTGGTCTTGCCAATTAAATTATTTTGAAGCTGCCTTATCTTCCAGACTTATTGATACATGAAATAATAAATGTCCTTATAGTTTAATGCATTTTTAGTGGTGTTTTCTATTACTTGTTCCTGAAAACACATTGGTAAAACTTTGAGAAGTAGAATTCGTTTTGAAAAGGTGAAAAATCCAGCATGTAGTATTTCTAGTGGGAGAAATAATATAAGCAAAGGTGAGAGTGTGTTCAAGGACTAGTAAGACCCATGGACATACGTAAGTTTCTCTTGCCTTCCATTTGAGGGTAAGGAACAAACATGTCACCCTGCACCTAGCTGGGTATTGTGAATATAAATGATAGATAAATGATGTATGATTATGATACGATATGGCACTGAGAGAGTCACCAGAAATCCTTTTGGAAACAACTTGGCTGCCCTTTCTCCCCAACCCCCTTTTTGTTTGTTTTTTGTTAGCATGTTGATTTTTAGCATGAAATTTTAACTAAAAATAAAGTGATTTTTGTTTTTATATTGAAACTGTTATTACATTTTATGTCTTATTTTTGGTGAGGAGATTTAAAGCTAGCTAGGTTGTTTTTCAATACTTAATATATTCCACATGATTAAAAAATAACAAATGTATAAAGTTATATTGTGACAGTGGATATATTTGTCCCCCAACTACAAAGTTCCTTCCTATGCCCCTTCTTGTGTAGTACTGTTTTTAGGTTGTTGTATGTCCCTCCAGAATTTCTCTATGCAAATGCAAATACATATTCTTATTTTCACTTTTTTTTAGACAAAAGTAGCACATTATGATTTTTTGTACCTTATTTGATGACTATATAATGGAAAATTTTTTCATATTAGTACATGAAGAGCCTCCTCATTTTTTCTTATGTTTGCAAAGTATTGCATTGTGTGGATGTACTATGGTTTATTTAAGTAATCTCATGTTACTTATTCCATTAAGATTTGGCTAGGATGAAGATAGTACCACATTCTTCTATAATTGTGCTTTTAATTATGTAAAAGAGCCATAAGCAAGGTGATCCCGATAGAAGAAATAACAGTGACCATCAAATTTGTGTTTTTTATTTACCTGGCATAGCAGATTTAATGAAATTTAAGAAAGATTATGTTTTTGAATGCCTGCCAAGTATTATAGAAATGTTTATTCTCAGAAATTATAGCAACTTTTTAGAAATAAAAAATCTTTGAATCTGACAAATGCCTCTAAAATACGAATTTCTCTTTTCCCAAGGGAAAAGTAGCATAAAAGTTTTGTAGATCATATTAAGTAGATACTGTTTCATGAGTTGCTTCAGAAGACTGGTTTAAGTTCAGTCATTAGAAACTCCAGTACACAAAATGTAGTGAATCCTCAACTGGATTCTAAGTAATTAAAAACTCCCAATAAGCAATATTGTTTTGAACGATAGGGTCATAGCGGGCAAGATGTGAAGACCACAGGTTTTTAAGTGTGTGTTAGGTGTTCTGACTTGAGAAAGTATAAAATGTAAGATAGCTCTTTGTGACTGGTATGTAAACCAGGTTTCTTCTGCAAACTGCAAAAGAGAGGCAAGAGAAGAAGGAAGGATGAAAGCTATTAATAGTAAGCAACAGAGAGGGAGAACTAAAATGGTACGCACTGAGGTGATAAAAAGAAATTTTGTGAGTGGGCCTAAAGCAGCAGCAAGAGAAATTCAGATAACACTTTGCTATAGTTAATCTGGTTTTTATCTTTTATTTATTACAAATTTGTACTTGTTCAATAATCCCAACACACTTGGGATTCATAGTGCCAACCAGAATTGAAATAGTCAGTCAAGAACCAAACCAAAAAGTCACAGTAGCCTTTTGGCTCTTCTACATACTCATATTTATTAATCAGCTAACAGTAGCAATAAGTCTCACCTTTATTTGACCTTGATTTGTAAATGCCTCCTCTATGCCACAAGTTACTACTTTAAAATACTGAAATGCTTGAATGACTATTTTATCAAGTGCAATGTAATTTATTGTTGCTTGGGTCAAATGCTCTAGGAAACAAAAAGCTAAATACAGTTTATATTTCCTTTTCATTTAACATCATGAACATTTTTCTTGTCCATAGTTTAATTTCTAGAATTTTTCCTTAAGAGTGTACATTAATGAACCCTGTAACTATGTCATAGTATATTTAATAATCTATTGTTGGACATGTGGGCTGTTTTCAGTATTTTACTATTCTAAGCATTCTTGTAGCTTAATATTTGCAGGTATCTATATAGATACAGATAATGTACTAAATTTGAAAGTCTTTTATATTAATGTAAGTATCTAATCTTATTTTAATATTTGCTTCACTGGTGTCTTTACATATATATAAGTAAACTTCCTTTGGTATATTCCTCCAGTATGGATTTTAGTAAAAGTAATTGATAATCTATGTCGGAAGAATATTTTTAAATGATAGGTAATTATATAAGCTGATGTGTAATATCACTGAAGACTAAGTACTCTGGAAAGACTTTTTGGAATATCAGTATTTGGATTGGACCTATGTAGTAAATATTCTTAGTTGCCTAATCAGTGGTTCCCTCTTTTTCCCTCCTGGGAGAGTCCTGATTTTGTTATTGTGTAGGTTGGTTTACCTACACATGCTGCTGTCTGTAACCTAGGAACACTAAGCCATTGTTTCCCTGGGTATAGCAGAGTGGGAAAAGGGAAAGAATTGGGCTCTTTGATAAGATCATTGGTCTTGCCAATTAAATTATTTTGAAGCTGCCTTATCTTCCAGACTTATTGATACATGAAATAATAAATGTCCTTATAGTTTAATGCATTTTTAGTGGTGTTTTCTATTACTTGTTCCTGAAAACACATTGGTAAAACTTTGAGAAGTAGAATTCGTTTTGAAAAGGTGAAAAATCCAGCATGTAGTATTTCTAGTGGGAGAAATAATATAAGCAAAGGTGAGAGTGTGTTCAAGGACTAGTAAGACCCATGGACATACGTAAGTTTCTCCTGCCTTCCATCAAAAAAGGGAAAGTTACCATTGTCAGACTCTATTTCCAACATAAATGATTATCTTAGTCCTGAAAGAGTACTTCAGGGGCATCTGAGTATCTTACCTCATTTTCTCTAGGCACGCTTGAAACTTGGCTTTCAGGTTTAGATTGTGTTTTAAGTTCTTCTGTAAAGAAAGTTATAGTTTAAACTTTGTTCAGAGAAACTAGTTAGGAAACACTGGTTTCGTTTCATGCGCTCACACAGTCCTGGTCTGTAGCATAAAGTGTTGGGTTGTGCGAGCACAGACCTCATTTAGTGACAATTTACTAAATAATTTGATACTTGTACCTTTTAAAATACTCAGTTCTCCATTAATGGGGAGCTTGATCTTTTTCATCCTCTTTCCCAGTGGGGTTTGGGTGAGAGTCCAAAACCAATACCTTATGTTTACATAACTTATTAACTAAGAAAACAAGTATTTAAGCACCTCTTATGTGCCAGGCACCGTGTGACGTCCTGGGATATGATGGTGAACCAGCCTGAAACAATCCCAACTTTGATAGAACTGGGAGGACAGATATACAAATAATCAAGTAAATAATTTTTAGATAATAGTAAGGGCTAGAAGAATATAAGTCAGAGTTGTGATAGTATTTTAATTGGGGTGGTCAAGAAAGGTCTCTTTGAGGTGATATTTAAATTAGTATCCAAGTAATAAGAGGGAACTAGGTGTGAAAAGACTATTTTAGGCAGAATGAACAGTTAAAGTCTCTAAAACAGGATTGAGCTTGGGGCATTCAGACATCAAAAGGAAGGCGTGGCAGGGGTGAGGAACCTTCAGACTTAAGGCCACATGTGGTCTTCTAGGTCCTTAAGTGTGGCCTTTTGACTGAATCCAAATTTTGCAGAACAAATCCTTTTACTAAAAGCGGTATAGCAGAGAAAGACGAAGCTTTTTTTTTTTTTTTGCCTCATTTGGTGCTTAAAAAAGAACAATCTTGAAATCAGAATGCTGCAGGTTCCCCACCCCTGCTAGGGCATGGTGAGTAAAGGGCAGAGGCCAAACTTGTAAGGCAGGGTAGATCATGGTAAGGAATTTAAATTTTATTCTATATACAGTAGGAAGCCACTTGAGGATCTTAAGTAGGTATGTTAACATGATTTGCATTAACTGTTTTAAAAGATTATTCTGAGTACCATTGAGAATGTGTCGTAACCTCTGTGTTCTAAAGAGAGATGTGATTAGCAGACATTGATAGACAATGTAAAGCTAGTGTATAAATTATAGGAAGCCCTTATTTAAGTTTTTCTATCTCATAGACCTCCTTTTTTTTCTTTCTACTTTTGTGATTTTTAACAAAATAGATTTAGTAGTATTTCACTTGACTTTAATCCTCCATGTGTTTTTCCCTTATTACCAACTCCTTCAAGAGTAAAACTTTCATCTATTTTTCTATATGTACTCAGTAGTCTGTTAATTGTAGACTAACTAGCCACTTCAAAATTTAGTGACTTAAAACAATAAAGATTTATTATTTCTTACGATTTTGAGGTTTAGCTGGGCATCTCCTCTGTTGCTTTTGCCTAGGCATACTCATGGGCTCCGTTGAGATGGATGTTTGGCTAGGCCAGAAAGTCCAAGATAGCCTTAACTATCTAGATAGTACGTATCTAACTGTCAGTTAAGGTGCCTTGGTTCTCCTCTGCATGGCCTCACAATTTCCAGTAAATTAGACCATCTTCTTTACATGATGATCTCGGGATAGCTTTCCCAAGAAAGTGAAAAGCAGAAGCTAGCAGAGGCACAAGGTTTAGATTCAGAAGTCATATAACCTTACTCTGTCATGTTCTATTGGTAAAAGCAAGTCCATGTCTAGCCAGATTCCAGTCCTTTCTTTCCATGGGAAGAGGGGCAAGTTACGTTGTAAAGGAACAATTATGACCATCTATGGAAATAATCTACCACAGTCTATTCTCTGTCCACTATAGTTCATATTCCTCTCATATGCAAACACTTACCCTCTCCTCAAATTCCCGAAAGTCCCATCTGGTTTACTCCCCAAGTCCAAGATCTCTTGATCTGCATCAGGTCTGTATGTGAATAAGGCTCCTCAGGTTCACTTCCTCTGGTGTTGCAACTCTTGAGTCGAGAGACCTGTGAGCTAGAAAGACTGCCAAATCATTGATCTAAGTTTATAACTTAAGAAGCTAGGTAAAGATGAGCAAATTTAACCCATAGTAAACAGAGGGAAACAAATAATCAAGAACAGTAACCAATGAAATGGAAACCAAGCAAGACAATCAATGAAACCAAAAGCAGTTGCTTTGAAAATTTCAATAAAATTGACATACCTCTAGACAGACAGATCAAGAAAAAAGAGGCACAAATTACCAATATCTGGAATAAAGAGGGGATATCACTGCAGATCCTATAAACATTGAAAGAATAATAACCCTGTTCTATGCCTTCCTGTACTGCCTTGGACTACCCATTTCTGGGTCAGTATATCCAGCTACCTGCTAATTCTATGAAGTCTTAGTGTCCATCCAATAAATCACCTTTTGTTAAAAAATAATAGAATATTATGAAAAACTTTATGCCAGTAAATTTGACAACTTAGATAAATAGTCAGATTCCTCAATGGAGACAAACTATCAAAGCTCACTCAAGAAGAAATAGATAATCTGAAAACCTCTATTGATATCTATAATGGACTTTAATAAGTCTATTAAAGAAATTGGATTTGTAGTTAAAAACCTTCCTACAAAGAAAACTCCCAAGTCAGATAGTTTCATGGTGAATTCTCCCGAATGTTTAAGGAAGAAGTAATGCCAATTCCACATAAGCTCTTTTAGAAAATAGAAGAGAAACTCATGAGGCCAGTATTACTCTAATACCAAGACAAAGACATTACAGGAAAAGAAATCTATAAGCCAGTGTCCCTTAGGAACATATGCAGAAATTCATAATAAAATATTAGGAAATGATAAATTAACAAATTGAATGTAGCAATATAATAAAGGTTAATACATCATGATTAAAAGGTTTGTACCTCAAAAAATGTAAGAATGGTTTAACCTTCTAAAATCAATCAGTGTGATTCACCATATTAACAGACACAAGTAGAAAAACTGTGATCATTTCAATATATGCAGAAAGACACCATTCGTGAGTTAAAAGCAAAAAACCAAAACTTGGACAACTAGGCATAGAAAAGAACTTTCTTTAACTGTTAGAGGATATCTACTAAATACCTAAAACTGACATCATATGTAATAGTGAAAGACTGAATGCTTTTCTCCTGCGATTGGGAATAAGGCAAGAATTTGTACAGGTACTACTTCTATTCAATGTATACTGGAGCTCCTAGCCAGTGCAGTAAGGCAGGAAAATAAATAAAAGGCATATGGACTGGGAAAAAAGAAACAAAACACTCTTTATTCACAAATGACCTGATACTGTTTGTAGAAAATCCTAAGAAAAACCTAAAAAAAAGCTCTTAGAACTATTAAGTCAGTTTAACAAAGTCACAGAATACATGAAATCAATATACAGAAATCATTTTTAGTTCTGTATACTCTTATACTAGCAATGTATAACTGGAAAGGGGAAGTACAATAACATTGTCATTTATAATAGCATCAAAAATGAAATACTTAAGAATAAAAAATAAACGTACACAAGACCTCGTGCTGAAAACCATAAAACACTACTGAGATAAATTAAAGAAGACCTAAATAAATGGAGATATATGTTATGTTCATGCATCAGAAGACTCAATAATTTAAATTTCAGTTCTCCACAAATTGACCTATAGATTCAACATAATCTCAGTCAAAACCCTGGGAGACATTTTATTGAATTGAATAAGCTGAGTCTATCATTTATATGGAAATTCAGAAGAGCCACAATAACCCAATTTAAAAAAAACCCCAAATTGGAGGAATTATACAACTTGATTTTAAGACTTGCCATAAAGTTGTAGTAATCAAGACAGTGTGTTATTAGCATAAGGATAGATCAATTGAACTGAATAGAGTCTAGAATGACCCTTATGTTTATGGCCCATTGATTGTTGACAAAAGTGCCAAGGTAATTCATAGAGCAAATTGTGGTGGAAGAATTGGATATCCATATGGGAGCGTGGGGGCATCTTGTTCTTACCTCATACCATGTAAAACAATTAACTTGAATGGATCATAATAGCCTCGAACCTAAGAGCTGAAAGGATAAAGCTTTCAGAAGAAATAAAGAAGAAAAAGTAACTTTGCTAAGGCCAAATTTCTTAGGGAGGAACCAAAAAGCATGAACAGTAAGAACATTGATAAATTCCATTTCATCAAATTAAAAACTTATCTTCTAAAGACATGATTAAAGAGCAACAAGATCACATTATAGACATGTATCTTGAGATGGGTGTAATTTGTAGCCTTATTTTACAGTCCTTCACTCCGGGATAGTGTAGAAAAGAATGCAGAGCTTAGGGTCAGGAATCTTTCATACGTAATCCTAACTATGACACTTGTCAAAAATACTGTTTAGGGCCAGGCGCAGTGGCCCACGCCTGTAATCCCAGCACTCTGGGAGGCCGAGGTGGGAGGATCGCTTGAGGTCAGGAGTTCGAGACCATCCTGAGCAAGAGCGAGACCCCATCTCTACTAAAAATAGAAGAAGTAGCCAGGCCTGGTGGTGTGCACCTGTAGTCCCAACTACTCTGGGGGCTGAGGCAAGAAGATAGCTTGAGCCCAGGAGTATGAGGTTGCCGTGAGCTAGGCTGACACCATGACACTCTAGCCTGTCTCAAAAACCAACAACAACAACAAAAAACTAAACACACACACACACACACACACACACATATACTGTTTAGTAAATTACTTAGTGTTTTCATTGTATTCTCTGAGCCTGGGTTTTCTTTTTTTGTAAAATGATAATACTAATGCCTATCTTATAAGATTACAGTGAGGGTCATATAAAAAATAGATATATGTAAAGTCTTATTACTATTCTTATTTAATGTATTGTTGTCATCATTGTTACTATAATATAAATAGTTGATCCTTAATAGTTTCTTCCCTTGAAAAATGCTAAGTATGAAAAGCTCTCTTTTTCATAATACCAACTATAATTATCTCTTAAGGAGAGTCTAAACTTTTTTTAATGTTTCAGTAGATGTATAAACTCTAGTTTATTTTAACGTGCTGATTTTTGACTATGGTAATCAAAAGTGGGTATAGTCACATTGTTTTCCATTTCTCTTAAGGGAAGAGCTGCTCACACTACTGTTAATGTATACTCTACAGTTTTATGCCAAGCCAATCCCTTTTACTAGCATTACTTTTATGAGCAATTGAAAATTAAAATATAGAGATAATCATATTTATCATTATATGGATTAGCATGATAACAAATACATACTATGTGTCATACATTTAAACTATAATAATAATAAAACTGGTCATTAGAGTACTTTTTGACTGAAAACTTCTTCCATGTACTTTTTTAGTTGTAGCAAGACTCAGCTGTGCTCTAAAACATGTAATTATCCACTGTGAGAAATGAAGTATATTTGAGTGGTTCCCAAGAATGTGTTAGGAACTTTGAGCTAAAAAGAGAATGATTTCATGTCAAACAAGACAAACACTATGGCTTCACAAATCCACTTGTCTTTGGAACAGAGAAAATGAGTATTTTTAATATCTGAGAGTTAGACTGTAGAGATTCATCCATTATAAATTTAAACTTTCTATATTACAGAGGTTAAGAATCTTTTTTTCTATCAAGGACCACTGAACTGGAGAGTTAAAAAACCACGGCCACTTTCAAAAAGCCAAATAAAGTGTTTTTCAAGAAAAATAGAAAACATTACATTCATTTGACTTTTAATATAAAAACAGATTATATAAAATTTTATTCAATTAAGACAATATTGTTATTCATTTTAGGTAGATAGGACATGAGACAGTAATATTAAAGAGAATGAAAGGAAAATAGGTTGTTATCTTCCTTCTATATTTTTTTTTTTTCAGTTACTGGTGCACCACCATTCCAGTCAACCAGACAGAGCAAAGATGTAAGATTGGTAGTGAGGGTAGTATAGCTGATATATAAAAAGAGATTTAAAACAAATATTTTTTAGAGACAGTGTCTCACTCTGTCACCCAAGCTGGAGTGCAGTGGTGTGATCACAGCTCACAGCAGCCTCAAACTCCTGGGCTTAAGCGATCCTCATGCCTTAGCCTCCCGAGTAGTTAGGACTATAGGCACGTACCAGATTATAGGCATGTGCCACCACACCCAGCTGATTTTTTTATTCTGTGTTGCCTAGGCTGGTCTGGAACTACTGGGCTCAGACGATTCTCCCTCCTCAGTCTCCCTGGATTACAGGAGTGAGCCACGACACCCAGAGATTTATAAACTGTTCCAGAGGGTTTGAAGTGGGTGTCAACATTTCTATACAGATATCCTAATCCTTTGGATTGTGGTAATAAGTTATTATTTGTTATCCATACTCATTGAAACTCTGTTTTTCTCATTAGCAGTTAACCATTATTCTTAGCTGGGCTTGGTGGCTCATGCCTGTAGTCCCAGTGACTCAGGAGGCTAAGGTGGGAGGACTGCTTGAGGCCAGGAGTTCAAGGATGTGGTGAGCTATGATCACACCACTGCACTCTAGCCTAGGCAACAGACTGAGACCCCCATCTCATTCATACATACTTACATACACACATACATAAATTCTTAATCTCTGTTCTAACTTTTCACTGCCTTTAACTCTAAGGAAAATTATTCTCATGCATACTACATTATCACTTCATAGAGTACTTGCTGTAGGCCAGATAGATTCATAAACCAAGGCAACTAATTCCTTAGGTCAGTTGCTACATGATACGGAGTTCTCTTATTCATGGCTTTGAGACTTTTTGATCTTCCATAGAAAAAGAAGTCCTTTCTATTTATGAAAATAGAGTACAGCCCAGCAGATTTTCTTGAATGCAATCTTAGGAATTCATAGTACCTACTGGTGTTGTCAAAATGGAAACCTTGAGACTGGAGACCTTGTTTTTGTATTTTCCTTAATATTTTGCACAAAGTAGAGGTTTAATCTTTATCAAAAGCAAGACTATTACTTGTATCACTTAGAGGCCCCTCCGCCCCCGTGTTAGAAAAGGAAAAGAATAAATGTGTTTAATGGCTAAGAAGAGCATAGATTTAGAAAGTGTGATCATTGGAGTTTTCCTGAAGGTAATTTCTGGGAAAAAAATGAAAATTCACTTTAAAGCATATGAAGGGTGCTGTTCGAAGGTGAAGTGTGTATCCCCCATCTCTTCATTTTTGTCCCTCAGTATGTTGCGCTACTTAGTTTTGTTTTGTTTTTTCCTGTTATCCACAATTGCTTTTTTTATACCTTAGTTATTAGGTATCATCAGGGATGCTTCATTGAATCTCTATATCTCTGTCATTTTCTCTGACTGTCCAGGAAGACCTCCTGCCAATTACCTTCCTTTAATTAATGCCAGGATAACTGGTTTTTGTCTCAAATTATCACAGTAGTGTTCTTATATGTCTCTTGTATCCCAGGCTATTCAGTTCCCCGTATTTCAAATAGCAAACTTTGATATCTGTTCCACATCATGATGATCAAGAATCTGTGTGTTAAAAGCAAAAAGCAGTGTTGAAATGTGACCTTGTACAATTCAGCCTCCCTCAGGTGGTTTTCTTTATCTATAATCAAGAGAATTTATCTAATTGAAAAAATTAATATCCTTGCAGCCAACAGAATTTGTCGTGAGTATAAAATTAAACAAAGCTTTGTAAGCTACAAGACCTCTACAACTTTAAGATATTGATGTATATGATATTTCTAGAAGTAAGTGCCACTTAGCAAGGGCTACAGTAAAATAAAATATTCACACTCCTATGAAGCCCTAAAGGATCTCTTCAGTCTCTTCATTTCTTTATTTGGAGTAGCCTCTTTCTCTATGGAAATTCAATTCACCTCTAAAAGCCCAGGGCACATGTCACCACCTACATGAATTCTTCCTTTATTCCCTAAATTAAGTGATATCACCCCCTAGAATGTGGATAACTTGGCAAATTTTGAATTGACACAATAGTTCCCTTATTTTTGCATTCTTTTCAGTCACCCCCTATTCCTGAATGAAACATCTAGATGTTATGAAACAGTCATTAGAATAGGGCAGGAGTCCCTCAAACCTTAATGTGTCTAAGAGTAGTTAGGGAACTTGCTAAAAAACACGTTTCCTGGCCTCACACTTCAGTGCTCTAATTCCAATAAGTTGGGAGTCAGGCACTCTGGGTCAACCAGGCTGCTATCCTTTAGTCTCTTGTATTTTACATAGCCCCTCTGACGGTAGGTCTTTTGTACATGATGATACCTTTGCTTGGATTTGGTGTTTCCTTTCTTTCCTTGTCTAATGCCTATCCTTCAGACCTGAGCTTTATCATTATTTAAAAAAAAATTTTTACAGGCTTGTCAATGAGCTTTATCATTAATTCCTAAGAGAATCCTCTCCCAGTCTGACAAGGTCAACTCTCCCACAACATACGTTCTCATAGCCCTCAATACCCCATTATAACATTTATCACATGAGGCTTTGCGTTTATTTGTATAATTTTTTAAGTAATGACTCACTACATTCTCATTACTACTCTTGCTTCGTAAGGGTAGAAACTGTATGTTCTTGTTCTCTATTGTGTTCCTAATGTCTAAGATAGGTCCTGGAGCAGTCATTGCTTAATAAATATCGAGTGGATGGATGAGCAATGGTCCACAAACATCTTTTTGACAAACATTGGACCAGAAATTCTGGACCTGTGCATTCTATCTCTGGCTTACAACTAACTTATAATTTATCTTTTACCTTTTCCATGTCTATTTTGGTATCTGTAAAACTGAATGAAACCTGTCGTACCTTCTTCATAGGGCATTGTGAAAACCAAATGAGAATTGTGAAGGTACTTTGAAACGTATAAAGGTACTATTCAAATATAAAATTACATTAAATAGGTACTGATGTAGGTGGAAGGCACTGTGTTCTCTGTTATTGTTATTTATTCTATAAGCTATAGGAGTTGTATTTCGTGATGAAGTTTAATTTCTACTTGTATATTTGTTTTCTTGCTTATCTTAGAAATTACATCTCTTACTATCTATTGTTTAGGGTAGTGAATATCATTTATTTCCACTTACGAAAAGCATATAAACCAAAATTACTTAAGGCTAGCCTTCAAATTCTTTTCTTCTTTATGGTCCGGCAAGCCCTATGGTTTAGTGCAAACTCCGTACAAATGGTCCGTCTATGTATTTATAAATATTTTGTGCTGTGAGGCATAAAGGGATTGTATATGTTACTTTAACTCTGGATAAAATAGAATAGGAAAACATCAGTTAGATAAATTGAATTGAAATACTTTGTTGTATTTTTGGAACAGGGCAAGATGTCCTCAATTTAGAAAACAAAACAAGTCTATATTTGGTCATTCCATAATTTTCTGCCACTAGCTTATTAAAATATATTTATGTTTCCCCCTTTCTATTTTCTGTTCCCAAATCTTCCTACCTTCACCCTTTTTGTTCTTCTAATTTTTCTTTTTAACTTCAACAATCTGGGTTGCAGAGGAAAAAAACCTGGCACTTAATCAAGAACATGATCTCATTGCTTTCAATGGCTTAGAAAAGAAACATTTTAAAGCAGTTGAAAGATTTCACTTTGGAAAGTAGGTACTGCATAACTAAGTGTGTTGGTTCCCAGCAGAGCCCTGAGTAACCTCTTTCCAGCCATCCTCGTGTTTTTTTCTCTTCTACTTCCTGTTTAGTGAGCAATAGCCTAAGTTTGGAAAAAATCCAGTAAGACTTGCCTTTTGGCTCTCTTGCCAGAGTATTGTTTTCTGTTCTTTCACTCCTCTGTATAATACTTTTATGTTTTTGAGGATGATCGTTTCTAGACTTCATCACCTATAGATGGACATGGAGCTTAACTTTTGGTTTCCTTCTGCTTACACAACGCCCCCACCCCTTTCAGAGCCCTCTTCAATATTTCTGGGGGCCCTTGAATGGAACGTTACATGTATTCAGGAGTAAAAGTGAATGTCCTTTCCTTCCAGCCTTCTTGGGGAGTCCATCCTCCCTCAGGCCACCCCCTCATGGTGCAGCATCACTGCCACTGCTCTTGGGTCCTCTGTGAGGGATGGTAGCAGTGCAGGAAATGCTGTCTTTAGTGCTTCACAGCTGCCTGTCTTCAGGGAGCCCAGGAGGTACAGGGCTGATTTAGACACCTGTCTTTTTCCCTGTTTGTCACAGTTTGTTCCCAGGTCCCAGAGTGGCAGAGTTTGTGCTCACAGGTTCTCTTGAAAAGGTTTCTTATCTTTTGGATCTACCCTTTTACTCCTTCTGGGCTCATAGCCAGTTAAAGAGCCAGATGGAAGAAGACGCTGTGCCATTTCTTCCGTTGTCCTTATTTCATCTCACTCTGCTGCTCACCCCTCTGCTCCTTCCCCAGCTTCCTGATGAAATCTCCAGCATCCTTGACTACAAGGCAAAATGCCATATATGTGGAGGGAGGGGGTAGTTGATGTACCAGTTCTGATAGTTGCTGAATTCTTAATTATACTTAGAATCAGCTCAGCCAACTTGTTATATTTAAAAAAAAATTTTTTTTTAAATAAGTACCCATTTACCTGCTACAAAATTCAGAAAGTACAAAAATGTGTGTAATGACCTTATCACCTCCATCCCTCGGTTATCAAGTTCCCCTCCCAAGGGAATTAATACTACCAGTTTCTTCTGTATGCTTCCAGAAATTCTTTATACATGTGTAAAAACAAATCTCTATATAGTTATTTATACATTCTTCCCTACTTTCCTCCTCCTGCTGTTCCTTCACAACTGACATAATATATACATTATGCTCTTCCTTGTTCTTTTCACTTGGAGTTTGTTTCACATTGGCACATAAGGAATTTCCACATTATCTTTTATGACCACATTGAATGTATGATCATACTGTAACTTATTTGTGTAGTCCCCTAATGGTGGCTATTTAGGTTGTTTCTGATCTTTTGGTATTACACATAATGGTGGGAAGAGTATTGAACGTAAGTTATTTTCCTTATGCATATATCTGTAAGGCAAATCTCCAGTACTTGGAATTGCCAGGTTAAAGGTTATGTGCATTGTAATTTGGATCTTGCTATTTAATTTTTAGTTACTAAACCCTGAGAATTTTTGTTTGTTTGGGTTTTGGTTTTATGTTTGATTCCTAGCTTATACTTCATACTCCTCCTTTGGTGAACTAGCTGCATCACCGTCTGCTTTTCATGATTAATAAGGCAGTGTCCAGGCAATATAAATAGGTGGGCCAGGTATAAGGGAAAAAAGTAGATTGTTTTGTTTCACACTGTGAGGGAGGTAAAATTTCATTTCTATCCTCTTAGTGTCTCTGGCTGGGCCTAAGAATTAAACTGACATAACACAGATTAATAGTAGAAAAGTGTATGATTTTTATTTAGTAATTTTTACATGTATGTGGGAGCCCACAAGAATAACGAAGACCTAAGGAAGCAGTTAGGGCCAAAAGCTTATATACTAGGTTGGACAAAGAGTAGTAAATTGTGAAATTATGACAGGACAAAGGGGTTTGGGCTTGGACAGTTAATTGTGGAAAAGTGACTAGGCAGATAAGGATTAGTTTAACAAGGTTTGTTTGTGCAGATTTTTTTTTGTCCTCGACTCCCAGTCTCTGGTGATAAGAATATCTTCCTTCCTCTTGGTACAGGGAGGGCACCTTTCACATGGGAATTTTATCTCCTGCTTTCAGGAAGAAAAGGAAGGTCACAGTGCCCTTCTTGCATTTGCTGTTTTTCAAGCGCATTTAACTCAAAATAATCACTATGGCAAAGCAACATATTTTGGGGTGGCATGCTCTGAACCCTGTTAATGCTTTTCATAGACATAAGTATAAAAAATTATGTCTCTATTATCGGACAAACCACAGTATAAGCTTCAGTGGTAAGTGACAGCTAATATTTGGTGTCTAGAGATGGTAGGGTGACTACTGTCACTCTGCCCTGTGATGAACTAGAGGGTATATGTCCTATATCAAGGATTACATGAGAAATTACAAACTCAGTGGTGACAGATGCTGCAATTTTTTTTTTCTGTAAAAACAAAAGCCTCTATATGCAATGTCATAACTTTTTAAATACTGTGTAGGTTAAAGAAAATACATCCATAGGATTGATCTAACCCCCTGAGCCACCGGTTTATGACTTCTACTGTTGTACATGCAGAGGCAGCTCCTTGGTGTTTCTACAGACTTTCCACATATTCTGTTAGGTCACTAAATATGAAATGTCCAATTTCGAATCAAAAGCTTAATTGATTATATCTCAAACAAGAAGCAGTACAATTAATTAAAATATGTGCCTTAACTTATTGATACAGTTTTGCATCTTAATGGTAGCTTGCTTATGCCAGCAGCCAAGAAGCCTGGAGAGTGAGTGGCGAGGAAATCGTGAAAGGCTTTTTCCACAGCTTGTTGAGAATTGAATATTTTTCCTTGCAAGAAATGGTCCAAAGCCTGGAAGAAGTGGTAGTCAGTTGGTGCAAGGTCTGATGAATATGGTGGATGACAGAGAGTGTCCAAGTCCAGCTTCCGTAATTTGAGCATCATTGTTTTTTGCGACATGGTCTTGCAAGAGATTTGGCCTGTCTCTGTTCACCAGTCTTGGCTGCTTCATCGCAAGCATCCTCATCATTTCATCCAACGGGTTGCAGTAGACATCCGCTGTAATAGATTGACCAGGTTTCGTGAAGCTGTAGCGGATAATACCAGCGCTGGACCACCCAACGAACACCGTTAGGTTTTTTTGCTGCATATTCGGTTTTGGACTATGTTCAGCACTTCATCTTTATCCAACCATTGTTCCGAATGCTTGTGACTAGCAAAAAGAATCCATTTGTTATCACACGTAACAATACAGTATAGAAATGGTTCGCCTTTGTGGCATGACAGCAAAAAAGGGCAAGCTTTGAGATGATTTCTCTTCTGATGCTCGTTTAATTCACGTGGAACCCATCTATCCGGCTTCTTTACCTTGCCGATTGTTTCAGATGGTCCAATATTGTTGGAATAGTAATGGCAGACCTTGCTGCTAATTCAAGGGTAGGTTGGGATGGATTCGCTTCCACTACAGCTTTTAGCTCATCATTATCCACCTTGGTCTCAGGTTGCCCACATGGTTCATTTTCAAGATTAAAATCACCGGAATGGAACTTCTTAAACCATAGACGTATTGTGTGTTCATTAGCCACATCCTTCCCAAACACTTTGTTGATATTTGGAGCTGTCTGTGCTGCATTGCATTGGTTCCATGATGGAACTCATATTTAAAAATAACACAAATTTTTGACTTATCCATGGTTTCACAAAAATTGCTCTTAAAAAAAATATGAAAGATAATCACAAACCAAAATGTGCGTTTGGAAAAATGAGGATGTACCTTCACAATAAAAACAAATGACGCGGTGGCTCACGCCTGTAATCCTAGCACTCTGGGAGGCCGAGGCGGGCGGATTGTTTGAGCTCAGGAGTTCGAGACCAGCCTGAGCAAGAGCGAGACCCCGTCTCTACTAAAAATATAAAGAAATTAATTGGACAACTAAAAATATATAGAAAAAATTAGCCAGGCATGGTGGCGCATGCCTGTAGTCCCAGCTACTCGGGAGGCTGGGCAGAAGGATTTCTTGAGCCCAGGAGTTTGAGGTTGCTGTGAGTTAGGCTGACGCCACGGCACTCACTCTAGCCTGGGCAAAAGAGTGAGACTCTGTCTCAAAAACAAAACAAACCCCAAGAAGTATCAAAGTGAAATGTCAGAGTTATCATCTGTTAACTTAGTACTTAAGGAAATCAGACATTCCATATTTAATAACCTAATAGTTCTTCATCATCTGCCAGCTGGATATTTCCTCTAGATGCTCCACTGATTTTAAAATACTCAGTTCTGCCCAGGAGCATTGTCTAACTTCTGAAATCTTTATTTGGAGTTTCCTTTACCCTTGATGTTTTCTACTCACAACGTACAGAATCATGAAATTCTAATATTACATTTCTATTCATTTAGTCACCATATCCTATGACCCCGACAAGCGTTTTTATTTTGGGGTTGTAGACTGTTAAAATTTTAGTAACTAGGAGCAGAAAATACTGATATTCATTATGTTCTTTCTTTGATCTCTCTACCAAGATTCTTTCTAGACTCTGGTCATTATTTGAAGGGGCAGAGGGTGATCATAGATATCAATAAGTATTAGAATAAAGTTTAGCAAGAAAAGTTTTTGTCTGAAGTCATTCATGGCATTCTTTGAATGTGGTTTGTTTGTTCTGTGAGATGTTGAAAAAGGAATTAATGATTTGAGCCAGTCTCCAAACATTGAATTCTTCTTCCCATTGCGTCAAAAATCTTACCTGATAGGTATCCACTACTACATCTTTATTTAATTTTTCAGAAATTCGCACTGGAGAGGGGTGTACAGTTGCCACTACCATCTCTTCCCACCCTCTTGTCAGAGATTTTGGACCTTGTTCCCAATCCATCAAAGGTGATTCCACAGCTTTTGGGAGGAAAAAAGGAATTCCTTCAAGTTGATTAGAAACTACGGCCTTTGATGCTTTTTCTCAAATAGTCAAAGTCATTTATTCATTATTAGAGTATTAATTAAAATGTTTGTTAGAGGCGCTGTAAAAAGCTGAAGTTTGGAAAGAAACTTGGGACAGTGAGTCCCTGCAGTTGCTGGGGGAGAGCAAGACTTGTGCAAGCAGTTCTTGGCTGAGAGCTGCCTGCTTAGCTCTGGATTTCTGCATGCTCATGAAACAACTTTGAAACAACTTTCTCATCATAGCTTGATTCTCCAAATAAACTCCCCCACTAGAAAGCAAGTGTTCTCAATACATTGTTGTTAATATTGTTGTTTTGATACAAATACTATCTCGTGACTTTATACTCCTTAAATAAGGTTTCCCTTAAGATGTGACAACTTTCAGAAAGATTGATGGTTCAGACTTACAGGCGATCAAGGGAGCTAACATTTCTAGGTGCCTACTGTAGGAGCCTTTTTAACTTTACGTTATCTAGTTCTCATAGTGATCCCTTGAGATAGATATATTATTGTCCACAATTTACGGAAGAGGAAACTAGGGCTTAGCAAGATTAAGAAATTTGTGCAAGATCAAACTGCTAACAAGTGGTAGAACCTGAGGTTTCAAACACAAGTCTTGCTTCAAATCTCTTATTCTTTGTATTATTCCATCCTACTCTCAGTTTTGCATTTTAGAAAGATTAGTGTTAACTATGTATAACAAGAATAAGATAGGAGGTAGGGAGAGCAGTTGGAAACCATTGCATTAGTACAACAGAAATAAGGTCTCAAGTGAAATAGCAGCAATGAGCTTGGAGAGGTTTCGGGTAAAAGAATCTGATAAGGAGGGGGGCAGTTGGTACCACTTGCTTTAGTGTTGTTTGTGTTTTGTTTTAGTTCACCATATAAAAAATAAATTTTTTTAGCTGTGAATTTCAGTTTAAAATGATGACCTATCAGTTATATTTTGAATTTAACACTTAATATTTTGGGATATGGAATAAAGTATAAAGGCAGAATTTTAAGAATCTATCATTCTTTGCCTTTTATAGGGAATATTTTTTTTTTCACTTTTTGAAATTGCTTTAATAAGATATATTCATATCATATACCATATAATTCACCCATATACCCCAGTGGGGTATATGATATCCATATCATTCACCCATGTAAAGTGTACAATTCAATAAATTTTACTGTATTCACAGTTGTGCATCTATCATAATCCATAGGGGATATTCTTAATATGATTGTGCTTGGTAAGTATTATCAAATCTTTATTTATATATTATTTCAGATAAAAGAAGAAATAATAAAGAGCATGGGATGTTGATTTAGCACAGTTTTTAATGCTGGTTAGAAATAAAAGAATTTAAAACTGATTTGAGTCTGGAGATTATTCTAAAGATTGAAGAAGTCTTGCCACCAACAATTAGATATAAATCCATGGTGCAGTGGATACTTTTTGAGAGCTGGTTATATCTGGTTGTGTACAATAAATTAAAATATTAATACTGTATATTTGTATGGTACATTATAGTGTATAATTGTCATTATAGTTTGAGAACCCAGGAGCTTGTCAATAGATATCTGAAGAAAATAATTCTGAATAAGGGATCTGAAATATATGGGTACTTTAGCAGATAAAATTGAGATAAGCCCTTATTCTGGAGTAGAATATATCAGGTTGGGGAACATAGAGGAACATAAGATATAGAGAAAATGTGATGCATATCTAAGCCCCGGGTTTTTAAAGACAGGTGTGTGAGAAGGTTTTATGTTCCCCAACTCAGGTGAAGAGCCTTTTCTCATAACTTGAGATGCTCTTTAAGTCTGTTCAGTCAGGCAATATAAAATGTGAGGCCCTATTCAATTAACTCTCTATAGGAGACTCTGAAGAATGCAGAGAAATAAAAGAAACTGTTGTCCTTTGGATGCTTATAGTAGTAGGAGTATTGGGTAAAGCATAAATTGGCTCTCTGGAATTTGACTTCAACTTTTAGTTGTGAAACATGGGTTACTTGGTTATTTCAACAATATTTTAGCATATCCTCCTGAGATGTGGGAAGTAAAACATTTTGCTTCTTTTGCAATGGAGGGCATATGAATTCCCTCATCCTCTGCCTCCTTTTCCTCCTTTTAGCACTCACCTCCTAGTAAATTGACTGAAGATGCATCAAAGCTAGTCATAGGAGTAGCTGATGATATGCTGAAGTACAAATTAATAGATGCTGGGAATGTCCAAATATGATATCTTTACCTATTGATAGTATCAGAAATTATACCATTAGCAGTTCATGCTAAATTTCCTATTAAATGTGGTTATCACAACCTGAGCAATACAGCAAGACCCCATTTGTACAAAAAAAGAAAAAAATTAGCCAGGTGTGGTGGTGCACACCTGTAGTCGTAGATACTTGGTAGGCTAAGCCAGGAGAATCTCTTGAACCCAGGAGTTTGAAGTTGCAATGAGGTATGATCATGCCACTGGGTGACACAGCAAGACCTAGTCTCAAAAATAAAATAAAAATAAATTGAGTTATCCCTAGCAAGGCTATTGATTTAATTCCTGTTAGCTAAGATAATATTTTGTATTTCTTAAAAGAAATTTTTGACTGTAGGTTCCCCTTTGATCTGACCCTCCCAGGAGTGCCCCCCTTTCTCTGATTATATGTTCTAATACTTTGTTCATGCAACTCTAACCATATTGTCCTTAGTGCTGTTCTTCAAACCAGATAGGCTATTTCTGCTGCGAGATCTTGAATGCTCTCTCCTCTTTATCTACATGGCTTATTTCTTAACTTCATTTAAATCTGCATTAAGATATAATACTCTCAATGAACTTTCTCTTAGCACCCCATTTGAAATTATAATTCTACCACTCAGTCCCTATATTCCTTTCCCAGCTTTATTTTTCTCTATTGTATTTATAAAGACCTGAGTACTATATGTTTGACTTTTTTTTTTTTTTGCTTATCTTTTACCACAAGAATGTAAACTTCGTGTTAGTAGGGATTTTGTTTTGTTCATTGCTGTGTTCTTCAGTGCCTAACATGTAACAGGTGCTCATTAAATGTTTGCTGAATGTAAAAATGATTGAATACAAGGTCCTGCAGGATTGAGGCATCAAAGAAATGAATATAGGTTGTTTTTTCTTTTCTTTTCCTTCTTTTTATTCCCTTCCCTCCCCTCCCCTCTCCTCTTTTCTTTTCAGACAGAGTCTCACTCTGTCACCTGGGCTAGAGTGCAATGGGATCATCATAGCTCACTGCAACTTCAAACTTCTGGGCTCAAGGTGATACAGGAAAGTGGACCCCAAAAGTGAGGTCTAGCCTGAAGGCCAAGTGGATTCTTGGCTTTGTGCAGGAAAGAATTCAAGAGTGAGCTGACAGAGTAGGGCAAAAGGAAGTTTATTGAAGTAAGAAAAGGGGAAAAAAAGGAAAGCTGTCCCATGGAGCAGCAGCTATCTCTCAGAGCAATAGAGAGTAGCCCTTTGTGAGTTTCTGGGGTCTTATTTTATACCTTCTACTTAATTTTATGTTAAGCGAAAGGAGGATTATTCATAAGATTTCTGTGAAAGGGGTGAGGAGTTCCTGGAACCCAGGGTCCTTCACTTTTTAAACCATATAGAGTAACTTCCAGGAGTTGTCATGGCATTTGTAAACTGTCATGGTGCTGGTGGGAGTTTCTTTTAGCATGCTAATACATTATAAGCAGGGTATAATGAGCAGTGAGTGTTATCTGAGGTCATTTTTTCATGGCCATCTTTGTTTTAACTGGATTTGTCTGGCTTCTTCACAGTTTTGTGTTTTATCTGAGATTTTGGTTCAGATCTTATGACTCCTTATAGAGCAGGGCCTGCCAGTTCCCTATCTCAAAGGGATCCTCTTGACTCAGCCTCCTGAGTAGCTGGGACTACAGGTGTGTGGCAACCATGCTGGGCTAATTTTTCTATTTTTTATGGGGACAGGGTCTCACTTTGTTTCTCAGATGGTCTCGAACTCATGACCTCAAGTGATCCTCCTGCCTTGGCCTCCCAGAGTGCTAGGATTACAAGCATGAGCCACTACACCCAGCCTGGACAGATTTTCTTAAGATATTTCTGAAAATATGTTAACAAATTTTTATTTCCTTCCCCCTCTACAGGAAATCCTTGTCTAGGGTCAGCCATGGAAGGCTTCTATTTGCACATCTATAACAATTCTGAACTCTTTACAAAACCTTCAAATGATATGCATTTAGTAGACCTTAAGTTTCCAAGTGGCTAGAATTTTTGCTTTTATTTATCGTGTAAATTAGTGTAAGTGCTAACCTGAGAAGGTTTCTGGCTTCTAGTATCAGAATTTTTTTCATCAGTAAACTGAGGTTATTGGAAAACATGATTGTTAACATCAATTCTAGCATGCTATAAGTTTTTATGATTTACCTTATCCTAGCTTAATGAAATCTCTTACTATTCTATAATTATTTCCTTTATCAAGCATTGGGAAACTGCTGGGGTAAGGGAAGTACGAAATAAGGAGGAAGACATTAGATCTTCCAGAAGTGCAGGACCACAAGTTTTTGCTCAGGTGATTATTTATCAGTGTATCATACTCTGCCTGCAAAACAAAAAAGAGTAGAGGCTTCTGGCCAGGTGCGGTGACAGGGAAGCTTAATCCAAAAGATACTGTCACATGTACAAAGATGTGTAAGGAAGGAAGGGTACGCAAGAAACTGTGAATAGTGTCTGGGTATAAAAGAAAAAGGAGTTTGGGGTGGGAGGCCAACTTAAATCTTTGAAGTTCACTTTTTCCTATACTTTATATAGTTACGATTTTTTATATTAAAGAGAAAAGCTAAGGTAAAAAGATGCTTGTTAATGGGAGGTGGTGGGTTGTGTCTATAATCTCAGCTACTTGGGAGGCTGAGGTGGGAGGATTGCTTAAGGCCAGAAATTTGAGACCAACCAGCCTGAGCAACCTAGTGAGACCTCCTGGTGAGTCTCTTTTAAAAAAAAAAAAAAAAGCTTTCTTGCTACCTATGGGTATGAGTAACACAGTATCTACAGGTTCTTATTTCTAGTGGATTTTCTTGATCGTATTTTTATTCAAATGTTAACAATGCTGACAGTAGGATTCTTCATTGTTCAACCTGACTTTATGTAAAAAAAAAAATTTCTTAAGAAACAAGTCTCACTCTGTGGCTCAGGCTGGAGGTGCAGTGGTATCATCATAGCTCACTGTAACCTCAAACTCTTGGGCTCAAGCAATCCTCCTGCCTCAGCCTCCTGAGTAGCTGGGACTACAGGCATGTGTCACCACACCTGTCTAATTTTTTAAATTTGTTATAAAGACGGGGTCTCACTATGTGCCAGGCTGGTTTTGAACTCCTGGCCTGAAGCAATCCTCCTGCCTCAGTCTCCCAAAGTGCTGGGATTACAGTTGTGAGCAACCACACCCAGCCAGAAATCAATTTTTTTAATGTCCCATTTAATGAATGAAGAAACCCCAGCGCAGAGAGGTTAAAGACTGGCCCAAGGACACATAGCAAGGAGAGGCAATAGTCAGTATAATAGTATCAAACAGATCTGGGCTTGATTTGCGAACTTGAAGAAATCATTCCACCAGCCTGAGCCCATTTCCTCATCTGTCAAATGGAGACAGTAAGAATCATCGCACAGGATTGGTGTGGAAATGAAGACAAATGACCTGTGAAGCACTGGGCATAGTGGAAGTGCTCACTAACTGTAATTTTTATTTCTTTTCGTTCGTGGTGTCAGAGCCAGGACTAACTGAGAGACTGATGGGCAGGTAGCATCTACATTGTGGATATACTGAAGGGCAGGCATGGGACTTCATTATGTTACTAAGAATCGCACGAAATACAAAACTTACGAACCGTTTATTTTCTGTTTTTTTAAATAATAACCATTCCAATGGGTGTGATTTTAATACACATTATTTAGTTCTTAAACTTTTAAAAAAATACTTTAAAAGAATACAGAATAAAGGTCAGGATCTCCTGCCAGGCATGTCTCCTCCTCCATAGGCTGGAGAGGTTCTGCCTTTCTAGATCGTGGGCTCCTCCTGCATACTGTGTTAAAAGCCAGCAAGACAGGTCTACTAATTCCCTAAATACACATCACAGTCTTCTTCAAGTGTTCCCTCTCCCTGGAATCCTTCCTCCACTGATTCTCACCTCCCTCTACACCTTGATTTGGTGGAAGTTTTATTCTAGTCCTCAGATAACAGCTCAGGTCTCACTCTAAGAAATCTTCCCAGTTCTGTGCAACCTAGATTGATTTCTCAATTGTTATTCATATAAGCCTTATATTTTTGGTCTTAAGGACGTTATACTTTTTATTAGAGAGGGGTGTGTGTGTGTGTGTGTGTGTGTGTGTGTGTGTGTGTGTGTGTGTGTGTCATCCCCCATCAATAAGCTCCTGAACTCCGATACTGTTGGGACCATGTCTTACTCATATGTGGATCTTGTGTCTATGCCAGGGCAAGTAGGTACTGAGTGGATTTTTTGTGGCTTGCTCTTTTGCCTAGGAAATGCAGTCAGCAACACTTTTAGTAGTTTTTTTTTTTTTTTTGTACTTTACATCTACTTTTTTAGGACAGGTATTTTTTAAGTCAGCAATAAAATTAACTATAACAGGAGCTTCATTAATGCTACAATTTAGGATAGACAAATGTGAAAGGTTTCTAACTCTATCCTATACATTTCTCATATATCATTAGTCATTGTTGAACATTTTGGTCATGCTTAAAATAATTCAATACTGGGTGTGTATTTTAATGTGAGTTTTTGGTATCAACATTTTTAAACTTTAATTTATAATCTTAGAGTTAATGGAAATAATTGCCTCTGTAGATTATGGTTTGAAATTGCTAATAAATTCAGTTTTCATGCTCTTTAGCTCCTAAACTTTAAATAGTAGATACATTTTTTGTAAAGATCTACGTCTGAATTGAAAGGGGTCAAAATGTCTGAATAGTGACTAAAGCAGTAGAATGCAAATCAAAAGATAGAAGTACTAGACTCACTTTATTATTTACTTATGGTGTTCAGTAATCTAAATGCAGCATGGTATTCATCTCTTTTTCAAACTGGTAATAATAGCCCCTACCACTCGTTAGTTTATGAATTGCTTCATCGCTCCCATTAAAAAAAATTTTTTTTTTTTTTTTTACTTGTTTAGTAGCTCTTTGGAGTAGTTATGTTATCCTTGTTTCATAGATGCAGAAATTAAGACTTAGAGAAATTAAATCACTCAAGATTATGCTATCAGTAAAATAAGTAATATACTTGGAACTTATACCCCAGAATTTACCCCACAGTTAAGATGTTTAGTTACAATCATGCTAGGATGTGTTTCTTATTTATAGGATTCTATATAAATGCACTAATGTTACTATCAAAAAATTATCTTAAATCTCACTGTAATATTTATATTCCATTGCATGTTTAAATTGGTTTCTCTGGGTGGTTCCTGATAACAGATTAAACTTTAGGGCTATGATTTTCATTACTTTCTCCAAGTGGATTATTCAGAAATCTATCAATGCTATTTTTCTACTTTTTAAAAATTTTGCCTCGAACAGATGTTTTATTTCAAAATTACGAAATAATTTTTAAAAACATGACTAGTTAATGTTTAACTCTTAATATCCTTAAGACATTAAAATTTTTATTTAACACTTGACTAACATTCATTTTTCTCAATTTTCTATCTTTATTCTCCAGAATGGTAAATAACACTGATCATCTCTGGAAAGCATATTGATCCGCCTCATGTAAAGTATGCTCAGTTCCTTTCCAGTGGTGTAAGTATCTAGTCCTTCTCAATTCTTATCTTTGTAATTGTTTTAATAAATTTAAGAAGTCATTATGCTTATATTCCAAGTTTAACAACAGAAGTTTGTAGAGTTGAAAGAATTTTTTAGAAAACGAATCAAATGGTATACCTAGTTGATATTAAGGTGAACAAATGAGATGATCATTTGGTGAGGAATGAATTTTAAATATATCAACCTACTCTTTTACCAGTTCTATTTTTAACTTTGAATTTTGACATTAATTTTCAATTGAACATAATATTACTTGTTGTTTTTGACTGCTTTAAGCCTAGAAGCTAGTGAGATAGATGGCTGTTTGAGAGAGCTAGTGTTAGATTCCTTGTGACCAGCAGAATATTGGAAGTATACACCTTAATGTTGCCTTTCATGTGCTAACTCCTACCACCTTAGCCGTTTTCCTTTACCTACTGGGGATGATAATGTAGTTAAGCCTTTTAGCTAATGTGCTAGCCTTTCTTCAGAGTCAGGCAAGAAATACAAATTGAGATGGTGGTATTATGTTGAGAGTGTTTTTGTGCTAGGATATGAACTGTAACCACCAGTTCGTATTAAATAGGCCTTTGAATAAAAGTATTCCGGGAATTTCAGATATCAGAGAAGATAAAGTATCTATTAGCTCATTAAGAGCATCTTTAGAGCCTAATGCAGAGTGCCTTTAGCATAAGTATTTTCTAAAATTTGGTGGAGTCTAAGTTTCACTTAAATTCCTTTCATTTTGGTTGACAGTTCTATAATCCAGTAAGTAGACATTAAGATAGGTTTTTCTTATTATTTAAGTTTTTCATTAAAGTTTCCCTCCTCCCCCTCCCCATTGATTCTGTGATGTAGTAAAAAATTTCTGGACTAGGCCCAGAAGATGTAAACTGTAGCCTGAGTTTCCACTATGTAGCTTGGGAAGGCATTTCATCTTTTTGGGGCTTAGTTTCCCTTTTCTTTTTTTTTAACCATTTATTTACTAGCCATTAGAATGCCAGCCTCATAAAACCAGGAATTTTTGCCTGATTTTAGTCCTTGTTGTGTCCTCTATGCCTCATACAGCATCTGTCATATAGTAGTAGGTGCTCAGTAAATGTTAAATGAGTTGTTTTTGTGTAAATGGTCTCCAATTCTCTGATTCCACACCTAATTTCTATCTCCCGCTATAAACTTGAAGGTTTTTACTTGGATTTTGTTGTGTATTGTGAAAATAAGGAGATAAACAAACTATAATTTCACAAATCACAGTGTTTATTGCCATACAAAGAGAATTTATTTTTTGGTTCACAATACTTAAAGAGGGGGAGAATAATGTGGACAGACTTCACAGGGAATACACTTGATAGATGAGGTACATAACCACATAATGTGTTCCAAAATTATTAAAGTCCAGTTGCTCGATTAGGATGGAAGCAAGCCTCTGTGGAAAGTAAAGAACAATTAAAGATTGAAGTGTACCTTTCTATGAGCAGTCCTTGGGAGAAGCCGGCTTGTCCCTCAGTGCTAGAGGGCCGTGCAAGTGCTGGCCGCCAATCTTCAAAGCTGAGTCCTGTAGTAGCCTGAGCTCTGTCTTCGGAGAAGCAGCTGACACGGAGTATTCCTGCCACAGCCTAAGCTCCCAAAGTATCTGCCAAACTCTTGAGTTTATGTGTATTTTGAAGTCCAGTAGTTGGACAGTAACTCACATATGGGGACCAGTAAGGTATGAAGTAACATTCCCAAGGCGATGGGAAGTTCAAGGGGCCAGGGGAGAGGGAGTTCACTCTCTGATGAATGTTATCATTCACTCTAGAATGTATTAAATCATTATATAGTAAATACCACATGTGCAAAACAAAACTAACCTATTTTGCCTAGTCATTCTAGATGAAAAGATAAAAAGACAGCCGAATGGAGCTGAAGAAAAAGCTTTATTATCCAGTAAAATCTTATTAATTGTCGATGCTTTGCAATAAGGTAGTGCTGTCCTTTTTGCCCATGTAAATTCAAGGTTAATCATTTGTGAATGCTTTTACCTTCTTTGCTCTACATGTTTGTGGAATTTATTTTGTGAAAGTATGTTTTGGGCTTCATGCCTTATTCAGGAAGGGTTTAGGTACATATTCAAGTGATGATAAACTTTACTATGAAATACGTTATTATTACAGTGTCATGGTATGGTCTTTTCTTAGAACATCAGTTTATGAACTGAGCTATAATTCCTGAATTTAATTGTTCTTTTATGCCTTAAACATTGTCTGTGTTATTGCAGTGTTGAAATTCTTCTCACATCGTTTTCAATTATTGTTGGTCTGAGTCTGCATTCAAATTAGTAATTTAAAGTGAAAGATGTTCCTTATCCTGTGAACAATCCTTGTGCATAAGAAAATTAATTCAATTCTTACATGTTATCTCTTTCTGTTGTAAAAGAATTGCTGGTATCACGGACTGAGGTGACCTTTGTAGGTCGTATACTGCCATAATTTCATGATTATGTGCTTAAACTAGGTAAATTATGAGAAATAAAATTTGGAAATGCCAGAATGTACAATTTTGTTTATGTTAATGCATATTGGAATATTATTCTCAATATCCGAGAGAGCTCCTAATCTCAGCATTTTCTCAGTAAAATATTGTATCTTCAGTGTCACATACGTGATTTGATCCTGCTCGTTATGCCCTTGTCATTCTGCTCTGTAGTGATCATACATCCTATTCTAGTAATTGTGGATCTTTTGCTTTAGGATATACCTTTGCATCTGGGGCCTCTTTAGGTGCAGGGCACAGACATCTAATTTGAACAGGGTGAAACATGAAGGGAAGTGTATTCTCTCACACAACAAAACAGTAAAAAGCAGGGATGTATCCGGGGCTTAGCAATATGAGCACTGCAGAGCTTTCTCTGCATTTCTTGGTATGTCCACTTTATTCTCCCCCAAACTAGCTACTTCTAGTGGTAAGGAATTAACTAGACTGACATCTTCCTGTGACTGAGCACAGTTATAGTGACTGTTCATCTTCTCCCAGTCTAACTTGAAAATTTTGCGAGAGCAAGGCTTGCCTTCTTTGTGTGCCCACCCCATTGGCCATCCCATTGGCCAGAAGGTGGGGTATTCTGAGTGGCCCCAAAAACATGTTCTTGGAAACAATGAAGCGTTCTAGGCAAACAAAATAATAGGTGCCTACTGTTTCTCCTTTTATGATTTTTGGAATGTTAGGATGGATACTTTTCAGTAATAGGTGAAATTCATATATTAAATAATTTCCTTTTGTTTTATGCTGATATACAGAGTACTGCTCCATACAGGGAGAAGTTTAAAGAATTATATACAGATAACTATCTGCTCTGATATGAATAGGATAGGAAAATATCATGATTGGTTTTTTTTGTCCATATAATAAAATAGTTCTTGAAGTCAAATCTAAAGTAAGATAGGTTTATAAAATATTTTCATAGCATGAAGACTGAAGATAACACTGGACAGGTCTACTTCATTTTCAAGGGACAAGAATAAGGTATAAAAACCTGAATTTACCAAGTCATTAAATTAGGGGTAAAGTATTTGAATTACTAAAGGGATTTAGCAGCTACTTGTTTGTTTGTTTGTTTGTTTTTATTTGTTTGTAGGTGATTTTCTTTTTTTTTTTGTTTTGGTTTGGTTTGGTGTTTTGGGGAGACAAGGTCATGTTCTGTTGCATGGGCTAGAGTGCAGTGGTATCATCATAGCTCACTGCATCCTCAAACCCCTGGGCTCAAGTGATTCTTCTGCCTCAGCCTCCCAAAGTGCTGTGATTATAGGGCGTGAGCCATGATGCCTGCCCAAACCAGCTTATTTTTAGAAGGATTTGAAAGACAAAACAATCAGTAGAATAAAATAGAGACTCCAAAGGTAGATACAGATTTGTATGGGAATTTTGTGTATGATGTAGGCAGCATTTCAGATCAAAGGAGAAGACATATAATACTCAATAAAACATTGAACAGCAGGTTTTCCATTTGGGATGAAATGAAGCCCCAATCCTTTTACTTAAGTAAATATAAATTCTAGATGGGGCAAAGATTTTAAATATAAAAAACTACTACTAGGATCCCTAATCCATTAGTATTAGAGTGGTTTTATCTAAATGGTTTTAACTGGAAACTTAAAGGAACAGAACAGCCTATGTCCCAAATCATATGATTCCAGTAAATCCTACAGAATATTGGAAAGGAGAATGATGTATGCTTTTGGAGTCAATAAGATCTAGGCTTGAATTTTTTTTTTCTACTTCTTACTCAGACTTTTTGCAAGATACAAAACTATTCTGAGCCTTAGTTTTCTTTACAGTTAATCCATCAATATAAAATGAAATAGAGTAAAATAAATAATATGTACTACAGAGGGTTGCTGCGAGGATTAGGTGAGATTACATTATATGAAACTCTTATCCAATTCCCGCCTAGAAGTGACTGTTAACAAATTTTTAGTATAGAGATGAAGAAACAGTGTGATCTCCAGCAACTTAGGGGGACTGGCTCAGAGCAGACATTTATTTGTAAAGGATGAGAAAATTCCGTGACATCTGTTTCCATCAGCAAACACTTACTGAGAGCCTACTGCATGCCATGCATCATGTGTGGCACTAGACCAATAAAAATTAAAATAGAAGAGATTCCCACTTTAAAAAGTCTTGAATAGGAAAGTCAGATTTTAGGAGAAAGGAATTCAAGTAGTGAGAATTTTTATGATATTTGACAACTCTCTTAAACTTAGTATTGTTATTTACTCTAAGAAAATATTTTCTGGTGTGCTATAGCATCCTGTGCTAGTTAAAGTAAACATGTTGTAGAAGCACCTTCCTAAGAAAAGTGAATAGCTCAGTTTGGCCACAACCACGAAAGATCTATTTCTCAGGGTAGCTCTTAAGAGAGAATGCATTACAGAGATGAAAAACTCATGAAATTGCTAAGTACAGGATGAAATAGTGCTTAATAAGTTTTTTTATGTACCTCTCTTGCTTTTCCACTTAAATATTTTTGCTGGTTATTAGCATGTGCTTAGGCTTAGCTTAGCAAATAATTTGTTTTCACTAAATGAAGTTATAAAGTTCCCAGGTCAGTTTTGCTGATATTTGGTAAATCAAGATAATACAAAATATTTTTTCAGCAATTTTTTATTAATACTTAAAGTATATACATTTTAAATGGAAAAAAACACTCATGAATTATCACATAGCCTAGGCTTAATGCACTATGTGTACGTAATCTGTTGTTTTGGTACTACTGACATAACTAAAATTTTACGTCTAATATTTACTACATGAAATTGGGTTTTATGTTATAGTTTTTGTCTACCTGCTAATAAACTCAGTATCTATACCAATCCAGTTGCCTTCGCCAAAACATTCTGGCATGGAACATATCTTCTTATTTGCAGTAAAAAAGTTGATGTAGAAATATTGCCGAGCATTCTCTATAATGATATGTTCTTTGGTAAGACTGTCAATAAAGAGACTTCTGACTTCATTTTTATCTTTTCTTTTTTAGTTTGCTGGAAACCATGTCTCACTATACAGATGAACCCAGATTTACCATAGAGCAGATAGATCTGCTTCAGCGCCTTCGGCGTACCGGAATGACTAAACATGAAATTCTCCATGCCTTGGAAACTTTGGACCGTCTTGATCAAGAGCATAGTGACAAATTTGGAAGAAGGTCCAGCTATGGAGGAAGTTCATATGGGAACAGTACCAACAATGTCCCAGCATCTTCCTCTACGGCTACAGCTTCCACACAGACCCAGCATTCGGGAATGTCCCCATCGCCTAGCAACAGTTATGATACCTCCCCACAGCCTTGCACTACCAATCAGAATGGGAGAGAGAATAATGAGCGATTGTCCACATCCAATGGAAAGATGTCGCCAACTCGCTACCATGCAAACAGCATGGGTCAGAGGTCATACAGTTTTGAAGCCTCAGAAGAGGACCTAGACGTAGATGATAAAGTGGAGGAATTAATGAGGTTAGTTACTTTTCTTACTCAGAGTCCTCAAAAATGTCTGTGTTTTTAAATTGTTTTTAAAGTAATAACCTGTATTTCAGCTATTTACCTATAAAAACTGCAATTCCCCCTCCTTCCTTTGGAGATGAAAAAAGAATTTCAAATTTTATGTTTTTAATTAAAATTTTCTCTTCTCTACTTCAACCCTTTCTCTTTGCTACTTGATAAGCCTTATCCATTCTATTTATCAAAAGTTAGCCTTCTCTTTATGTTTCTAATAGCTAATTTCTGACTAACAGACATATTCTAATCCTTAAATCCATCGTAAGTACTTTTCCTAAGGGATAAGATCATTTTACCTTGATACAGAATATGTACACTCTTAACTTTTCCCGCCAACGTTCCAATGAAGAAAATAATTTTGAGCACCTACTACAACAAAAACTTTTTTTACACTTGATCTTAGCTGGAAGGCCAAGAAGTGATAATAAAAACTTTTTTTAAGAGGAAAAATAGACGTGGCTTCTACCCCTAAGAAGCTAAAGTTCTAATTAGCAATAGATGCTACAGCCACACAAACACCCGCCCCCCCCACACACACACGCACGTTATCTATTACAAGGTAAGTATCAGCACTTAGAGTTTAAACACTGAGAAAAGAAGTCCACTTTCAACGGAAGTAATTAGGAAAAGCTTCTCACTGGATCTGGGAGACTTTGAGGGCAACAGCCATGTGTTTTCCATTGTTTTCCCTCCAGGATCTAGAACTTTCCTTGATATGTGGTAATGGCTTAATATGTTAAATGAATGGATGAATTTGACCTAAATCTTGAAGAATAGTCTTTGTTTTGAAAGGTAGGACTTTGATTTGAAGTTAAGAGAATAGTAAAAGGTGGGAAGGGGAAGGCATGTGTTCAGTCTGATACAGATTGCAGATGGTGGTTGCTATAGTAATAAGCATAATATGTTAGGAGATGGTACAGGTTTTGGAAGACTTTGAGTTTCATACTAAATAGATCATATTTACTTTGGTTGGAATTGAGTTTTTACAGGTTTTCAGTAACAGCAATGATAAAAGCATTGTTTTCAATAGATTTTTACTACTGTGGAAGGGTGAGAACCTGTAGATAAATTAGTTATAGTAGATAAAGAAATTTTAGCAGTAATTTGTCAGAAATAAAAATAAGACCTAGAATTATGAGTTATAATTCTTCCTAAAGATTTTAAAACTTCAAGATAGAATAATGGTGACTTAATATTGCCACATGGAAGATCCATTCTGCAGTACCACAATGGTGAAATTTCCTTTAAACAAACTGTCCTGAATTTATTTGTAGGGTGGAACTGCATTTACATGGATTCTGGGCTAAATGGACTATTGTATCTAGATTGCAGTGTATACTTACAATGAAGTTTAATACAGCAGCCACAAGTCACTGTTAATAAGCTTTTAAAACTTTAAGTTTTAAAATATAAGAGATCAATTCGGCTTTGAATTTATTTTCACTTGTTAAAGCAGGTAGCCAAAGTTCAGATGTTGCTTTTGAATTTAACATATATATCCCTGTTAAGATTAAGACGGAGAACCGTTTGGGCAAATAAGTTAAATATAACAAGATTACCTTTTAATTATCCGGAGTAGAGAGGATAGCAACAGTAAAATTTATTTGTTAGCATGCCAGTGTGTTTTTTGTTGTTGATGTTGCTGTTAATAAGTTTTGATAAACTTTTAATATAACGGTTGATTTTCAAATGTGTATAAGACTAACAAACAACATGAGAAAACTTTCATTTTAACAAAAGTCTCTAGAAGATTGGTCAGACTAATAAGGGTCTAAAAACTTGACTTTTAGGTCATAGGTTGGCGTAATGTTTTAATTCAACTGTATCCTCATAATAAACAGAAAACCTGTTTAGCAATGGGTAACATTTATAGTTAAATCCCATAATTACACACATTCAAGTTTCACTCTAAAATATGTACAGGTTTACATGTTGTTATCAGTATTAATTTACATACTGCCACTGGTCACATAATTGGGATACTTGATCTTCTTCCCTTCCACTGCTTCTTTTGTGTCCTCTGATAATCTCGGCCTCTCAGTGGTTCTTCTGGCTCTTTCTCCCACTCCTGCTTTCCTCCAGTGTGCTCCACTCTCACTTCTCGCTAGTTTGCAGATGATAACAATCCTTCTTAGGCCAGAGGCAGAAGTTTATTGAATGATGTTCTCACTTGTAATCATTGTATCCGTGCTGTGAGGTTGATCAGAGAAACTGAAATTCACAAAAATTAAATAATTTGCCCAAGAAAACTTATATTTAATATTAGGTGGCAGAGACTAAATTACAACTCATATCTTTATTATCAACATGTTGCTGGTATGTGTTGCCTTTGTAAGTAAATTTTTCATGTCTATGGATTTTAGTAAGACTTTAGGAAAGGTGGATAGTATAACTCAAGACAAAGTATGAATGGCCTTAATAGGCTTGCCCCTCCTCTTCTCCCCCCATGATATTTGCTATTTCAAATCAATCACTTACTAACATAATGAATTTTTATTTGGGGGGAATATTAGGGAAATTTTTTGAACAGTGGATATTTCTGAGTATTGTGTGCCCAATATTATAGTGGATTGAAACTGGTGATCTCTGGTGGGGAGCATAGGTGCCTGAATGCCTTTCTACCTCCTTTTGTACTATGTGATTCACATCTTGCTTGCTCACATTCCTCAACCTCCAGGGCACTCAACCGTAAGACATATTTTTAAAATCATATAATTCATTGAGTGTACAAAAACTTAACTCCTAATAATTTTAAGGTACATAATGGAGATTTTTCTGTAGAACTTCATCAATTTATGACCGTGTACCTGATCAACTTTTTAAGACAGAGTGAGAAAGAAACTGCTACTGTTTCCATTTTTGTGCTAGGGTAAAAAAAAAAAAAGAAAAGCAAACTAATATGTGAATTCTCAACAAATTGTTGAATATAACATTTTAGGAAGGACTTTGAAGCCAAGAATGAAGACCCATTTACCACTTTAATGTTTTTAAAAATGCATCTATTAATATATGTATGGGGAGGTGTGTATGTATACATCTGCTAATATAATAGTATACATCTACTAATGTGTATCTGTTCTATTATGTATATATTATGAAACAACAATTTAAATGAAGCTTATTAGAATTAAAAAACAATGCCATACACACCACAAGAGCAGAAGAACGGCATCCATTTGTACTCGCCATCAAATTGGTACTAACTGATAAACACTAGGGTGATCACATGACAGAAATACTCTCTAGGGATTAGGGGGATGAGGGGGCAAATCTACAACTAAAGGACACGGGGAGCACTAAAGGGAGGGAAGAGCATGCCTTTAACCCGCATTTGGGTGAGACAAAGACATAAAGTGTAACTATAATGTTTGTACCCTCACAATACCCTGGAATAATAATAATAAAAAAAAAACAATGCCATACATTAAAGATGTTATTCTTAACCACTCATGAACTAAATTTTATGAGTATGTCAATATTTTGTACAAAATTCTGAGACTTTCTTCTAAATTGACCTATAGGCCTAACAATAGAGTATTTACTTTTGTTGGTAGGATATTTATGTTTTATAGGTAATAAGATGAAATGGTCATGTTATCCAGTTACCAGTTACCATGTCATTGATACATAAAGAGTAGCTTTTTTTTTTTTTTTTTTAGAGTTATCTTTTAAAATTTAAAGTTATGCTTTATTTATCTTCATGGGTGGAAATTCACAGTGGTAGGTTTTTATCTGAAAGTGAAAGAAATTTGTACATAATTGTATTTTTCCAAGTGTGAAATAGTCTGTCTTGGTAAGTATTGCTTCATCTCTGGAAGTCTTTGAGATAGATGACTACCTTTAAGGGATCCTAAAGAATGTGCAGTGTATATTAACTAAGAAGATATGGAAGATCTTAAAGCATATCATTTTTGTCCCAGAAAACGAAGCAATGTCATTTGAACTACGATAAATAATTCTTTTCCAATCTGATTTGGGAAGCTTAAACATATTTGAGAATAAGAATATAAAGCTGTTTTATAAATTATCTGGATCAGGTTTTCCATTTTACAACCTTTTATCTCCAACTACAGATTTGTTCATTCATTGAACAAATTAAGCTCTATTACATGCAAACCCCGTAATGAATAAGGCACAATCTTTGTGCTAAAGGACTTTGCAGGGTAATAGGAGAGATAAGATTAGGAACAACTATAATACAGAATAGCATGTAATGTATTAGCATGTGAGTAGTATAATTGAAATGTTAAAGTTAGCCATTGGAAGAAGAGATCTTTTTTAGCTATAAAGATCAGGGAAAACTTCTCTGAATAGACGACAGTTAAATTGTGTCTTAATAAAAGGTGATTCCACAGAGAGGCATTACTGATGAATTCATCCTGATATTAAGAAAGGTCTATAGGTTAACAGTGGAAAGTTTAGCAGGTTACAAAAATAATGGCACTTGCAGGTAGAAAGGAAGAATTTCATCCTGATGTAGAAATGACCCAGATGAATCTAGCATGGCAGAGGATTTGAAAAAGGTAGGAGGAGATGAAATGGATTTCAATTGGTTAGACGCAAATCAAGTGGGTAGCTTAACATGGAAGCTGTGGAATCAAAGAAAAGATCAGCCTACTCTTTAATTCCATAAGATTTGAGGAGTGGAAATTTTGAAGAGTATGAGATTTTATAAGAGAAGGGAGGAAGGATGGATGCATTATTTTAAGGAGGATGTCAAATTGCAGAAGAAGAGAGGAAATGAGGAGGAGGAGAAGATGAGAGGGTTAGATTTAGAATAAATGAAGTTTCCACACTAACAAACCAGTGATTTCACAGGGTACAATGAGGACAATAGGAGAGGCAGGTCATTAAAGAAGGCTGAATGAGGAGAGCATGAGGGGGATATGTGAAAGCTAAAAGAACAAAGCTAACCCAAGAGAATGGAACTTTTTGAAATACATAAGAGAACCGGACACAATGAAAGTTGAATGCTATTACTGTTTTGAAAATATCTAGTAAAACGAACTAAATGACACCTCACTGCTTATGTTTAAATTGACTTTATAGAACTCTTTCCATGGTGCCTTAAAGTACCTGGTACAGATGTTTACTTCAGTCTTATATGGTTGTAGCAGATCATTTGTTTCTTCTTTTCTTGGAATCATTTCTGAGATTTTATAAAATAATACTCAGCATTTATGTAGTACTTTTACAATTTCAGAAAATTTTTACATTTAAGAATTTTTGATTTTATATATTACACACATATTATGTGTATTTAATAGTTAATTTCATTGCTTAGAGAAAAATTTTAAAAGCCATGTGAAGGGATTATTTAATGTTCTCATTGTACCAGATGATAAAACCAGGATCTAACTTTATTAAATGATGTGCCCACACACACCTTTATCTTTTAAGATTTATGTTTTTATTTTGAAAAATCTTCTCTCTGGTAAAGCAGTAAAGAGTTTTTGATGTTTGGGGTTTTTTAATTTAAACTCGTTATGGGTGCTTAGAAACTTCTCAGATACCTAAAAATGTAGTCTATGAGAGTGTGAGTGAATTGCTGTGGTTTTACAGACTTCTGGGTTCCTTCAGTCTAGCTCAGTCCTTGATGATGTCATGCTGCAAGGCTGTGAATAATTTACAAACTGGATATTTCCTATTGGAATAATTTGAGCATTATGTCTTCTATATGATTTTTAGTGTCTACTCTAGATGAATTTGATTTTAAATAAATTGGATTTAAATTTCAATTTAAATAATCAAGAAAATGC
>NW_012150297.1:827472-829291 GCF_000956105.1 Propithecus coquereli
GATTGCATAGGTAACATGCAAACCCACGATCTACTAGCAACTGATTTTTGTTATTGTTGCTTTTTATTTTTCTAGGATTTCTGTCTGTGTAAGATATATTCATTCCCCAGTAATGAAACTTTGTGTCTACCATATGACAGCCTTGTTCCTAATGTGAATTATACAGAGCATGCGATTAACCATCCTCTGGTATGAGACTTATATCTGCTGTGGTCTTCACTAAAACGTCTGTCTGATGGTGTGATGTTTTAGGACCTGAATATTTGGTGTTTCTTGGTTTGTTGTAATTTCATATTTTCACACAAGTTTGGTCTGTTTACCTTTATTTTTGTGTCCTTTCTTTCTGTGTTCTCCCCACCTCTCTGCTTCACCTTTCTTTTAGCAAAGATGAGGATTTCTACCTTCAACATACATTGTTGGTCTTGTCTTCTGTTTTTGTTAGGAGGGACAGCAGTGTGATAAAAGAGGAAATCAAAGCCTTTCTTGCCAATCGGAGGATTTCCCAAGCAGTTGTTGCACAGGTAACAGGTAAGAGCTGAAGAGCCCTTTATTCTGGAATCATGTCTAGTCTGCCTTCTGGTGCAGATGTTGGAATATTGCTTGCATTTCTGCATTGCAGTGCAGATCTGTCAATTTAGGCATAATAATGTATGCCTGTGATTTAAAACCCATTGTCTCCGACATCACAGAATTTCTCCAGTGATTTTTTTCTTTTTTACTTGTGCTAGTAAATTTTATAGCATTTGTAATAAGCACATAATTCCCTATTTTATGGCTAAAAAAGGGTTTCTCTAGTTTTCCTTTAGTTGTAACAGAGCTTATGACACATGCACATCCAACAACTATCTGCATTTCTTATTTTAAAAGCTTTACAGTCCTCCAAATATAATCCCTGATTTTGCCAATTAAAGAAAGTTTTTTTAACCACTTTTTTCTGTATGTAAAAGCTTTCCTCAAAACATTCCTGAGAAGATAAGAGGTACCATTGTCTTCTCTTTGTTCTTTATATACCATCCCATTCTCCACCTGCACCCAAGCCCCATCCCCAGTATCTGGTGTATATGTGTCATTCTCTATTCAGATTGCATTTTTATGAAGTTCTTAAATTTGGGAGTAGCATGTCTTTGTTAGTATGTGGTCTTTCTTTCTTGGGTCTCGATAATTTATAAAACCCTTAAAAAATACTGTGCCTTAGTCATTAGAGGAACCAGAAACTCTTTAACCTACATTTTGTAGTTGCTACATTGTTATACTTTGTACATTGATGGATATAAAAGTTAATTTCCCCCTCCTTTTAGTGACACTACCAGCCACTAGCAAGCTGTATGACCTTGGGCTTTTCAGCCTCTGTGCCTCAGTTTTCTTCTACAATGAAATACTTGGATCTGATCTTCAATAGTACCTTCCAATTTTAAGAAATTATTTCTGTTCTCTAGGCAGAGATACATATTGAAGCTAATTTACCTAAAAGGTTGTTACTGACCATTAATTTGGTTAAAAATGAAACTTCAGATTTTAGAAGTCTTAAATTTCATCCCACATATCTAAGGTCAACCAGTATTTTATAATGTGTGTGTGATATATTACACTTATAATATATTTTTATAAATGACACTTCTATTCATGATAAATGACTTTAATTAAAGACATGTCCTTCTGTGTAGAAGTCTTATACTGAAGGACTGTGTGTGGATTTAATTGTTATAGTCTTTAGGTGTTTTTTCAATAGGATATTTAAAATACATTGTTATCCTTTATCTTTGAGGACTAAGTTGTAGTGCTTAAGGCAATGTTAAGGGCAAGTTAAGCAGGTTTTATT
>NW_012150297.1:829956-834506 GCF_000956105.1 Propithecus coquereli
AAAATATATATACACATTTATCATCTGTTGTATCACATGGACCTTCCTTTTGCTGCCTTAATTATGGGATTTGATAGTGTTAAAAACTTTCTCCATTTCAGCCTCACCCCAACTTGTTCTTCCTCCTTTCCATTTCTACTCCAAAAGCTTGGGTTGGGTTCATCTTCCCTTGATCAGAAATCTTTGATGGTTTTCCATTGTCTAAAAAATGTAATTCCTCATAATCTGTCTCCAGCCTCCTTTTTTATTGCCATCTTCTATTCAGTGTACCCCCAACTGAATTCTACTACTTACCATTTCCAGAATTCTGGTCACTTGGATGCTTCCAACTTGTTGGTTGTGCCTAGGATGCCTTTCACCTCCTCATCTCAGCCTCATCAATTTCTACATAGCAAGATTATCTCAGTTGTCATCCTCATTCTAACCTTGACCACTTTAGCCCATACACACCTTTTTTCCTTAAATTAATTGCACTTAGTTCACCACCCTAATGTTTAATACTCATTTCAGTCATGTATTTTGGAATAATGTTTTTCAGAATCAGTGACCTTTTCTTACATATCCTCAAAGAGTCTAGCATTGTACATGTACTCTGAACATTCCATGTTTACCATGCTTCCTCATAGAGCTGCTGTGTAGTGAAAAGGAGTACTAGTGATGCTAACACAAGCTATACATATGAAAAATTGTCCAATGTGACTTTGTTCAGTGGTGTGCTCGCTCCACAAATAATTATTTATTTGCTCAACAAATGCATGATTTTTTGCCCTTAAGGAACTTGCATTTTTCTTTTATCTACTGCAGTTATTTATATAAGGCTAGGGGAATGAGGATGATTGATAACCAGATTGGTTCATTATCCTATTGGTCAACTTACTGAATTCCTCATGTTTCTCATGTATTATTGTGTTATATTTTTCACCCAGCCTGTCTAGCCCTCAAGCTAAACTCAGGGGCAAGGCTTCTCATTGCAGAGAAGAGATTTTGCTAGAGAATAGCGAGTTAGTGAGACCCTAATAAAGTCTGGCACTCTTAATTGGTCCACCTAGGCTAGAGTAAGCCTGGGTAAGGAGGCCTTCTGGTTACTCAGACTCCCTCCTTGGAGTACCTAATCAGTATATAGGCACATTTTCCTGTCTTTAAACAAATTAGTCAAATGTATCTTTGAAGAATATCTACCTGATGAAATGTACCCCAAAATAAAGTTTAGGATGTGGTGTTCCAGAATCTTGTCCTATAACAGATTCTCTTAAAGTCAGTTAAGTTCAACTCTAATATGAGAAATAAGTCAACCTTGAAATAAAATGAGAACAAGTGGTGCATAACAAAAGAAAATGCTAAATAAAAAAGTGTAATGAGGTGCAAAATTATAACACATGTACTTGTTCCCAAAACAGATACAGAAGTTTCTTTTTATAGATTCAGAGGATTTCTATAATAAGATAAACAAGAAGTTCATGGGTGGGGTCTGTATAAATAATATCCTACTGATAGGAAAAATGACAGTATAAACAGGATATAATAACAGTGCCTGCTGAATTCCCAGCATGTTATTTGTAGCTTCTTTCACAGTCACAGCTGCTCCCACCAAGGGTGGATTTTACCTCTGTAAGAGGTCAGCCAAGATTCCAAATTCTCACTAACAAATGGTGGGGTGGTGAGCATAGCCTTTGCTTTGGTAATAAACACATGTATTCTGTATTAACTTTCAGGGTAAGAAGGCTGTTTAAGAATGCTTAAAACATAATTTTTTTAATGACCTCTGGGAAAAAATCAGGCATGCAGAATAAATGAGTAAATGGGCAGCTTGATGAGTGCTTATCAGCCAAAGAAATACACTAATAGGATTCATGTCCTCTGAAAAATGAATACATGGAAGAAGAAAAATCATTTAGCATCTCCAAATTTTAAGAAATTTATCACAATTTTGTTTTCTTGAATAATAGTAGTATAATGGAAAAGCAGCATAATGCCAAGGTTCTAGTCTTTCTGTCATTACATAGCCTTGTGACCCAGAGCCTCATTTTCCTTATTTATAAGATGAAGGACTTTGACATAATAGTTTCTTTCTTAGTTCCCTTGGTCTGGCTGCTATAACAAAATACCATAAACTGGGTAGCTTATGAACAACAGAAATATACCTCTCAAAGTTCTGAAGGCTGGGAAATTTGAGATCAAGGTAGATTCATTGTCTAGTGAGAGCCTGCTTTCTGGCTCATAGACAATGCCTTCTTGCTGTGTCTTCACATGTGGAAAGGGAGAGGGGGTCTCTCTTGGGCCTCTTTTATTAAGGCATGAATCCCATTCATGAAGGCTCCACCCAGAGGACCTAATCACCTCCCAAAGATCCCACCTTCTAATACTATTATCACTTGAGGTGAGGATTTCAACATAGGAATTTTAGAGGGACATAAACATTTAGACTATAGCAGTTTCTATCTTTTCTAGATGTCAAATCCTAATCTGTTTTAAATGGTAAGTACATTTAACAGGTGCGCATCTTACCTGTGTCCACTATTCTCATTCCCAAAATGTAAGAATTTGTGTAAAGACAAATTCTGAACTGGTTTTAGAAACGTTTCAACTGTTCTCAGATCACTTCCCTTTTATACTTATCTTTAAAATGAAGGATAAAAACACTACATATTCTTTTTAATTATCATTTCTTTACAAAGGCAGATTTATTGATCCTCTCTCTAATCAGAGAACTTCAGACTAGATACTAAAAACCAATTAAAGTGTCAATATACTTTTTAAAAAAATAAACTTCATTGTTTTAGAGCAGTTTTAGTTTCACAGCCATGTGAGTAGAAAGTAGAGAGTTCCCATACACCCCCTGCCTCACCTCCCATACACAGTCTTCCCCACTATCACCATCCAGCACTAGAGTGCTACTTTTGTTACAGTCAAACCTGCGTTGACAGGACACTGTCACCCAAAGTCCATAGTGTTCTTTAGGGTTCACTCTTGGTGTTGCACATTCCATGGGGTTCGGATAAACGTATAATGACATGTATCCATCATTATAGTATCACACAGAATAGGTTCACTGCCCTAAAAATCCTCTGTGCTCTGCCTGTTAATGCCTGCCTCCCCTCTAACCCCTGGCAACCACTGATCTTTTTACTGTCTTCATAGTTTTGCCTTTTCCAGAAAGTCCTACAGTTGGAATCATACAGTATGGAGCTTTAGCGTGGCATCTTTCACTTAGTAATATTCATTTAAGTTCCCTTCATGTCTCTTCATGGTTTGATAGCTCATTTCCTTTTAGTGCTAAATCCATGTTCCATTGTCTAGACGTAACACAGTTTATTTATCCATTCACCTACTGGAGGGCATCTTGGTTGCTTCCAGGTTTTGGCAATTATGAATAAAGTTGCTATAATAAATAGAATTTATATTCTACCCTAAAAAAGCAATGTTGATAGAGCCTAAATCACAGACTATGGAATTATCTTATTATAATACTACTAAATATAATTATCTTGCTTATTTAACAAGATTTTATCAGTTCCTATCTAATAGATTTTACCAGTTTTACGCATATCTCCAATTTGAAGACTGTTGTCTGTCAACAAAATGGGCACATTTCTGCATGTGAAATGTATTTCTGTCTCCAAATTGAAAAGGTTTAGAGGTTTTTTTTGGTTTTTTTTGTTGTTGTTAGGAGAAACCTTCTTTTCCAGTCTTCTTTGAATGGACGTCATTAACTCACATTCTAATGTTTTTGTAGAGTGCATTTTGGGATTTTTGCTTTGCAGCCACGGCAGAATAAGAACAGATGTTGTTCTGTGGATTAAAAAATTCTTACTTTTTATATCATTATCTTCTATGTTCTTCTTCTTCAATTTATTGGAAAACTATTTTCTTATAAAGATAATACATGAAGTTGCTTTTTTTCCCCATAGGAAAAAACCAGCCTCTTCCGTATCTAAATGCCCATATTTTCTCACTTTGGTGACAGCTAAGTGAGAAAATGGAGTGAAATAATTTTGAAGGATACTTTTTTGTTGTTAGAAAATCAATTCCCTTCAATTATTGAAATTCATTGTCCTGCTAGGGCTTTCATCATCTCAAATGCAATACATAGGACTGTACATTTTTAGTGTAAAAGTTAGGAAGGTTGATTGTCAAGTATAAAATTCAATCTCTCTTCCACCTGTTTTTAAAGTAGAAACTGTATTTTAAAAAACTTTATTCTACCATAAACTTTGACAATAACTGATAAAGGGTTAGGCACAGATGTGGGTTTTTCCCCCATTCAGTAATTTTCATTTTAGTTCTTGTTTCTCTAGTTCTTATTTCCTAAGACTGTGGAGATAAGCCCATACTTAAAGTGTAATGTTCCTTTAATTGTTGTGTGAAATATTTCTTGCCTAACATAATTTAATTTGTCTTATATTAAAAAACCCAAGAGGAATAAATGACAAAAAAGAGAAAGTGATGCTCTGCCATGATGGTAAGAAAGTCAGGCCAGGCATGGTGGTTCACCCCTGTAATCCTAGCCCTTTTGGAGGCCAAGGCAGGAGAATCACTTGAGGCCAGGAGTT
>NW_012150297.1:839002-839513 GCF_000956105.1 Propithecus coquereli
GGCCTCCCAGAGTGCTAGGATTACAGGCGTGAGCCACAGCGCCCCTGCCAAGAATATCTCTTAAACTATTGTTTGGCCACATTTTTTTTTCACTTTAACACTTATCAAGTGCTAATGTCATGCTGTTTTATCTATTTGAGAGGCAGGTATAATGCCCTCAGTTGCATATGAGAAAACTGAGTCTAAAGGAGTTTGACTCATTTGCCCATAGTCGTGCTGCTAATTGCTGTTTGTATTGCTGCAAAGCCAGTGTTCTTAACATAGCAATTCAGTACGTAGAAAAAGTAGAGTGCAGTGGTCAAGAGCGTGACTTTGAGAGTGGACTGCCTAGATTCAAAATCTGATTTCTGTCCCTTACTAGTTATGTAACTTTGGCCAAATTATTGAGTGTCTTAAGCCTAGGTTTCCTCTTCTAGAAAATGGGAATAATAATAATAATACCTACCTAAAAGCATTCTTGAGTGAATTAAATGAGTTAGTTTAGGTAAAATTTCCAATGGCACATGGTAAA
>NW_012150297.1:839563-846643 GCF_000956105.1 Propithecus coquereli
TAATGCCACTTCACTCTAACCTGGGAGACCCTGTCTCAAAAAAGAAAGAAAGTCAGAAAGTATCTGTGTTTAAGAAAATAGCAAAACCTGAAGTTCGGCTGTAGTCCATGTCAATCTTCAGGCAAATAATTTAAGTAACTTCCTTCAGAAGGCTATGAAGAGAAAAAAATGCCACTTTTTATAAAGTATAGATATGGTCCTTCATCCATTAAGCAATGATCCTGTTAACTTGTAAGGTTTCACTAAGGGATAGATCTTTAATGAAAGGATTCAGCATCAGTTGCTGTAATACAATTTGTTCTGTAATGTGTAGTTACTAAATCTGGTTAGACAAGGAACTGAAGCTTGAACTAAGCAAACTACAGCTGAGGGCCTTGACTGATATCTGAGAGACCTATAAAATTTTGAAGCAATTGTTCAAATTCTTTTGGCTTATAAGAAAGATTTTAACATCAGGATATGTGAACTTCATCTAAATTTGACTATCATCAAATTTGATCATCATTTGATCCTCACAAAATAAACTTTGACGTATGCAAGGGAAATTTGCTTTTTTCTGTTTTTAATCACCTTTATTGAGATAAAATTTACATAAGAGTATATAGTTCTCTGCATTGTACCAAACTTACACAGTGGTGTAACCGTTACCAAAATCAAGATACAGAACGTTTTCAGTATTCCAACTGGTTTTCTCATGCCTGTTTGTAGTCAAATACTTCCCCTGACTCTCAGGCCCTGGCAGCTACTCATCTATATTTTGTGAGTATTTTTTTTGCCTTTTCTAGAATTTCATGTGAATAGAATCATACAAAACATGTGTCTGGCTTTTGTATCTGGCTTCTTTCACTTAGCATGATGCTTTGCGATTTATTAGTGTTGTTACATATATCTGTAGTTCAAAACTTTTAACTGCTGAGTACTATTGCATTGAATGGATATAATAAAGTCAGTTTACCCATTAATCAGTAGATAGACATTTGGATTGTTTCTAAGGTTTGGCTTTTATGAGATAAGCTGCTATGAACATTTGTCTACAAGTTTTTGTGGGGGTGTATGTTTTCATATCCCATGGGTAAATACATAGGAGTGGGATTGTGGGATTGTGGGGTTGTTGGTAAAGACATGTTAAACTTTTTAAGAAGCTGCCAGACTGTTTTTTAACGTGGCTGCACCACTTTGCATTCCCACCAGCAAAGAATGAGAGTTCTGATTACTCTGCACTCTCCTTAGCATTTGGTGTGTGTGCTTCTCTTTACGTTTAGTCATTCTAGTGCATGTGTAGTGGTATCTCGCTCTAGTTTTATTTTGCATGTTTCTAATGACTAAATATGGTCAGCATCTTTTTATGTGATCATTTGCTATTCATGTATCTTCTTAGGTGACATGTCTGTCAAATCTCTTGCCCATTGTTTTTTTTTGTTTTTTTTTGTCGGGAAGGTGGATGTGGGGGAGGTTTTGAGACAGAGTCTGTCACACACCCCTGCCCCCAGTAGAGTGCAGTGGCGTCATCATAGCTCACTGCAATCTCAAACTTGTGGGCTCAAACGATCCACCCACCTCAGCCTCCCAGAGTGTTAGGATTACAGGTGTGAGCCACTGCGCCCAGCCTCATTGTTTTTTAATCAGGTTGTTTGCCTTGTTTATTGTAAGAGCTCTTTGTATAATTTGGCTATAAGTCCTTAAATAGATGGATATGCGTATTTCTTAGCCCGAGGCTTACACTTTTATTTTCTGAATATTATCTTTCAAAGATTAAATGTTTTTAATTTTGATGAAGTTATATTTATTACTTTTTCCTTTTATGGTTCTTGCTTTTTGTGTTAGGACACAAAAAGGTCTAAGAAAATTTTCCTCAAAGCTTTTTTTCTCTCATTTTTTCCTAGAGGTTTATAGTTTTAGCTTTTACATTTAGGTCTGTGGACCATTTCAAATTAATTTTTGTATATGTATAAGGTAAGAGTTGAGGCATAATCTTTTTTCATATAGAGATCCAGTTGTTGGAGCACCATTTGTTGAAAAGTCTAGTCATTTCCCATTCAATTGCATTGGCACCTTTGTGAAAAATCAATTGAACATATATGCAAGCTCTATTTATGGCCTCTCTACTCTATTCCATTGATCTTTATGTCTACCTTCATACCAATACAAAGCTGGATTATTGTAGACTTACAGTGTAAGTCTTGAAATCAGAAAGTATAATTCCTCCTAGCTTTGTTTTTCTTTTTCAGAACTTCTGTTGACATTCTAGGTCTTTTGTATTTTCATACACATTTTTAAATCAGCTTTCTACAAAAGAGCAATTTGTAATGAGATTGGGATTGAATATACAGATCAATCTAGCATTAGGAGTTGGCATCTTAATCACTGAGTCTCAATCCAGGAACATGGTATATCTCCACTTGTTTAGGTCTTTTTTGTTTTCTTTCAACCATGTTATAATATTAGTTTTCAGTGTACAGATCTTGCACATATTTTCTTAAATTCCTCTCTAAATATTTTATATTTTTGTTGCTGTTATAATGGTAATGTTTTTAATTTTAATGTCCAGTTTCTTGTATCATGGAACAATTGATTTTGGTATATTGACCTTAAGTGAACTTACTTAACTCATTTATTTGTTCTAGTAGTTTTTTTTTTTCCCCAAAAAGTTCATAGGATTTTCTGCATAGGTAATCATATTCTCTGTGAAGAGAGATAATTTTACTTCTTCCTTTTTAATATGTGTTTCTTTTTTGTTTTGTTTTTTGTTTGTTTTTGCTTTATTAGACTGTCTAGGACCATCAGTTCAGTCTTTCAGTCTTGAAGGTGAGAACCTTGTTCTTTGCCTTGTTCTCAGTCTTAGGGAGCAAGCATACAGTCTTTCACCATTAAGTATGTTTTTCATAGATGCCCTTTATAAAAATGCCTTTCAAGGAATGTTTTCTTCTAATTTCCAAGAGTTTTTATCTTGAATGGATGTATTTTGTCAAATGCTTTTTCTACATTTACTGAGATGGCCACATGTTTTTTCTTTCTTAGTCTTATTAATGTGGTGAATCACATTGATTTGTATTCTGAGAAAACCCCTACTCAGCCATGATATATTATCCATTTTATATCATTTGCTGTGTTCTTGAGGGGTACTGTTGTGGGTTTATGTTCTATTTTGTTTTATTTTTCTGTTCTTGTAATGTCCTTGTATAGTTTTGTTATCATGATAACATTGGCCTCATAAGATAAGTTGGGGATATTCCCTTCTCTTGTATTTTCTGGAAGAGTTGGTGTAAAATTGGTATTATTTCTTGCTTAAATTTCTTTGAGACGGTGCCTTTTTAATTATAGTGAATATTTTATCCTGACCACGACTTGCCACCTAGATCTAATCTTGCAGGGCTTGTACCCTGTACTGAAATCATAGAACAGTAGAGATAATTGGGCCCTTGATAACCTTTAAGATTGCCACTTTCCTACATGATTTTACCCTTGGCAGGAGTATTTCTCTCTTGCCAGTTGCCTAAAATAACAGCATCACAAACAACAAACAAAATTGGATTAGTTTTAAGACAGCAGTGGCTCTTCCCTTGTGCCCTTGTGATGCCTGAGTTAAGAACATAGGTTTTACTTGCTAAGCTATGATATTTTGCTTCCTATAGTAGTTTTAAAAATATCGAGTGACCTATTGCTAGATCTCCCAAGCAGATCCATGGCCATCATCTTGGTTTTGAACCCATTAACTTTAAAGGACATGTCCAATATTATATTGTACTAGGCTTGTCATTATTCTTGATGAGAAACGTAAGTTCTTAGAAATATTCTTAATGTGATCTTTCATTTAATGTTTTGAGCCATTTTAAAAACTAGAATATGCTGTTTGCTTAAAAGTGTTTTTTTCTTCATTGATAGTTTTTAAACTATTATTCTTCACTCTCAAGCCCTTTCATTGCTAAACAGTTTTCTAAGGACATTTATTACCAGTTAATCTTTATTTTTCTGGGAGATAAGAGTGTCTGAAATGTTTCAGTGCTGTGTATTAAAATAATTACTGTGTGTAATAAGGTTTAATAAGAATATCTCTTTTTTTTGAGACAGAGTCTCACTCTGTTGCCCGGGCTAGAGTGCCGTGGCTTCAGCCTAGCTCACAGCAACCTCAAACTCCTGGGCTCAAGCAATCCTACTGCCTCAGCCTCCTGAGTAGCTGGGACTACAGGCTTGCGCCACCATGCCCGGCTAATTTTTTCTCTATATATATATTTTTAGTTGTCCAGATAATTTCTTTCTATTTTTAGTAGAGACGGGGGTCTTGCTCTTGCTCAGGCTGGTCTCTAACTCCTGACCTTGAGCAATCCACCCGCCTTGGCCTCCCAGAGTGCTAGGATTACAGGCGTGAGCCACAGCGCCCCTGCCAAGAATATCTCTTAAACTATTGTTTGGCCACATTTTTTTTTCACTTTAACACTTATCAAGTGCTAATGTCATGCTGTTTTATCTATTTGAGAGGCAGGTATAATGCCCTCAGTTGCATATGAGAAAACTGAGTCTAAAGGAGTTTGACTCATTTGCCCATAGTCGTGCTGCTAATTGCTGTTTGTATTGCTGCAAAGCCAGTGTTCTTAACATAGCAATTCAGTACGTAGAAAAAGTAGAGTGCAGTGGTCAAGAGCGTGACTTTGAGAGTGGACTGCCTAGATTCAAAATCTGATTTCTGTCCCTTACTAGTTATGTAACTTTGGCCAAATTATTGAGTGTCTTAAGCCTAGGTTTCCTCTTCTAGAAAATGGGAATAATAATAATAATACCTACCTAAAAGCATTCTTGAGTGAATTAAATGAGTTAGTTTAGGTAAAATTTCCAATGGCACATGGTAAATGCCATAGAAGTTTTTCTATTCTCACCATTATTAACCCTTATAACAGCTTAATTTTCAGCAAGGAATCGTTTTCCATTCATTTCTCTCTAAAATGACTTTTCTGAAGCTAAGCTTCCTGAGACTAAATATGTTAACTTATAGCCTTGATCCACTTAATAATGAACTTTTAAAACATAGATAAATTTACTTTTTATATTAGAAAATATATCCGTGTGGTTCAAACTCCAGAAGTAACTTTAGAAGGGGTGGGATATATGGTGCTAAATCTCTCTCCTTTCTCTATCCCTCAGCCATAGTCCCGCTTCCCAGAAAAGACTAATGTTAATAGTTTCTTCAGAGATATTTTATGCATTGTGAGCAAATAAGTATATTCGTAGTCTTTTTCTCCTTTTGTATCAGATCTGCACCTACTTCTCTTTTAACTTAGAAATTATCCCATATCAGTATATAAAGAGCATCACTGTTTTTGAAAAGTACATAGTATACCATCTTCTAGATGCTATTATTTTCAACCAACATTTAACAATTCAATAACTATTTTAAACTACTTTTTGCCTTTATTCCACACACAGTAGGTACTAAATATTTGTTTAATATAGTGAGATATATTTAGATAAAGATTTAGATAAGATTTCAATTTGATGATGTAATATTATTTAAAATACTCTTGTGTAAGTGGCATGTTTCTTTTTTTTTTTTTTGAAGCTTATGTACACCCCCTTTGACCATGTAATCTATCTTTTAGGAATTTATCCTATAGAAATATTTGTTTATGTATAAAATAATGACTGTACAAGATTATTGTAGCATAGTATATGATAGCAAAAGGCTGAGTGTCTATCATTCGGGGGCGAGTTAGGTAAATTACGGTACCTCTATATTATGGAGCACTTTTTGTCCATAAAAGAAGAAGGCAGCTCTGTATGTCTCCAGGGGAATGAGAAAGGGAATGGGTCGTAAGGTATGAATGGAGGATGACTTATTTTCGTTCCTTGTGGATTTTGTACATTATGCATAAGTTCTGTATTTAAAAAAACAAAACAAAACTATTTTTAGCACCAATTTTAAAAACATACACCCCTTCTCAGGCTCAGCAATAATGTGTACTGGCCAGATTCAACTCAAGGGTCACCAGGTTGCTCTATGTGCTCTCTGATACCAATCAGAATCAACAACGGGATTTTGTTGTTTTTGACAAGGTGAATCTGAAGTTCATTTGTAAGAAAAAATGCATAAGAATAACTGGGAGATTCTTTAAAGAGAATAGGAGAAAGGGTTTGAAGAAATTTGCCTACCAGATATTAAAATATACTATTATGGTTCCAGTAAGTAAAACAGGGTCATTTTGTGAGATGATATATCTGTTGTATAGAATAGAGTTCATTAATAGATCCTTGGATATAAGCAAATTTAGCTTAAATAAAGGAAGCCTTTCAAATCTTTAAGGAAATATCATTTTTCCATTGATTGTCTATTTGAAAGTGAAAAAATTTAAAAATTGTCTAAATGAAAATGAAAAGAATAAAACATCATACCAGAAACAAAAATCAGTTTCCATATGGCATAAAGAACTAAATAAATACATTTTAAAAACTGGGGAAAAGATTTTATACTAGTGTTAAAAGAAAATAATGAATATTTTTATTATTTTGAGGTAGGAAAAGCTTTCCTAAGCAATACATAAAACCTAAAAGATGAAGTTGTGTGGATTTAACTGTATAAAAATCTTAAGCATGTGTCTAATAAAAGACATTGTAAATGAGTCACATCGAAAGGTATTTACAGCATTATAGAGCAAAAGATCAATATATCAAAAGAGCTCTTGAATGAAATAATGTCATTCACAGCAACACAGGTAGAACTAGAGACCATTATCCTAAGTGAAGTATCTCAGGAATGGAAAAACAAATACCACATGTTCTTGCTAACAAGTGGGAGCCAAATGATGGGTGCACATGGGCACAAAAAGACGTAAAGGACATTGGAAACTAAGAAGGGGGCGTGTGGGAGAGGAGTGAGGGATAAAAACTTACCTATTGGGTACAATGAACATTGTCCTGGTAACGGGCACACTGAAAGCCCTGACTTCAGCATTATACAGTGTATCCATGAAACAAAAACTTTTGTACCCCCTTCATATTTTGAAATAATAATAAAAAAAGCTCTTATAAGTTAGTGGAAACAACTAATAATCTTGTAGAAAAATTTGCAAAGGATATCAGTGTATAACTTAC
>NW_012150297.1:856168-857271 GCF_000956105.1 Propithecus coquereli
ACTTTTAAAAAGTGAAGACACCCATATAACCACCCTCCAGATCAAGATAAGATGCTGGTCACCACGGAAATCTTCTTACTATTAATACCTCCCAGTCATTAACCTTTTCCCTCCTACATGGGTGACCACTATTCTGATTTCCTTCTGTATAGAGTAGTTGTGTCTGTTTTTTTAACTTTATATAAATTGAATCATACAGTTGTATATAGCTTTTTTCAGCCAACGTTATTTTTGCGAGATTAATCCATGTGGTTGCTGATAGCAGTAGTTAATCCTTTTTCTGTTTGGTATAATAGTCTGTGGTAGAATGTGTAGATATCACAATTTATGCATTCCACTGTTGATGGGCATTTAGTTGTTTTAAATTGGGGGCTATTATGGATAATGCTCATATGATCCTTCTTATACATGTCTTTTGAACATATTTCTATTGAGTATGTACATATTTCTGTGGGCTATATGCCTGGTAAAGAAATCACTAGGTTCTAGGGTATACATGTGTTCAGCTTTAGTAGGTACTTTTCCGTCTGTTTCTCAGAATGGCCCTGCCGTTTTACCCTTGCATCAGCCGTATGAGAGTTCTGTATACTCCATGTCCTTGCCTACACTTGGTATTGATGGCTTTTTATGTGTTTGCTTGGTTTTGGTTTTTTGTTGTGGTTGGTTTTTTGGATGGCTTTTTTTAAAGCATTAATTTTAAAAGTCTGCCAGTATTTTGTTATGTAAATGTACTATAATTTAGCTAATGTCTGTTCGATGGGCTTTTGCCCTCTTCTTCGACCATAGCACAGCTAGAACCTGGACAGATCTTATTTCTAGTGGGCTCAGTGGTTTGTTCTATGTATGATCTGACTATATGAGGAAATTTAATATTGGAACAAACTAAAAGAACTGATAGAACTGATGTCTATTTTTTTTCTTTACAGATTTTCCTCAAATTTCCTGTTGTTCTTTTTTTTGAGTAATATGGTACCAATATAAACAATCCATGTAAAATAGTTTTATTTTGTTGACATGAAAATCAATTTTGATTTCATGGTGGCAAATGGTTGTTTTTTTCACTCTTTAAAAAGTAGTATAAAAAATAATGTCTGAAACTAGAC
>NW_012150297.1:862212-865821 GCF_000956105.1 Propithecus coquereli
TGTAGAAAAATTTGCAAAGGATATCAGTGTATAACTTACACAAGACAAAATATAAATAGCCAATAAACGTGAAAAGATTTGAAGCCTCTTTGAAAATTAAATAAGAACAATTTAATTGCAAGATAATGGGAGGTTTTGCCCATCAAATCAGCAAACTTTAGAAAATTGAGGGATACTGCTTGTCTACTTCTGTCCATCAAAATCCAGCAAAAACAATAAAAGTAAACAAAAATAGAAGAAAAACTTTATCTTCAATGAAGCAATAGCTAGAACATTAAAACATAAACTAAATCGAATGAGAATTCTGGATCAAAACAAAAGGAAAATGATGGGTACCAACACATGCCTCCTCCAGCCTGGGGAAGGAAATAAGTTTCCCTGAAAGTATCTTAGTTATGAAAAGCTAAGATAAGGTCTGTGATCTTTTGTTTAAGGGTTCTAGTTTTAGGATGATGGACCAGTAAGAATAATGGGAACATTCCTATATAGATACAGTTCAACATAGAAATCCCATACCCACCAACAGTCATTCCCCAGGCCCACATGCTCCTAGCCCCCAGCCCCTGGTAAGCACTAATTTACTGTCTGTCTCTGTAGATTTACCTATAGACAAATTTCTGGACATTTCATAAAATGGAAGCATACCCACCATGCCTGGCTGATTTTTAAGTTTTTTATAGAGATGGGGTCTCACTATTGCCCATTGGTCTTGAACTCCTGCCTCAAGTGATCCTCCCACCTCAGCCTCCCAAAGTGATAGGATTACAGGTGTGAGCCACTGAGCCCAGCCTAGGTTTTTTTTTTCTTGTGTTAAAAAATCAAACTACATTTAATGTTTTTATATTTTAAAATTCTGTCTATAATGTGATCCCATTTTAGTAATTACTTCTGCTTATCCTATGTATAATAATGCTTGGAATGATCTTGGAATAAGTAGTTATTTCTAAATGATGAGATTTTGGGTGTGTTTTTTATTAGCTTTCCTCTTAATTTTTCCTTTCCTCTAAATTGCTTAGAATTTTTTTATAATGAACATGTATTATATTCACAAAAGAAAATCAGACTTCTAAAAACAGTTTCATAATATTCAATAATGGTGAGAATGTAGGGAAACATTCTCATCTCTATTGGTAGGATTATAAAATTGAGTACAACCTTCTTTAGGGGACAATTTAGTGACATCTATCACTAACATAAATGCTGCTCATATACTACGAATCAAAATTTCATTCCTGTGAATCAACCCTAAAGAAATATTTGTTCATGTGCACAAAGATACACATGGAAGTGTCATTGCATCATCATTTATTATAGTAAAACAATAACTGAAATATCCAATAATAATGAATTATGGTGTAGGTTGCCTTTGAAGCCATTAGAATGAGGAAGACTTCTAATTTCCTACATGAAAAAATTCTAAGACAGAAAAATAAGTTACTTATTTATAGAATAACTCCAAATGTATGTTTAAAAAAACCCAACTATTAATAGTTATCCTAATAAACAAGAATACTTCTAGGATAGGGAAGAAGGGAAGGGGTGGGGATGGAGGAAGGATTTTTTTCTCTCTCCACGTTTGTGAATTATTTGAATTTTTATAGAGAGTGCATGCATTTGTTTTAACTTAAAATTTTTAAACATAATTCTGGTTCCACTGTGGAAGGCAATCGTAGATATGATAGCAGTTCTTAAGTAGAAAATTGCATGAAGAAGGATATTTCACTTTTTCAACTATGAAATGATCTTCTAATTTAAAAAAGGAGCTAATCATGAGGATTTTGTACTTTGTGGATCTTAGATGGCCTGTTCTTTTTATCAGAGTTACTACAATTGTCCAGGCAAAGGAGGATGAGATTCTAAAGTGCTGGAATGAGGATTGGAGAGAACGTGAAGAGACTTTTACGAAGAGAAAGTGACTGGATTTAGTAAAGGTGCTAGTTGTGGGGGAAAGTAGAATGCAGGCAGAATTGAGATGGAGGATATAGTAAGGAGCAGATTTAAGTATGAGGATGATGAATTGATAAGTTGACTATGTTGAGAACCTGTGGGAAATTCTCATTGATGCTCTTTAGCAGATGGTTTGAAAGTACAGTCTGGTACCCTGGAAGTCTTTGGCATTTAGATGACATTTACATTTTAAATCAATGTTGTTGGTAATTGAGATGACCAAAGGAACCCTGAGGGCCACTAACATGTAAGGAGTTACCAAAGCAGCCCCAAAGCCAACTGAAAAGACGTGTTGTTGAGCGTTGTAGCTAGCATTCCAAGGATGAAGATGATGCGAGTGGTCAGTAGTGCCACGCTCCAGGAAGTGGAAGGAAAATGAAACATTTAAATTTGTGCTACTGGAGACTTTGACAAGGATAGGTTATGGTAGAGAGCCCTCTAGTGGAAGGGAGCATAACATTTGAAGAACTGGAACAAGCCTGGTACAGTTGAAGCTTGGAAAATGTGAAGGAGGCTAAAAAGGCTTTTTCTTCCTTTGAATACAATGTGGTTACTTCCTTATGGGAAAGAAATTAATCAGGGTTAGTTTTATCTCTAAGTGTATGAGTGTTATATGTAAATTTTTCTTCTGCCCTGTGGAGGAGCTAAGGCTTGTGAACAATGACATTCTCTTCTGCAGTGAGAAGTAGCAAGGAAGTTAGGGAAATTTTCTCCTGAGGAAAAGTATCAAAGCTGACAGCTGACAGAAAGCGGAGCTGCAGGGGCTTTTGAAACCATGCTCGGCTGAAGTTCCAAACCAGCCCCAGAAGGATGAGTTAAAGGAGCCTTACCCATCAACAAGCTGCCAAGAGAAATCATTGTAAAATGTGTCGTTTTACGTATTTATTTTTTTTACTGTGCCTCTTCTAGAAAAACTACCTGCTTTATTACTTTGTTTTCTGCATTTATTATATGAAAAATGAGATTAAATTGATAGGGAAGAAGTTCTTTGTTTATTTCTTCTTCACAAAAAAGATGAGACTGGAGAATATTCTATTAACATACCACCTTCCTCTCCCTTTGCATTATTAAATTAATAATTGCACAGAGAAAATTGTGAAACAACATATGTATAAGCAGTTAACATTGCTTATCTCAGAGAATGGGTAAGGGAAGGCAGAAATTTACTTCTCTTTGCAACTCTTTGTTTAACTGGGTACAGTATTTATAAAACAACCAATAAAGTACTATATGTAGTATTTAGAGGGAAAAGCCAAAACTTAAATTAATACATGTTTACAGAAATGTGAAAATAATATAAAGGTAGAAATGTTGAAAGAGTCTACCATTCTAAATTCATATTGTGTATCTTCGGTATATATAAACTTTTGGTACTATATAAAACAGAATGTAGACTAAATATTATATTAATATAGTCATTAAAATATATACTTTTTCATTTATATCATGGGCATCTTTCCATATTGATACATATCCATTTACTTTATTTTTTTGAAACTACATAGAATTTTAAAAACATTTTTGGGGAAACTTTTAAAATTTAAATATGTACACAGAAAAATGTCCAGCTTAACAACTTTTAAAAAGTGAAGACACCCATATAACCACCCTCCAGATCAAGATAAGAGCAATGCTGGTCACCACGGAAATCTTCTTACTATT